>NW_006290306.1:1980259-1997637 GCF_000327345.1 Myotis davidii | reverse complement strand
AAAATGTAACCAATGGACACGGACACCGGGGGGTGGGGGGTGATGTGGGGACAGGGACACATATGTAATATCTTAATCAATAAAAAATATATTTTAAAAATCAATAAAAACATATAAATACACACTAATAAAAGAGAAACATACAAATTGACTGTCCCTCCACTACGCCTACCAGCCAATCAGAGAGAGTGCAAATTAATAATAAAAGAGAAACATACAAATTGACTGTCCCTCCACTACGCCTACCAGCCAATCAGAGAGAGTATGCAAATTAACCCAACAAATATGGCAGTTAATGTGCATACACAGGCGTGCGGAGCGAAAACTGAAGACAGCATAGAAAGAAGCAAAGCTGCGGAGAAGCGAGTGGGTGGAGACGGGAGGGAAGTAAGCAGGGCGGTTTAGTGAAGCTCTCTTCTCTGCTTCACTCCAGCCACAGGAAGTCCTATTCTTGTAGGAATAGGCCCAAGGAAGCCCTAGTCTTGTAGAAATCTCCCTGCAACAAGCCTCTAGTATATATATATTTAAAAAGATAGGGGATGTCAGTAAAGTGGTGGAGTAGGCAGGTCCAAATGCCCATCCCCACACAGAAACATTGGGACTGTCAGAATCAACTTTGTCAAAGGCTGAAAGTTAAGTTTACAGCAAATGCTCAATTTATTGGGACTTGTTTTGTGGTTTTGTGGCCTAATGTGCACTATCCTAAAGAATGTTCTATGTGCACTTGAGAAAGATGTCCAGCTGTTTTGGGGTAGAATGTTCTATATATATAAGTCCATCAGGTCTGTGTCTTCAAGGCTTGATTTCTTAATGTGCCATTTCAATGTTTCCTTATTAATTTTCTGTCTGAATAATCTACCCATTGATCTAAGTGGGATGTTACTGTATTGCTGAAAATACATTTCATTTTCAAAATTGAGCTGTCAATTGTTAAAGTGTGTATGCATTTTTGGGGGGCACCCTGTATTTTGGTACTCCTATGTTGGGTGCATATATATTTATGTTTTATCTTCTTGCTAGATTGATCCCTTTGTCAGATATGGTTGCCAATTCAACACCAAAAGGAATCCCCAATTTGGGATTTGGTGAAGGAAACTTTATTCAGTGCAAACCAGCTCAACTGTGATACAGCACAACTGTGAAAACAGCATGGCTGTAGATCAGCTCTGGGGCCAGAGATATCTTTGGTGTTTCAGCTCAGCCAGGAAGACACAGTCTTCCAAGGATCTGTGGGAAGGGAAGTGATGTGCTATCAGTTAAGGGGAGCTGCCTTATATGGACAGGGTCCTCACCCCTAGTCTCTGATTGGCCCATCCTCATGTAAATGAGGACTCCAAATCTTTGAAGTTTGTTTGGTCTAAAAGGCACTGTCTGATTGGTCAGAATAGAGCCACTCTGCTTGGTCAGAGCTGCATAGCTCCAACGGACAGGAAAAGCCTCAGTCCTATTGGTTGAAGTAGGATTCTAGGAACTCCTTTATAAGAGCTGGCTCAGATGGCAGAAACACAGCACAGGCAGAACAGTTCAGTGGAGAGGCAGGCAGTTCAGCACCAGCTTGTTTTCAGTTTAAAGAAGTCCCTTGAATATTCTTGTATGGCCAACATTTTTTGTAAGGCTAGAGTTTATTTCTTTTTATTGCTGAGTAGCATTCCAAACTAGTTTAACTGTTGAGAGGCATTGGATTGTTTCCAATTTTTTTATTATGAATAGAGCCACAATAAATGTTTTTGGTGAACATCTGATTTCATTTGCCAGGGAGTGGGGGTAGGATACCTAAGAGTGGAATTGCTGAGTCATAGGTAAATATGTTAACTCATAATAAACTTCTAGTGTTCCATAGCAATTGCAACATTTTACTCTCAGCCACCAGCCATATGTAAAAGTCTCATTTACTGCACATCCTCTCCAACATTTGGTCTTGACTGCCTTTTTAACTATTCTAGTGTTATCTCATTGTGGTTTCAATTTTCATGTGTCATGAAATGATACTTTGTCCTTTTTTAAAAGTCAAATCTATTTACCTGCATATAATAAAACTCATCCATCTTAAGTGTACAATTTGATGAGTTTGGACAAATGCACAGTCAAGATATAGAATATTTCCAATGCACCCCTTTATAGCCAATTCCCTCCCTCATATAATCCCTGGCAACCACTGATGTGCTTTTGGTCAGTTTGCCTTTTCCAGAATGTTATATAAATGGAATTATAAAATATACAATCGTGTTTCTGGATTCTTTCACTTAGCACCAGGTTCCCCAAGAAACATGCATTGCATGAGATGTGAGGGGGCAGCCCCCTTTTCTGCACAGCTGCTTTTCTGGAGGCTCTTTGCTCAGGACTCATGCCACTGCCCTATCATTCTGCCTTGGTGGATTCTGATTTAGAGATAATCCCACAGATGGTAGTACACCAAATATCTGAACCTGTGTCATTATAGTTTTAATTGCATTTCCCTGACAACAAATGTTGGGGTTCCAACCTTTCAAAGCTAATTACCTTGATTAAATCTGCAAGTTCGATATCCCATGGACAGAATCAAAATATATTTTATCAAAGTTGTGTAATAGTAACATGCTGTTATTTCTTCGTGAAGAAATGTTTTCGGTGGTACTAATTTTGTCTGTTTTAGAATATATTTTAAATCTGCAACATATATCAGGCACCTCTCCTAACTACCTTATAAAGTAGACTTTGTTCTCCCCAATTTACTAATTGAAACTTAAATATCCTTTCAAAATTGTGTGGGCTTTTGCTATACAGTCTCTAGCATTCCATGTGTCTCAATCTATTATAATAAAGGTACAAATGGGTTTTAAAAACAACTACCCTTTGCTGACACTTCTTGTATTGTTTCACCAATGAGAGATTTGCCAAGATCAACATTAAGACTGCTTGCAGCTTTCATTGCTCCAACGCTGATGAAAGGTCAATTCAAATGACCCTTGGCATCAATAGGGTGCAAACTCTTAGGGGGAGGGAAATCTAAGAGGCCAAGGGTTGTCTAAGGGCTGGATCAGAATCTCAAGTGAGATGAAATGGAGCATCCTTAGCCACATATCTGAAAACCGTCAATGTTTCTAAGCCTCAAAGAAGTTGGGGCATTGGAACAGTAGACAGCTGAGCCTTAGTCTTAAAAGGCAAATCCAGAGGAAGCCAGGAGGGGAGGTCTCCTAGCTGCCTTTCGATAACTAATTCAACTGATGAGGCAGTGGAATGTACCGTGTACCCAAATTGTCAACCTCCTTCACTGGCCCACTGCTGTATTGCCCCCGGGGCAATCAGGTATGTCCTTTGGCTCTGGTGACTAAATAGCTTATAACCATAAGAATTAACCTGCAATGACAACTGTCCCTTGGCAGAGCTGTTGGGTAGGTGCGTCTGTTCTTTGGCGCCAGCTCCAGTTCAAAGTCTCTATTTTCTTTACTATGCTCCTCCCCTTCCCAGTGACCAGACATCCATTGCTCCCTTGCTCTCCTTCTTATCAAAGCTTATCTTGGGGTAAGATAATAATGTCATTTAATTCACATATTTCTAATGCTTAATATGCTTCCTTACCCAGAGAATTTGCATCTTGTGTACCTCGGGTGAAGGTGGGGTGATGTGGCATCTAAACCCTGTCCTGGCCTCCTTCACCTCTAAGCTGGCTCTGCAGCTGCTTCACTTCCCTTGTGAAAGGGGTTTTACATTTCTCACCTGCCGTCCCTTCCCAAGACAGGGTTTGGATAGCAAATAGAAGGAGTGGCCATGAATTAAGTACCCTCTAAGTCAGTGGTTCTCAACCTTCCGGCCCTTTAAATACAGTTCCTCATGTTGTGACCCAACCATAAAATTATTTTCGTTGCTACTTCATAACTGTAATGTTGCTACTGTTATGAATCGTAATGTAAATATCTGATATGCAGGATGGTCTTAGGCGACCCCTATGAAAGGGTCGTTCGACCGCCAAAGGGGTCGCGACCCACAGGTTGAGAACCACTGCTCTAAGTCCTAAGTGCTTTTACTATATTTTACTTGGCTTTCACAACCCTGCAGTATAGGTATATTCATATTATAAAAAAACTGAGGCTTAAAAAAAGTGGTAGCTGAGGTCACACAGCAGAACTGACATTTGAACCCAAGGTCAGTCTCTAGTGCCCATGCTCTTTTCCTATCACAATACCACCTCTTCGTTAGTATTTATTCTAAGTCACTTAGTTTTTTATTAATCCTGAGTGAATTTGAAGTAAACAGCAATAAGCAACCCTTGTCTTCTACCCTAAATCTTTACTCCAGTGCTCCAGAAATACTCTGTACTGCACTCCCCTTTCTCCAAACAGGGTTTGGGTAAGTTAGGAAAACAACTAACATGTCCTGACATTTATCCTACTATATCCCCAACTTTAAGCTTTCTAAGAAATATCATTACTTCTCCAAAATTCCTTATTCAGCTGAACACCTTATACTGTGGGTATTCATTGCTAAGTATGTATGCTGAATGCTTAATAAGATTTAATTTTCTCCCAATGATAAAAGGGAAATACATAAACCCCATTCCTTCTCCCACCCAGCAAAACACACCTCTCCTATATTCAAATGTGGTGAAAATTAAAAACAATGCATGTATAAACATGTTTTAAACTACTAAGAACACTCTATTTTCATCATTTAATTTCCTAGGTCCTTTACTGCCTCCCCCTGCACCCCTCCATTACCATCATGCTGCAATGCTGGTTTCCTCTCCAGTTGCAGGGATGGAAATGGACTGGTTGTACTCTCAGAAGGTAGGCCAGAGAATTGAAGCTGGATTGCAAGGAGTAAGCCAGCTCAGGCAGGCCTCTACACCGAAGCCCTTGACCAGAGGACCAACCACAACAAAACTACTTACACAGGTGGCTAGTTTTCTTAGGAAGCCTGCTTACTGTCCTTGTCACAAGGCTCACTGACATTTTTGCATCCAGGTAGGACAAGGAGGAGCTGGCTTCAAAGACCTCTCCTGCTGGGCTACCCTAGAACTCTGCCAAGCTTTCTTCCCAACTTGTCAACATGGCCTTCACACTGGCCAGCCCAGCCACCTACTTGTGTGGCCTTGAACCTAGTCAGACCTCGTAGTGATTTTTCTATGGCTCCATTCCAGCTTGCCATAGAACTCCAGGAGCCATAAAGCAGAGTAGTCTCCATCTTCCCAAAGCTCAGAATGATGGCAGGGCCCAGGACAGGACTGTGAGCAGAGCTCCCTGCCTGATGTGCAAAGGGGAAAACTTGGGTATCACAGATGGGCCAGTGGCTTCTTGTTGGACCCCACTGCTAAAACAACAAAGTAAAGGGATGACAGGGCAGGGGAGGGGGCAAGCAGTAACCAGGAAGTACCTTTGTATGGGTTAAGAAGGAGCACAGTTCAAGTGAAAACAACCTTTCTGATCCAAACTTCCCACCTTGGATTCCCTGGGTGCCACTTTTCCCCAGGGGAGAGATAAGTAGACCTTCTGGATCAGATACAAGTGTCTTTGGAGATCTCCGTCTGTACAGTTCATTCAAACATTTATTGAACAGTCACTGTTTTACTGAGTCTTAGGGAGGGAGGTAGATTCAGTTAAGAGTACAAGAGTTTAGGCAGCAGTGTGTGGAAGCCCATCCTTCAATGAATGACTGCTTCTGAAATCCACCTGCTATGCCACCAGGCTCTGCTTGCCCTAGCGACCTGTGAGCCAGACCCCATTAATCAGAGACAGTGAAGGGAGTAAAGAGATCGTGAGCCTTCCTAGATTATGGGGAAATCACAGCTCCCTCTGCTCTCCCCGATTGTGTCCATTGACAGACAACAGCAAGTGGGGTTATCCAGGCTCCTTCACTGAGGCCATAGGAAATTCACAATTTGGCTCGCACCCTCAGAAAGCCACGAGTTGAAGAGGAAACATCCATGACTGGGAGGCTAGAAGGTTGACTGAGTAGTGTTATGAGGTCAGAATAGGAAGACCCAGAGCCACTGGCTGGGTGGACATATGTAAAGACAAATGATCTACAGGTGGTGAAGCTCCCAAGACTAGCATGATAGGACATGGTTTCACCACGTCATCGCCTCTCCCTGTCTACTGAGGAAGTTTGAAGGTTTCTGAAAGTGGCTTCTCAGGATAAAAGGGAAGGGAGGGAGCGGACGGAAGACCTGAGGAAATGAGAACCTTCAGAGGAACCTCCTCAACTACAAAGGACTTCAGGCCCAAACAGGTTCACTAGGTTTTCTCCTCTTGAACTCGAATTCAATCATTGCACCAAGGCCTAAAACAAACCACACACAGCTCTCTGAAGGTAGAAAGCAAACCCTGCTTTATAAGGCCGAGTAGCTGTCATTGGCTTCTCTGCTGAGATATGAGGTACCAGCCAGTGAACCTTCTTCACCTTCTCCCTGTCCCCACCATCCCACCACCCCTCCAGATAACCATCTCTGTAATTTTACTGCTTCAAAAAAATACTCTGAAGAGGGGGAAGATGAGGGGGCAGGGGCTCAGGCTGGCCAGTTCCCATGAGGTAGCTACGCCAGTGCTCCTGGGCAGGGGCGAGTGGAAAGAGGCCAGTCATGGGCTCACAGCAGCCAGGAGGGAGTCACCGGTTGACTGGGAGGTGGGGGGAGCAGAGAGTCTCAAAGTCCGCCCAGAGTATTTGTTCACAGGTAACATTTGCTTGGAGAGGCTTGGCTCTTTGCTGGTGTCTTCACTGTCTTTTGAGGAAATGGGTTTCCTGGAGAAAGAGGAAAAAACACAAGCATGAGTCTTCTTGGACTTGGGTATAGTCCCATCTTCAAAGAGTGGTAAGATTTCCTCAGAGGAGCTGTTTTTTGTTGTTGTTGTTTTAGACAATAAATAGGACAAAGAAATAGCTGAGATACTGTGTAGTTTAGACTTCAACTTGTGACCTGCCTTCAGAGTCTGGACCAGGAATTCACAACATTATGGTATAATAAACCATAGTTATATAGAGGTATAAATAATTGTAAAATATACTTTATTTATTTGAAGGCTTGAGAGCTTAAGTACAAGTATAAATGTGTGTGAGCATAGGAGAGCTAAAAGATTTCTTACAGCTAATGAGTATGGCTGAAAGTGGCCATTTCTGCACATGGTTCTGTGCTCAGCTAGGCTCAGCATCCTGGGCATCTCAAGAGCCAATCAATTGAAAAATGCTGATTTCATAATAGTCTGGGCATATCAAAAGCCACTAGGAAAAGGATATTATAGCTGAATATTCTGAATATCAACCAATTAAAAATGCTGGTCTCATCATAATCTGGGAAGAGAGAAAGGAACAAAACTCTCTGAACTCATACCGTTAAGACAAAGGGGTCCAAATGTAAAAATAAATTTTAAATAAATTTTAAAAAGTATCTGAAGTCACACCCAACACCCTTTCCTTGCAGCACTCACCCCAGCTTGCCAGTCTCCGATTTGGAGAAAGCACTGACCATCACATCAGCCTTTGGGACAGTCAGAAGTGATGTCGGGAGAGACCACTGAAAGCAAAGGAAACAATGAGGCTAAAATGTTCCAGGTCTTGGCACTCTCTCGAACCTCTGCCTCTGAGTGATGACCATGGGCTTCTCCCCTTCCCTATCCTTCATACACGGGCCCACATGGGAAAAAGTCTCGGTTTTCTCCCTATTGAGACAAAAAGTTGAGGCTACAAAGCACTTTTTGATCCTTGAAAGAAAGTGACCCAGGGAATCCTAGAAGCAATTATTCCTTTGAAAAGGAAGGGCCATGAGACAGAAAGGGAGGGCCTAGGGAGAAGTGGGAGGGTCTGGACCTCCACCCAACCTACACTGCACTCTTCACGCAGAGGAAGGAGGACTCTGAGATGGAGCTGACCCCTCCCTCCCAGTGATATCACTTACCACTGGAGCAGACTCAGTGATGGCTCCTGTGTGGAACCCCTTGTAGCACCAACTCCGAAGCAGATCTACTCCTAGGACAAGATGAGTAGGGGTGGGATTTAAGAGGTGGAATCAATTGGCCAATCTTCTTGCCAGGGAGGCCCATTTCTTGGTCTACAGGGATTTAATCTCTCACTACTAGTAAACATGGCCTCCTATGGGCAGGGAGGACACATCACCTTTGAGCTTGTTGCCATGGTACTTCTGTTCCCACTGGGTGGTGAGAATGTTGAAATAACGTGGCTGCTCAAAAAAGCGGAGATAGCGAGAAGAAATTCGGGAAGGAAAAATTCGTTCAAATTGACCCCGGCGGGAAAACTCGTCTTCCATCTCGACCAAAACCCGAACGTCATCTGGTGTCAGGACATCCAGCACAGATGCATAGAAATCCTATGACCCAAGGAACAGGGAGGAGGAGAGTATGACAGAAAATAGAAACAGAGAATCAAGAAGCCAGGGGTCAGGGAGAACAACTCTGGGACCCCAGGACTCTCAGGGGACCACCAAGGCAGCCTGGTGAGCCAGCTCTGGACCTCATCTGTTCCAAAGTCTACTGAGCTTAGCTGGGAGATGAATATATTCTTGGTCAGGGTGAGGGGAACCACTGGGGCAAAGAGGTTAAGTGATTTGTTGGGTGGGATCAATAACAGAATCCAGCAACTCAGATTTGGCAATAGCCTTATGTCTGCCACTCTTCCATCCAGCTCCCTCAACCTGCTCTGAGAAAGCCAAGCCTTCCAAGGGCTCACTGCACCTCAGGGAAAGAAACCCAAAGGGTCTACAGCTCTGAGGACAAGGGTGGGCTAGGACAGAATACTGCCAAGGGCAGTGGTTCTTGAACACATGATGAAGGCCATCAACTCCCGAATGATGTACATGCCAACATATCTCTGCACACAAAGGAGGTTGTGGACCTAGACTAGGAAACCCTGCCCTAGACAGAATAAAAACTGGTTCCAAATGTTTGAGTAGGGAAGCATCTGCTGGCACTGGGGTTGGGGGGTGGGAGGTAATCTCCTACCTGATCAGGAATTTTCTGGGTCAGGTAATAGGCTTTCTTCAACTTCTGTGCAGTGATTTGCTCTGGGGCCATTTGACATTTGTTCCTGGGGGAGGTGGGCAGGCTAAGGCAGGGGGCAGAAAAGGAGAAAGGGTAAGGTCAGCAGCTTCACATCCTGAGGACATGTGGAGAGAGGGTCCAGCCCAGGAAGGCACCCTTTTCAAGAAAAGACAAAGAAGTATGGACAGATGTTAACTGAGTAGATTAGTTTGCAATGCACCCCATTCCAGCAGACTGTCTGAGAGTCAAAGAGCAAGTACCATGGAAAAATGTAAGGAGTATGGCCCTGCTGGTGTGGCTCAGTGAGAGCATCAGTCCATGCACCGAAGGGTCTCGGGCTTGATTTCCAGTCAAGGACATGAACCTGGGTTGCAGCCTGAGCTGCAGATTTGATCCCCAGCTCTGGTGGGGGCACATGGAGGAAACAACCAATTGATGTGTCTCTTGTGTCAATGTTTCTCTCTCTCTCATCCTCCCTACATTCCCTCCCTCCCACACTCTGTAAAATTTCCTCAGGTGAGGATTAACCAAAACAAAACAAAAAAAGTAAGGAGTACAAAGTGTCCTTTCTAGTTGTATTTCAATAGTAAAAAAAGACCTTGGAATAATTACTGTATACTCAGTTTAATTTAGTGAACACTTACTAAATACCCAGCTCAGCCCTACTGACTATGTGATCCTTGACAAATACTTGACCCCCCTGAACCTTGGTCTCATCACCCACATTACTACAATTACCACCGAGAGACACAAAGATGGCCTCCAAGGAGCTCACAGGATGGCAGATGTCAAATGACAACTACAGCATAGAGCCCAAGAAGAGTCTCTTAAGGTATGGTAAGGAAAGCAAGTTTTGTTACTGGCAATTTAGGAATTGAATTCCAGCTCTACCTCTTTGTAGCTGGATAACCTTAGATGGGCTACTTAATTCTGGTGATTTTCAACTTTCTCTTCTAAACTGAAGACACCAATACCAGCCTCATGGGGCTGCTGTGGGGATGAGTTATAGTTTCTTCCTTACATAAAGCAGGTCCTGGCTAAATACTGGCTCCCTTCCCGCGAGAGTGGTTCCAAGAATAGGCTTCATGAAGATGTTGCCCTGAGTTAGGCTTTGATGGAGGGGTGAAGTTGAAACAGGGAGGTCTAGCTGAGGGGAATTTTAAGAGGAAGAAACCCTATGAGCAAAGGAGGGGACACTATGGGGAAACAGTGAGAAGCAACAAATGTTGCAGAGAGGAGACTGGATTAACTGATCTTTAAGGATCCTTCCAACCTTGAGGTTCTCTGAGTGGTCTGGTTCGTCAGAACATGGAAGCCAGAAGAGGAGTAAAGGGAGGGGTGCCTTGGAAACGGAGGCTGGGGCCTTGACTGCCCATGTGAGGAGTTGAAAGCTGAGTCCCCAGGCCCTATGAAGATTCCTTAACAGGTGAGCAGTATAACTAAACTTGCTTTTAGAGGCACAGACATGGCAGAGGTGTGTGGATAACTGTAGGGGCAGATCAAGCAGCAAAGGAGACCCGGCAGGTGGAGCACACTGACATTATTCCTTCTCAGATTCACAGTAGGGCTGTTCATGCTGCCAGCCGAGCCGCAGACAAGCAAGGAGGCTGACCTGGTGGAGCTGCTGGAGCAGCTGGAGCTGGAAATGTCCTCTGCGTTGGGCAGAACAAAGCCTGCCAGGTTCAGAAGGTCACGGATCATTTGGCCTTTGATGCTGATGTCCAATGGAGAGTTAGAGTGGAGGCTTCAAGGAAAGGTGGGAAGAGTGGTAAAACTGTTTCCAATTGTATGTCCAGGTCAGTGCTAGCCCCATTTACTCCCTGGCTTCCCCAGGATAAAAGGACTCTGACATTCAAACTCACGAGCACAATCATAGGGGGCTTCCTGCCCCACAGATAGTGAATAACCTTAGTCAGGGAGGTTCTTGCCCATGACCTTCATTTGTTAAGGAAAAGCAAGTGGTGGGAGCAAGTTCAAAAGAACAAATTTTAACAGCCCCTGTCCTAGCCAGTTTGGCTCAGTGAGAGCGTCGGATTGAAGGGAACTGGGTTCAATTCCAGTCAAGGGTACATGCCTGGATTCCGGGCTCAACCCCCAGTTTGGGGCATACAGGAGGCAGTCAATCAATGATTCTCTCTCATCATTGATGTTTCCAACTCTCTCTCCCTCTTCCTTTCTCTCTGAAATCAATAAAAATATATTTAAAAAATTTTTTAACAACCCCTCTCCATCCTCAAAGAACCCTGAAATAATGGCAAAGAATGAGTAATGAGCAAACAAACAGATCCTGAAGGGAAAACACAAATTCTAATGAAGGAAAGGTTTTCCAAAGTCAGCAAGATTGGAGTGGAAATAGGACCATAGCATAAAGAAAGGGTTCTGCTGTGAGTGCCCTGACAATACCACCTACCTTGGGGAAATGTTGACCTCCAGGACCCAGGGCTTAAGGTTCTCATCCAGCATGATGTCAAAACCAAAGAGCTCGTGGCAACTATAGGGCCGCCGCACATACATCTTCAGCAGGCTGGTCACGTAGGGTTCTGACCTGGTCATAGGGAGAAGGGAGGCCTTACCCAGAGCTGCCCTGCCAATGGAGTGGCCCAAAGACGGGAGAGCAGAAGTAAGCCAGAAAAAGCAGCTCTCAAGAGGCCTCTGATGTGGGGCCAGCTTCTGGGGATGGATTTCATAGAAAAGCAGAATTTAATTCTATCCACTCCTTCCTACTCCCTTAGAAACTTAAACAGGACAGCACAAAGTCTGGGGAACAGCAGTGTAAAACCCATGAGAAAAGAGGGGCTTTGGTGGCAGGCCCCACACCAGATGACAGTGTGACTCACGAGATGATGGTTTTGACAACAACATCCTTTATCTTCTCCCATATGGCATCACTATTGACTCCTTTCTGGCTCAGGTAGTTCCACAAAGCTTTCAGTGCCCTGCAACATGGGGAAGGGAGTACAAGTATTAGGGATTATATTCTATGAATTGAGTGATGAAGAGAAAGAAAAAGGAACAAGAAGCACAACGGTATTTTCTTCCTATCTCTTCTTTTGATGTTTTGAATTAAGACAGAGTTGAGCTTGCATGCAAAGAGACCAATTCTGAATTGCCAAGTGTTTAAATATCTTGGGTCTTACATTAATCTTCCATTCATCATCTCCTTGAACCTCCCCAAACCCCAGAACCCTGTGCTCCTCTAGGTTTCCATTGACAGAGACACTGCCTCGGTACCATTTGTGGCCCTGGCAGGCCGTTTCATCTGCATTGGCCTGGTACTCAGCATTCTTTTTATTGACACTGTAGTTGGTCAGGTGCATGAACTTGTTACCAAGGCTCTTCATGGAAGGGGAATACCTGAAAGGAGGAGAAAGGCAGAGGTAAGAAGAGGAGATAGCAATCAGACAACGGTTCAAACATTTACCATATCCTGAGGAGATAAAGGACAAGTGGACAGATCTTTTCAGATGCACAAGAGCCTCAGAAGTATGTCTGGTGGTAAGGTTTCTAGAACAACACACTAAACTCCTCTCCTTTATCCCACCTCAGTCCTGCAGGAAGACCTTCCCCAGATTCACTGAAGTAGAAAACCTCCTCATATGATATTGTGATTTATAATATTGTGATTTATAATCTTTGCCCCCAATTTTCTGACACACAGTTCCTAAAACCCTTGTAAATCCTAAGTGATAAGAGCATTAAGCATCTTTTGTCCTAATATTGGTCTTTGGCCCAGTTCCTGACACAGGACTCCTGAAACCTTTGTGAACTCCTAGGTAATAAACGTGAGTTTTATTCTAATGAAGAGCTTTGGGGTGGGCTCTTGGATAAAGCTGGTGACCAGAAAGAATAAGCCATGATTAGAAGCTTGGAATTTTCAGCCTGGCCCCCCCATTCTTTTAAGATGGGAGACAGGCTGAAAATGGATGAGTATGATCCATCATGCCTATGTGATAAAGCCTCCATAAAACCCCAAAAGTATAGGGTTCAGAGAGCTTCTGGGTAGGTGAACATATGGAGGAGTAGGGAGAATGGTGCCCCCAGAAGAGGAATGAAAGCTCCTAGCCTACACATCTCTTCCACCTGGATATTCATCTATACTTTTCATCCTATTCTTTCATAAGAAACCAGTGAACATAAGTAAACTGAGTTCTGTGAGCCGCTCGACCAAATTAACAGAACCCTAGGAGAGGTCATGGGAACCTGATTTATAGCCAATGGGTCAGAAGCACATGTGGCAATGTGGAGTTGTGACTGGCATCTGAAGTGAGCAGTGGGAAGCCTTGTGAAGCCGAGCTCTTAACCTGTGGGATCTGATGCTAACATCAGGAAGATGATGTCAGAATTGAGTTACATTGTGGGACACCTAGCTGGTATTGCAGAGATTTGCTTGGTGTGGGGAAAAGCCCCCATATATTTGGTGACCAGAAGTGTCCAAAGCAGACACAGAGGAAGAAAGGAAGACTAGGTTTTCCTAAATATACCTCACATTCTCCTTTGCTAACAAAAACTAGCAAAACATTTGTTATTTTTCTGTTGGGTGTCCTCCAGTTTCCCTTCCTCTCAGGAAAGCAAATCCCCAGACCTGTTAAGGTGACACTTCACCACTAGCACATACTTGCAACTGGCAAAGCGGACGAGTCCATCTGAAAAGAGGTAAATCCGTAGAGGATCATAGCAGGTGACGTAAACATAGATTCGCAGATCAAATTTGCTGCCACTGATGAGGTAGGGTTTGTGTAGATACCTACGTATAGAAAGGCCAGCTTCAGGAACATGATAGATGAAGTAGGGCTCAGTGGGTAATTGAGCCATGACAAAAGCCAGCCAACAGTCCCTGAGATAAAGACTAAAACAGTTGGCTGAAGACAGTCTTTGGCTGGGAGGACAAAGGACAGAAGAACATGACAAAAAGGGAACCTCCAAGCTGAGGAAATGAGAAAATGGGAAGGGGGATCTGAGCTGCAGGCAGACTCACCTCTGTACCAGAAGGGGCCTTTTCTTGGGGAGCTGACTCCATTTGTGAATGACCTGGATGCCAATGCCCCGAGCTGATGCTGGCTAGAAGTCAAGTGCATAGGAGATGAGATTTGCTCATGGCCAATATCTGTTGTTCCTAATCTCAGCCATGGCCTACTCCCCCACTGTGACCCACTCACTGGTTTAACAATCCACTTTTGGCGGCTGCTGCTCTCCCAGGCTTTGCGCAGGAGCTTGGCATCCTGGGGCAGGATGAAGGACTGGGGGAAGAAACTGAACTCCTTCTTGCCAAAGCAGTTTTGCATGCGGGATAGGTTCCGCCACAGCCGGTCCTTTCGCCCAATTTGGAATGATCCTGGGAAGTGGTTTAGCTACAGAAAGGACAAAGGGTGAGAGCAGGGAGAGGGCCCAGGTAAGATCACGAGGAAGATGGCAGGACTCACTCTCCCATTCCAACTTTCTTAGCAACTTTTTAAGCTCCTGTTCTGTCTTCTTTTCACCATCTCATGGTCCTCAAGAATTCAGCTGCCAAGCACTCACCAAAAAATGATTAAAAGACAAAACAACAAAATTTAGTGCCTTTCAGGAGTTGACAGTTCATGATATATAATAGCAATTAAGGCAGACATAATATCCACCTTAAGTGCAAAGAAAAAGTTATTAAGTCTTTTTCCATGACAGCCTATATACAAAGATAAGAAAGTACCTGGCCTTCAATAAGGGTGGGGCAAGGGACTCATTCATTTCAATATGAGACCAGAGTCCTCTTTATACATATTCAGCTTGGAGGAAGGGAGGCAAAGTGGTTACAGGGGAAAGAATAAACTGAAAACAGTGGTTATAGGGGAAACATAATAAACTGAAAATAGATGTTGCATCTCTAGACACATTAGAGAATAATGTCTTTGAGAGGCTGTGACTGCCCAAGTCACTGCAGCTGAACTGTTAAATGTGTGTGATCTGCTAGGGTCATACTGCACCCTCTCCAGTACTTTCTCCACTCCTCTATAAGCCTTCCTGACTTCTCTGTGTCATCCAACTCTTCCCCCACTACCAATCTCCTCCTGCCCAGTCCAAACGCCTGAAGAACACCTCAGAAAGGGCTCCTACCTTCTGGTGCCCCCGAAGAGATCGGAAACTAGAAGACTTCATGTGGTGACCCCAGCAGCCCAGCCAGTCATCATTTTCTATAGAAGACACATCAGGGAGTCAGTCCCTAGAGCAGAGAGATCCCCAGAGATGCCACTGGGGCTGAGAATATAGCTCCTAGACACTATTTTCTAAGAGTTACCATGGGGCTATCCTACATGAGGCCCTGGGGTCACAGGTAGAACAATCTCTGTCTTCCAGTTTTGAGGAATAGGCTCCAGCCCAGAAGGAGTTGAAAGCTATGTCCTATGAGACTGGCAACTTCAGGACAGGATCCCCACATAGGAAGAAGTACCCAGGGTTCCCTTCTTCCCAGAGCCCATCTGTTGGGGCCGAGCACAGATTCAGAATAAGGCAAGTGACTCACTCTTGCTGACTTTGAAGTGGGACCGTCCAATGGTCTGTCTGACAATGTTGGGGGTCACTGTGCTCATCTTCCACCGCAGCAACTTCCTTTGCTCCCAGGGAAGTTTCTCCACTGGGAGAGAAGTGGGGGTGGGGGGATGGAGAAGAGCAGGAGAGTCATGGTTAGAAGAGGAAAGATGGTACGTGAAGTCACGAAATACAGTTTCTGATCAGAGTTTCAGTGGGGAAGAGGGGGGACTGCACAGGAATGAGAAGCACAGAGAGGAGGAGAGGTTGAAAGGGGAAAGAAACAGGTTAAAGGGCAAGAATAATGCATGAGATCATGGGGCTGAGGATCAGCTCAAGGACAGACAAGAAAAAGGTCTGCATATTGGGCCTGTGAACCAGGTGGGGGACCAAGCACCATAAGAACCATTCTGGAAAGCCCCTCCAATTCTTTTGCCACCTCCTCCCAACTTTGTTAGCACCCTTCTCCTGGGGGCTCTTCTGGGCTTACACACACTTGGCCAGGTTTACCTTTCTCTTCTCGAGTGCCAAAATAGATGGTAGGAGGCACATTGGGAAAGAGACTGTAGATAAGGGCTGGCCGGACAACTTTCTCATTGGAAAGAGGTTTGGTCAGAGCCTCATTGCAGCCCCTAAGAAGAGAAACAGACATGTGGTACAGAAAGGGAAAGCCACAGCCCTGAAGTATTGTTACTACTATACATAATTTCTTTGGGAGTGCTGTCTTTAATTGTACTTCTATAAGTGCTCAATAATTATTTTGCAAATATCAATAAGGTGCTAACCTATACATAGCCACACCTTTAAATGTCACCTGAAGACAAGGCTTTTGATACTTCATTCTGTGATACTCTAAAATTTCCTGTGACAAGCTACAGGTTGGGGAAATCCCTGAAAAGTGTGGTTCTGGCCCTAGCTGGTTTGGCTCAGTGGATAGAGCGTTAGTCTGCAGGCTGAAGGACCTCGGGTTTGAGTCCGGCCAAGGGCACATGCCCAGGTTGCCAGCTTGATCCTAAGTAGGGGGCATGCAGGAGGCAGCCGATCAATGATTCTCTCTCATCATTGATGTTTCTATCTCTTTCTTCCTTTCTCTCTCTTCCTCTCTGAAATCAATAAAAATAAAATAAATAAAAAAGAGTGGTTCTGAGAGCAGGTAATGAGTTTGGGTGGCAGCTAGTAGAGGAATAAGCTACACTAAGACAAAGAGAAATAAATGAGATAAAAAGAATGATATGGATAATTTAAAAGGGGGAAAACAAACAAAAAGGAAAGAAATAGTGATACTTCTAACTCATTTTATATTTAGGCTTCTCTGAAGATAAACATGGTTGATTAATGCTCTCCTCCACCTGGGAAATGATTTGACACCAAATTATGTAATAAAATAGCAATGCAGGTCTGGGAATCTGGGGCAGTGGGCCATGGGATCCCTATGTTTGTTCAACAATGGCTTGGCCAAGGCTATGTCAAGGGGTCTCAGAACAGTGAATATCTCAACTATCTATTAGGTACAAAGTGACATACTCAGTCCATTTCTTTAAATAGCACTGAAAATAGACAGAATAGATTACTCTCTATACTGAGCTCATAGAATCCACAAATATTACTATTTAAGATTAATTTTTAGTTTATAAACAGCCATTCTACCTGTTATTGTGAGCATAACAGAAATAGGCACAATATGTAAAACATTAATCTTTTAAACCTTAGAAAATTTTAATGAGAGCCCAGAAATCGGCCCAAACCAATATGCTTAATTAATATTTGACAAAGGAGGCAAGAACATATAATGGAGTCAAGATAGTCTCATCAATAAATGATATTGGGAAAATTGGACAGATACATGCAAAAAAATGAAACTAGACCACCAACTTACACCATACACAAAAATAAACTCAAAATGGATAAAGGACTTAA
>NW_006290306.1:1977548-1979800 GCF_000327345.1 Myotis davidii | reverse complement strand
GCCCATCAGCAGATGAGTTTATTAAAAAACTGTGGCACGTCTGCACAGTAGAATACTACACTGTGGTAAAAAAGAAGGAATTCTTACATTTATAACAGCATGGATGGACTTGGAGAGCATTATGCTAAGCGAAATAAGCCAGTCAGAGGAAGATAAATATCACGTGAGCTCACTCATTTATGGAATATAATGAAGAACAGAAACTGACGAACAGAAACAGATCCAGAGACAGAGAATCATCGATCAGAACATCAAACCTCAGAGAGAATGCAGGGGAGGATGGGGTAAGGGGAAACAATCAACCAAAGGACTTGTATACATGCATATAAGCATAACCAATGGACATAGGATACTGGGGGGTAGGGGAGGCCAGGGGATTGTCAAGGGCAGGGGGGAAAAATGGAGACATATGTAATACTCTTTGTAATACTTTAAGCAATAAAACAATTAAAAAAAAATTTTAATGAATTTTAGTGGGTCAAGTTAAATACTAACTTCCAATTAAATAATTCCAATTAATTCAACTCTATTCCTCATTTTAAAAATATTATAATTCAAAGCCTTTTAATTTACTGAGTATCGAAATTTAAGATTATTGAAAATCAAGGAAAATGAGTTAATTTAAAAACAATGACAAGTGAAACTCAGATAACATTGCATGTCAACTGCAATTGAAAAATATAATTTTTAAAAAAGCAAAGCAAGATAGGAATGTAAAATGGTATAGCCACTCCAGAAAACAATTTTGGAAGTTTCTTTAAAAAAACTCTTTGTACCCTAGCTGGTTTGGCTCAGTGGATAGAGCGTTGGCCTGTGGACTGAAGGATCCCCCCAGGTTCAATTCTGGTTAAGGGCACATGCCCGAGTTGCAGGCTCAATCCCCAGTAGGGGGCATGCAGGAGGCAGCCCATTTGTGATTCTCTCTCATCACTGATGTTTCCAACTCTCTCCCCTTCGCCCTTCCTCTCTAAAATCAATTTTAAAAATACATATATATCTACAATAATAAAAGCATAATATGCTTATTAAACCAGATGTCCTTCCAGACGACCTTCTGGATGAGGCCGGGGCTGCAAGGGAAGCCCGGGTCCCAGGTGCCTGCTGGCGGCTGGAAGGAAGTCTGAGTCCCAGGTGCCAGAGGGAAGCCAGTGCCAGCAGCTGGGGGAAGGAAGGCCTACTCTTGCACGAATTTCGTGCATCGGGCCTGTAAACACACACACACACACACACACACACCACCTTTATGGCAGAACGATGAAAACAACTGGTTGTTATG
Source organism: Myotis davidii (assembly GCF_000327345.1). Classification (NCBI taxonomy): domain Eukaryota; kingdom Metazoa; phylum Chordata; class Mammalia; order Chiroptera; family Vespertilionidae; genus Myotis; species Myotis davidii. Next base: position 1,978,524 of record NW_006290306.1, on the reverse strand, counting down.
ATGCGCACTGACCACCAGGGGGCAGACGCTCAATGCAGGAGCTGCCCCCTAGTGCGCTCCCACAGCGGGAGCATCACTCAGCCAGAAGCAGGGCTCAGGGCTGGTGAGCGCAGCAGCAGCTAAGAGGCAGCGAGCCAAGCGGTAAGGAAGAACAGGCAGGCAGTAAGGAGTGAGCAGGCAGAAGGGTGGTTAGGAGTGAGGGGTCCCCCACTGTGAGAGGGATTCCCACATTGCTAGAGGGCACGAGCCAGGCTGAGGGCTCCCCCACTACACACACACAAATTTTGTGCATTGGGCCTCTAATATATCTATATCTATATCTATATCTATATCTATATCTATATCTATAGCTATATCTATAGCTATATATCTATATCTATCTATACACACATACATACGTACACATATATACATATATATATGTATGTGTGTATATATATATATATATGTATATATAAATGGTGTTTGGAAAATTGGACAGATACATGCAAAAAAATGAAACTAGACCACCAACTTACACCATACACAAAAATAAACTCAAAATGGATAAAGGACTTAAATGTAAGACAGGAAACCATAAAAATACTGGAAGAATCCAAAAGCAACAAAATCTCAGACATATGCCGAAGCAATTTCTTCACCAATACAGCTCCTAGGGCATTGGAAACTAAAGAGAAAATAAACAAATGGGACTACATCAAAATAGAAAGCTTCTATACAGCAAAAGAAACCATCAACAAAACAACAAGAAAGCCCACTGCATGGGAGAACATATTAGCCAATGTTATCACCGATAAGGGTTTAATCTCCAACATTTATAGCGAACTCATACAACTTAACAAAAGGAAGATAAACAATCCAATCAAAAAATTGGCAAAGGATCTAAATAGACACCCTTTAAAAGAGGACATTCAGAAAGCCAAGAGATATATGAAAACATGCTCAAAGTCACTAATCATACGAGAGATGAAAATCA
>NW_006290306.1:1971882-1977078 GCF_000327345.1 Myotis davidii | reverse complement strand
AACAGCATGGATGGAACTGGAGAGCATTATGCTAAGTGAAATAAGCCTGTCAATGAAAGAAAAATACCACATGATCTCACTCATTTATGGGTAATAAAGACCATTATAAACTGATGAACAAAAATAGATACAGAGGCAGAGCAGCATGGAACAGACTGTGAAACTACGGTGGGAAGGCTGGCGAGGGTTGGGGGGCGGGAGTGGGGGGTAAGAGATCAACCAAAGGACTTGTATGCATGCATATAAGCATAACCAATGGACATAAGACACTGGGGGGTAAGGGAGGCCGGGGGAATGTCAAGAGGGGCAGGGGCGGGGGGGAAGGAGACATATGTAATACTCTTTGTAATACTTTAAGCAATAAAACAAAAGTAAAAAAAAAGATGTTTGAAACTCATAAAAAATATATATATATATGCGCACACACACACACACACACACACACACACATATGCAATTACCAGATGACCCAGAATTGCACTACTGGGTATTTATCTCAGAGAGATAAAGACCTACATTCAAGCAAAAACATATATGTGATGGGTTATTCGTAATAGCCCCAAACTGGAAACAACCCATATAGCCTTCAACAGGTAAGTGGTTAAACATACTGTGGCACATCCATACCATGGATACTACTCAGTAATAAAAAGGAATGAACTATTGATATGTGTAACATCCAGGGTGAATGTGCAGAGAATATGCTGAGTAAAAAAAGCCAATCCCAAATAGCTACATCATTCCATTTGTATAACATTCTTGAAATGTCAATATTATAGAACAAATCAGTGGTTGCCAAGGGTTAAAGAGGGGTTGGGAGTAGGAGGGAAGTAGGTGTGGCTCTTGGAACAGTAACAGGGGTCCTTGCAGTGATGGGAATGTATCTTGACTAATGTTGGTATCTTGGTTATACAACAATATACCATATCTTTGCAAAATGTTACTATAGGGGGAAACTGAGTAATTTGGGGGATCTCTATATATTATATATTACAACTGCATGAGAATCTATAAAAGTTTTAAAAAGTTTAATAATAAAAAGACAGAAATTTTTTGTTAACTGCCTCTCAAGAGTACTGGACTTAGCCTCTCCTAAAGAGACAGAAAATGATCATCTATCAATGATCTATACAACCAACACTCACCGAGAGATCACTGCTATCGACTCGCTGGAAGAGACAGCACGGAATGAGGAGCACTCTGAGCCTCCTGGCAGGGGGAAGCAGAGAAGTTCTGAATGGGAAAGGCTGCTACACAAACTCACCAAGCCTAGACAGCTCTTCCTTGGACAGCCTGGCTCAGCCTTCTTGCAGAGTCACGAGCACCACTCTGCTGCCTTGTACTGCCTTCCTTGAGCTCAACAGCAGCAGGGATAGGCAAGACTGGTGGGACAGGAGGACTAGAGAACAAAGTCCCTCAAAAGCCACACCACCTTTGGACCCCCAAGGCGAATGAGTAATGCAGGTGACAAAGTGGGTCAAAGACCTGGTACACAATTGTTAGCCTCCTTCCCTAGCGGTAACAACCAATTCCCAGTTGGAGGTGAGAGGGTCCCCTACTCACCTTCCTCCTCTTCATTCCCATCATTGCTGCAGCAGTCTTCCAAACCATCTACCAGCTCTTCTTCTAGATCGTCAGCCTCAACCTGGTCTGGCTGGAGGTCAGTAGCTGAACTATAAGAAAGAACCGAAGCCCCACCCCAGCCAATTCCATAACAGAGGTCACAGTTAAGATGCTCATTCCTTCATCATCTTCCAGTGTTTGTCTCTTCCCTGGTCACCAATCTGCTATCTCTTGCCTGAATCTCACAGTTTATTTCCCTTGCTCTCAGAGCTTAGGTCTAGCCATAGTTCCTCAACCCTACACCCCCTATTCTGCAGAGAGGCACTGTCTTCCATCTTCTTTGAAGTCCCTCCAAGCATGTAAGTCCAAAATTCTGCATTCAAACCACCACCAATGAATGTCTGGTCATTGACTTCAAAGTCCCTAGACCACTCTCTGGAAACTTAGAACAAGGAAAACCTTGGTGAATCAAATTAGTAACAAGGAGCTAAGAGAAGAAACCAAGTACATGTATGCCCTAACTCTGAAATGGCTGTCATTCCAAGAATGATTGAGAACCTGATCTGGTTTGGAATTAAGTAGAAAAGTCCCAGGCTCCAACTCATGTGTTTGGAATTTTTATTTCTCCCTGGTTATAACGTAAAGCAGGAATCAGCAAACTCTTCCTCTAAAGGACCAGACAGTAAATATTTTCAGTTTTGTGAGCCAGTCAGTCTGTCACAACTACTCAACCCTACCATAGCAACAGGAAAGCAGCCATATACAGTAGTAAATGAATGATCGAGGCTGCATTTCAATAAAACTTTACAAAAGCAGACAGTGTGCAGGATTTGGCTTGCGGACCTTTGCCCTAAAGTGAAAACCATAACTCTAGGACAGCTAAAAAATAAAACCAACCTTCAGAGACACAGGGCCAGTGTCAGCGAATTTGCATATATATATTCTACTGCTCTAAATGAACCAAAAACTTCCTCCAACTTACCCAATATCCTTAGCAGGTGAGTCCAGCTCCCTGCCTTCTATAGGCTCCTCCTTCCCAAGCTGGTCCAAATGGATGGAAGAGAGGTGGGTGGCCACATCTGCTAGGTCACAGGGCTGAGGGGGAGAAGGCAGCACTGGCGTCTTGTCTTCTCCGGGTGGTGGGGAGTCGACCGCAGACCCACAGACAGGGCTATGGCTGAGCCCACTGGTGTGAGAGGCAATGAGGTGAATGCTGATGCGTTTGGTACAAAAGACTGTATTGTCCAACTCCAAGGTGTCTGAGGCTCCAGGGAGGATCCTATTGTCTGCTGGGGCAACCTCCTGGGGGAACTGCTGGCCTACCACAGGAGGTTTCCACTGCCTGTTCCTGTTGAGGAGATCCCATTGCAAACTCCGGTTCACAAAACAAGACTGTTCAAACTGGGAGCCTTGCCTCGGCTTCTCAAAGCCTGTTGCAGTCAACTGCCTCACAGCCTCAGTGAACCGAGCCTCCTTGGTCAGAGCCGGGGAAACAGGGTCGCCATTCAGGCCACAGGGATGTGGCTTTATCCTCATGACTAAGTTACTGTGGTTGTACTGGGGGGAGGCAACACTGGTGGTAGAAGTGTCTAAGGAGCTAGGAGTAGACAGGGTGCTATGGGCAAGGGCACCATGTACGACAATGCCATTGCTCTTGGGTACCTTGTGTTCAATAGGCTGGAATGCACAGTCTCCAGTGCCCCCTGAATGATGCCAGGACACAAGTTGGATCTTGGGTGAGGATAATGGCTTCAGGCCCTCTGTGGCCAGTGATAAAGGCACTTTAGTGCTCCCTGGCCGCGTGGAGTTATTTAGCATGGGCTTATAGAAGGGTGAAGGGGAGGAGAGGGGAGATGGGATCTTCCCTGAGATGGCAGAAGCCAGCCTCTTCCCTGAAGGGTTTTCCCCAGCTGCTCCCAGTGTGAGGTATGGATCTATGGATGAGGATGCCACAGGCTGGGCCATGGGAGAGACCGTAGAAGAAGTGGCCTGATTGGCAGTGAGTCTGACAAGGAGGCTCTTTTGAGGGACAGAAAAAGGTCTTTTTTCTGACGGGCTTGAACGTAAGCAGAAAGACTCCAGCTGCTGATATGTTTTGTGCCTATGGTTGAAGCGGCGGTACAGCAGGGTACTGCTGAACAAGTCCGGGACAGAAGGCAGGTAACAGGTGTTGCTGTGGCCTGCAAGGGCAGCTGTGGTCCCAGAGCTACATGAAGTGCTGGGACAAAAGAAATACGCTGGCTCGTTTGGGAAACCCAAGAGGTGTAGGTCCAATACTGCTGAAAGGGTGCCTACGTGCTTCTCCAGCTTCCAGACTGACTTCGCCTGCTGATGAAACTGAAGACCAGACTTTGCCCTCAGAGGGTTTCTCAGATGGTGGGGCAGATACTTTGCCAGAGGGACCCCTCTGCGTGAAGCTATTTCCCTGGCCAATACTGTAGTATTCAGTTGCTGCTGAGGCCATGAGGGGCCCACATCATGGCAACATGGCCTCATGGCCTGGCTTGGGTAAGGTGCCACACATCTCCAGTAATAGCTGCATCCTTGAAGTCTGTCAGCCTGAAGGGGAGAGAAACAGTTGGGAATGTTACAGTCCCAGGAAGACAAGTACAATGCTACAGTGGTCCTTGGGTAAACAAGAGTCGCTCTTTAGTATTTCTTGGGTGGTCAGTCTTGCTTGTCATTTGGGGCCATGAGGGAAGAACACTAGATTCCTAACGTGTTTTCAGTGATCTTCCTGCTGCCCTCATGTGATCAAACCTGGCTACAGGTTTGGAACTGATGAAGTCCCAAGGGCTGGGACTCTAAGTCTCTGCCATTGAGAATCTGCTCACATGCTTACTCAGAGAGTACTATCCTCTCTCTCCAAAAAAACATCTTTCTGTCTCAACATTCACAACTTTACCTGAGTGGTTTCCCCCGAGGGGTCCCAGATTGCGAGAGGGTGGTTTTCGGGTGATGCACCCCAGATTTGGGCTCCCTCCTCTCTGGTTCTGGGGTGCGTCACCCAAGAACAGCCGCTGCCAAGTGACCACAGCTCGGCAGCTCCTGCATTGAGCGGCTTCCCTCTGGTGGTCAGTGTGCATCATACCTACCAGACGGTCAGGTCCCTTAGCCTTTTATATGTATAGACTAGAGGCCCAGTGCACAAATTTTTTGCATGGGGGGGAGGGGTCCCTCAGCCCGGCCTGTGCCCTCTCGCAGTCCAGTACCTCTAGCTCCTTACCACCCGCCTGCTCGCTGCTCCTTATTGCTTGGTTCACTGTTCCTTAGTGTTGCCACAGAGGCAGGAGAGGCTCCCGCCACCACCACTGCACTCCCCAGCCATGAGCCCAGCTTCTGGCTGAGCAGCACTCCCCCTGTGGGAGTGCACTAACCACCAAGGGGCAGCTCCTGCATTGAACATCTGTCCCCTGGTGGTCAGTGTGCATCATAGCGACCAGTTGTTCTGCTGGCCGTTCTGCCGTTTGGCCAATTTGCACATTAGGGTTTTCTTATATAGGACTAGTAGCCCGGTGCACGAAATTTGCGCACATTAAAAGGGAATTAATTGCCCTAACTGGTTTGGCTCAGTGGATAGAGCATCGGCCTGCGGACTCAAGGGTCCCAGGTTTGATCCCAGTCAAGGGCCTG
>NW_006290306.1:1961756-1971481 GCF_000327345.1 Myotis davidii | reverse complement strand
AAGGAGTAATACTATTAAGAAATTCGATGAGAAAATTTTCCTTTTCAGCATCATCTGTGGAATTAATGGAATCATCACTCAAATATGTGTGAAAATCTCCATCGAGTATATCTAAAATTTCTTCATTTAATTTTTGAACATGCTCATTTTTTGGACAAAGAATTGCACATTTAGATATATTTTAATATTATCTATAGATATAGTATATCCAAAGGTAATTTCAATAATAGACCCATTACAAATCATTTCACAGGGGATTTCAATAATATCCATTCCTAAATGAAAACTGATATCAAGTCTGCCATCTCCAAGTTTTACTAACCATCCACTATAAGCAGAATCCTCTGATCTCATATTTGTTGTAAGAGACAACTTTCTGAAACATCCCCAAGCATTGCAGTACTTTAAACTCATTTAACTCATTTGTACTATGGCTGATCACATAGCATACGGTACAATACTGAGACATTGTCGAAAATACAACATTCAGACTCATAATTTCTCTTAGTAATCTGTCTATGGCATTTATAGCATGACTGGATGCCATGGTGCATTCATCAATAATGAGAAATTAGTAGCTTTAGCACCTTCACTGCTTATATGGAATCTAGAAATTGAAGTTTCATTTAATGGAATTGGTAATTTATATTGGGAATGAAAGGTGCTTCCACCGAGAAGTAAATTTGCAGCAATTCCTGTAGACACTGCGGGTAAAACAGTATCACCACGACCTCTAATATAATGTATTAAAACTTTATACAGATATGCAGGTGAATAGGATTCCTAGCTGGCAGGCCCCTGACAGCAAGCTGGCCACCTGTGGATTCCGTGAGGAATGGGACTCCCTCCTCCCTCCTGTCAAGGTCTGGGGTGCAGGTGAATGGAGTCCCTGGCTGGCAGGCCACTGACAGCAAGCTATCCAACAGAAGATTCTGTAAGGAATGGGGCTGCCTCCTCCCTACTGTCAGGGTCTGGTTTGAAGGCTGGCCACGCCCTGGTGGGCCAGACCCAGAGTTATACCACGCTGTGGCCTCTGCCTCAGCAATCCAGGACTGACTGCTGCTGGGCGCTCCTGGCACTCTGAGGGTGAGTTCTTCCCTCAGGCCTCGCGGGAAACAGCTCGGGGAGGGCGCAGCCCTTGGCAAGGCAACCCAAGACTCAGTACTTCCATGCTCCGCTCAGAGGGTGGGTTCCTGCCTGAAACCTCGCCCTGAGGGCAGGTTCCTGCCTGAAACCTTGCCCTCTGGCAAACAGCTGGGAGAGGGCGCAGCCATTTCCAAGATGACCCCTGCAGGACTGACTTCCTTCCGGTTGGTCGCACTTCTGCCTGTGATGTTACACCAGGGTTTTTATATAAGTAGATGGTATTACACCGATGTTAATTTCCTAATTTTGGTCATCATACATACTGTGGCAATGTAAGAGAATATTGTTTTAGGAAATATTTAGGAACTGTCTAGGAAATTCTGATGTAAAGGGGCATCATGTCTGGAAATTATTCTCAAACATTAAAAAAAAAGTTCACAGTTCACATAAGAGTGAATAATAAAGTGAGTGTGGAAAATATTAACATTTGATAACTCTGGGTAAAAGTAAAGAGATTTTTTTGTACTATTTACAACTTTTTGCAGGTCTGAAATAATTTCAAAATAAAAGAAGTTTAAAAAAGAAAAATCTACTTCAAATTTTCTTTGAAATTAGACTGGCAAGAATGGATTTTATCAGTGAATGACTCAAGCCAATATAATAAAACTCACTCCTCGTCCTTTTACCTGAAGCAGGCCTGCCTGGGCAATCCACCTGAACTGAAGTCATATGCCTGATGAAAAGCATCACCAAAACACAAGTCTTTTCAATGTAGCCACTAGAGGCAGCCACCTTAGGATGAAGTAGCCACCTAGCACACTCCACTCTAATCTGCCAGTGAATTTGTAAACTATGGCTTAAGGGGAGTTTAAGGAAGAAGGCACACACTACACCTGGCAGATGAAGTTTAATAGCACTTTCTCTGGGGCCCATCAACACACAGTGTGGGGGGAGTCTCCGATTTTTAGAAAAGAAATGCTGTTTAAACCTGATTCTATGTGAAAACCTCACTACCCAATAAAACACAAGTCCTGTCTTGCCCTCAACTGAGAGAGCAGCTGCTGTCAGCACCAACCTGAAAAACAGGAACCTAGATGCTAAAATAAGGACTTTAGGGCTAGAGTCAAGAAAACAAGGGGACAGTGTGGGAAGCTCAGAGTTCTCTATGACTGCTGTTATTCAAGGAAGGAACACATTATCTTTTAATCTTCTTGAAATTAGATGGGAATGTCAGATTTTAGTAAAAAGTCATGCTAAGGGAAGTGGGTGGAGGACTTAAAAAAACAGGAATGATCAATCGTATTCCACACGTAACCTTTTAGAGTCAATTAATCTTTTGGAGTCAGAGACAAGGAAATAAGCCGTAATTGCACAAAGAAGACTTCAATACAAAAAAAATATATCCAGGCAGAACAACTTAAGTCCCTAAGACAGGTGTTTATGCAACACAGAAACTCCCAACATGCCCTGTGGTAATGACTTCACCCTAATCTCAGGAGATCTTCACTTCCACTCATTCAATCAAGTCCTTCCAGCTTCAAATATATGTCATTGAATCCATCTATTCTTCTTCATTTCCAGCTATTACTTTAGTCCAAATTACTATAATCTCTCATCTGCTGGTTTCCCTACTTCTATTCTTACCACTTCTTATAATCTACAAGAGGCCCAGTGCATGAAATTTATGCACGGGTGTGGTCCCTAGGCCTGGCCAGCGATCGAAGCACAAGCGTCTGGATTAGAAGAGCAGGTTTCAGCTGACCTCTGGGCCCGGGGCAGAACCCAGGCCCCTGCGCACCCCCTCTGCCTGAGTCATCGGGCCCCTACCTGGCTCCCTCAGCGCCTGGGAGCTGAGCAGTGGCCCCACCCCCTGCCACCGCCACTGGTTGCCATCTGCAGGGCAATCAGGGAGGCGATCGGGTCCCATTCACACCCGCCTTGGACTGGCGCTGCCTGCTCACCTGCTCCACCATCCCGCCGCAGTCCCACTCTCATCGGGGCCCATCAGGGCTGGCAGTGCCTCCACTGCCACCCACTGCCAGCGCCATGTTCTGCGCTGTCCCCGGTGGTCAGCACACGTCATAGCAAGTGGTCAAACTCCCAGTAGAGGGGACAATTTGCATACTAGGCTTTTATTATATAGGATAGGATTCTCCAGACAGTGGCCATGGTGCTCTTTTTTTTAAAATATATTTTTATTGATTTTTTACAGAGGAAGGGAGAGGGATAGTGAGTTAGAAACATCGATGAGAGAGAAACATCGACCAGCCGCCTCCTGCACACCTCCTACTGGGGACGTGCCCGCAACCCAGGTACATGCCTTTGACCGGAATTGAACCTGGGACCTTTCAGTCCTCAAGCCGATGTTCTATCCACTGAGCCAAACCCGTTTGGCCCATGGTGCTCTTGATAAAAAGTAGCTTAAAGCCATTGGATGGCTCCAAGGCCTATATAATCTGACCCCTGACTCCCCCTCACCAGGCAAGTTCCTAGGGTCTTTGTTGTTTCCTCTACAACACTGCTACACCCCTAATTATTCCCTATCACATGACCTTGTCCTCATGTTTCATTTTTCCATTATCTAAAACCTTATTAATTATATTTTAAAATGAAAACTTTAAACATTCCTTTGCTATTTGTCTTCTTCTCTTTCACAATGAATGCTCTATGAGAACTGGGACCTTGTTCACACAGCATATGCCTAGCCCTGAAAATGTAATCAGGGTTCCTTAAATATTTGCTGAATAAACAAATGTGTCTACAATAGGTATGACAAAGCCACAAGATGGAACTCTTCAGATTAAACAGGTATATGGCTCCTCTCTTACCATATCTCCTTGTTGCTACTTTATTCACTGCTTAAAACTCTGCCACAGCCACCCCCAACACCTTCAATAATACCTATTCCTCCTGCTGAGGCCTCCTCCAAAATTTTCCACAGTGTCTCTCTTTTATCCTCTTTCACGAATCAAACCAATCTGCTCCCACAATTTTAATTATTATCTTCAGGAAAATAGTCACTTTTCATACCTGACCTCTCTTAAGCTTCATGTTCTCATCACCAGCTATCTGCTCTACCTTCTCCATGTCCATGTCCAACCATTTCAATCCAGCTTGTCAAATTAGCTCTGTACCCTTGACTTATCTAATTTCTTTCAGTGGAACCTTCTTTATCTCAGTCTCCTTAAAGGACAACTTAAGTCACTTCTGACTTCTTCCTTTGCCAAACCAGACACAAAACTTATGAGATTCTTTCTTCATAATATGCTTCCCCTTTCATTTCCACCACCACCCACGACCGGGACTATTACAACAGCGTACAGACTGAACTGAAATCTGTATCTCTAGGGTCTGCCCTTTTAACTCCATCCTCTGCTGGTCTTAACACTCAACTCCTAGAATAAACCTTTCAAAGCTGTCTGCAAGCCTTTATAAGCCTCTTTCTTTTGAATCTTACTGTTTTTTACAGGACCAGCTCAAGCCCCCCTCTCTCCATGAATATCTGTGTATTGATTCCTCTAATTTGACACTTTGCAAAGACTATCTTTCACCACTGTTCTCTTTTCAGATATATAGATATGCCTCGTAAACTCCATGAAGGTTTTTAAGGGAAGCCCTGTGTATCTCTAACAGACAAATGCAGAACTAATCTGCTAGAAGGGAAAGATCACTGCCCTTGCTTGGCTTCCTCCTCCGCAATGCTGCCCAACTCTCCTCTCACAACTTCATGGAGGTACTAAGACTCCCTAAAACAAAGTTAAAAAAACAATTCACTTGAGAGTGATGGATATGCTCCATGTCAATTATACTTCCACAAAGCTGTTAAAAGTTTGAATAAAGGGACGGGAAAGGAGGGTAAAGAACTACAGAGCATTCTAAAGTGAATAAAATGGCCTCAACCATCTCTTTCGTTGTATTTGCATGGCTGGCTCAGCTCAATCCCTAACCTCTCAGCCCTTCACCAAGTGCAGGACTGTCACAGTAGAATCCTGGCAGACTTCCTTGGCTTCAGCCTCTCCCCCTCTAAAGTATCCAGTCTCAGGAATCTCAACATCCTGCTTTGTCATCTTTATACAGCATTCAGAAACTGCCTATCTCTTTCTGCCTTCCACTCTTTGTGGGGTAATTCTGCCTCAAAGTTTCTCCTTAAGTAAGAGAGAATGATGAGCAGCCTAGGCTTGAAAATCTATGGTTGCTGTGTCAAATCACCAAGTCTCCAGGGACCAGGCCCAGACCAACTTGGACAAGGTATCTATTTCTACAGAAAGCAATTATTCATTAGCCACTGATTGAATCACTCTCCTCTATTACAGGAGGGTGTGTGACTCTTGGGATCTGCAGTTTCCTTTTTCTCCTCCATCTGAGTGTTTCCTCGGTCAATAGGGGAACTCAGGACATTAGAAATGGTTCCGAGTCTACAATTCAAAAGATCTCTGATGAGATTACTTTAATTGCTCAGTAGTTGTGCTACAAGATAGAATTGACTTATGCAGAACCAGAGAGAATGGGGAGGAGTACAGGAACCAGACTCATTTTATCTTATGAGATAAATCCCAAGTTATGTCTCCCTAAAGAAAGTTGGAGGAACAATGAAATTGTTATTATTATTATTATTATTATTAGCAACAAACTTTTTAAAGGAAGGCGACCATCCCAGCCCTAATGAGAAGGGAAAGTCAGTACCATAAGTTGAGATAGGTAGCTCTGCAGAACACAGTTGAGCACTGCAAAAGGAGTTGGCAAAACAGGGCAAGGCCCTGGCCAGGCAGCTCAGTTGGTTAGAGTGTTGTCCCGATATGCCAAGGCTGTGGGCTCAATCACCCATCAGGGCACATAGAAGAATCAACCAATGAGTTCATGAACGGGTGGAACAAATCTATGTTTCTATCTTCCTCTCTCTCTCAAAAACAAAACAAACAAAAAAACACCTGAGGGGAAAATACAGCTCACAGCAGCTAGAGCTAAGAGAGGTAAATCTACAAATTACTGAAAAGTAAAAAAAACAAACAAATAAAACAGAAACAGTTGAATGAATAACATAATTAGAAGACATGCTCCCCTGAAGCCTTGACCTTTATCAGCTTCAGAAAGTACCCTCTTTTCCTCCTCCTGAGGTAAGCTCTAGAGCAGTGGTCCTCAAAGTATGGTCCATAGAATCTGAGGGAACCCCTAGATCCTCTCAGGAGTTCTGCTAAGTGGAACTATATTCATAACAAAACTTAGGTGTGGTTTGTCTTTTTTTTACTGTGCTGGTCTTTACTGTGCTGATGCAAAAGCAATGGTGGGTCAAAACACTGGTGTCTGAGCAGGAATTGAGACAATGGCACCAAGTCAGGTCCTTTACCACCACATACTTCATCACCATACTGTGAGTGAGTAACTGCCAGCTTTACCTAAGACTGTCCTTGACGACACAGTAAAAATTAAGTCTCAACCTCACGTATGCCTTTTTAATATTCTGTGTGACAAAATGAGAAGCACATATAAAACACTTATGTGCAGACAGGAGATGATGGTTGTCTCAGCAAACACCTAAGTGCAAAAACCTCCCGTGGAACCGTGTTTATTTGAAAGAATGAATGATACACGTGATGGGTTAGTCAGACTTTGGTATTTAGCAGACATTTTCTGGGGGAGAGAACAAAACATAGTCTGTCATGTCAAGGAAAACAACTGACAGTATTTGTTGCCAATAATAAAATTTAAGCTTCCAAGAGAAAATTAGAATTTTGGCAAACTTGTATCTGCCACCATGAGCTTGACAGCTTCCCAATATGTAACCATTTTCCTAATGAGTGTGGTGACCATGTGGTATGACTTTTTAATGCTGTATAGTAAAATGTGACAACATTTGGAAGATCTGCATAACTCAGTATTTTCCAAATACCTATGACACAATGTTACAGAATCGTGCTTGGGTAAAGATCTGGTCAAAGTGAAATAGACTAATGGATTTTGCTGTAACAAAGTATGAAAAGTTCACTAGTATCATTTCAGATTCTACATTGCAACTAACCTTCACAAACCACCCTTTCCTTAACTTTTGTGAAGTACCAAAGAAGAATACCCACAATCATCTGAAAAGGCTATAGAAATACTCCTTTTTCCAACTAAACATCTGTGTGAGGATGAATTTTCTTCATAATTCAACCAAACAACACATCCCAACCAAATGAATGCAGAAAGATATGAAAATCAAACTGTCTTCTAAAAAGATATATGTAAAAACAATGCCATACTTCTCACTAATCTTTTGAAACAACAGCTTTTTTAATTTAAAAAATGCTGTTTATATTAACCTGTAATGGACTTATTTCTAAAGAGTTAATATTTCTACTTCTAATATGGTAAATGTCAAGATATATATCCCACACTAAAATATATATATTTAAGACCTCAAAGAGCTTAAAGTGCATTAAGGAGTCCTAAGACCAAAAATCTGGGCACCTCTGGTCAAGAATACCACTATCTGCCCAGGATATATCCAGGAGGGCACCTAAGGTCCTTTGTATTTCAGGGCCTAAAAGAAATTAGTACTCTCAGTATTTGTTTCAAAATGCCAAGTCTGGCTTCCCAGTTCTGCCAAAAGAGAATTTTTTTTTCTCTCTACTTCACTGACAGATTAAAGCATCTGATCCTATGCTAAAATCCAGGGTACCTTCAATCAGAACATTCCAAGGTCATAAAGGAATCTAGTGGAAAAGCTAAACTCAAGATCACGAGTATCAGATAGATCCTGAAGTTAAGGCTGCATCTAGATAGTTTTCAGCAAGTGACTTCATTTACATACTCATTTTTTAATTGGCTCTAAATTCTCTGCTTCCTTGGTGTTCCTCTGAGTCTTCTCACTTTGCCTGGAACACAGTAAGTGCACTTAATAAATGGCAGTTGCAATTATTATCACAAACATTCCCACAGCAACCAGTTCCATCCCATGACTACAACCACCTCTTCCATTCTTAACTTTCTACCATCACCCAGACCTCTGTCATGAGCTCCAAACCTACAGACTGGTCTCCTGGGCCTATGTGGATGTGCTGCAGGGACCTCAACTCAGCATGTCCAAAGTGTAACTCCTTTATCTTTCTTCTCACAACTAAGTTAAATAAACTGGTTAAAACTCAAGTCATAACATGTTTTTGCCAATTACAGTTAACCCTAAATTTAGTTCTTTTTATAAAACATTTATATTTTCTACTTCCTTTTAAAAAAATTAATGTAATGTTTTTTTTGTTTTTAATATAATTTTAAGTTATATTAAAATTATAATTTTAATTTTATTTCAGAGAGGAAGGAAGAGGGAGAAATAGAAACATCAATGATGAGAGAGAATCATTGATCAGCTGCCTCCTGCATGCCCCCTACTGGAGACGGAGCCAGAAACCAGGGCATGGGCCCTGACCAGGAATCAAACCATAACCTTCTCCTGCTTCATAGGTCAACACTGAACCACTGAGCCACACCAGCCGGCTCTACTTCCTTTTAACAAAGAAGAAACTTGTTTAAACTTGTGATGAAAAATTTTTGAATTCCACTTTAAGATGTGCAAGAAATACATGGTTTTTAAAATTCTTCTGGGAATATATGAATAAAACCATTTGAAGAGTGTGTTGCAGGAAAATCACAGATAATTAACAGGAAAATATCATCAGATTTGTGTTTGGGAATACCATAGTGTCAGTGCATGGGTTGAATATGAAGAATTTTAGCAGGGAAGCAGGGAGCCAATGAGAAAACGTCTTTCACTTCTCTCTAAACCTTCTCCATTCCCACTGCAACCACCGTAAGTCCCTCACCTCTAGTCTGGTCTCCAGAGTGACAAAACCTGGACATAGGGAGAATGAGACAAGGAGCAGTCTGGAATGATCCTAATTTTCTGATTTTAGTGACCAGGTGGGTGTCGATGAAGAAGAAAGTATTAGAAGGAGGGGCAGCTTGTCCATTAGCTAAATCAACAGGTGCTGTAAGAAAGATGGACCTCCCGCAGCGGCAGCGGTCGCAAACCGGTGGTCCGTGAAGTCCGAAAGGTTGGCGACCGCTGATTATCTGAGGGATGACTCCATAAAAGAAGGATGAAAACATTTCTTGAATCCAGAATAGGACTGTGAAGACCAGGGAATGGGAATAATACTGTTCCAAATGAGTCTAATGCTCTACCGGAGCACACCCCACACAGTTTGGCAAATGCTTGTTTAATTGATTAAAACCTCCCTAGACTACAAACTCCGTGAACACACCTGTCTCGTAGACCACCGTATCCTCCCAGCGCTTTCCATGGTGCCCTGGCTCATTAAATAGTTACTGATTTTTCTTTTAAATTGTTGAATGATTAAATGAAGGGTTGGATGGGTGGATAAATGAAGAGTTAGATTCCACAGGACCTCAGAATCTGTTTGACTCTCTACAGTTTAGGAGCGTCTTTTTCTATAGGCACTGAAGGTGGGGAAGTAAAAAGGTGGGATCCGTGTTAAATTCAGCCTTGAGGAGCATGGGCTCACATCCAAGGGAGAATTCAAACCGCGGAGCGGCGGGAAGAGGCGGCCAGGGGCCTAGGCTGAGGGGCGCTGCGGGGTTCGGTAGCCAGAGGCGGGGCCCGCTAAACTCCCGGGCGCGGCCAAGGGGGAGGGGGGTTCCGGCAA
>NW_006290306.1:1948049-1961529 GCF_000327345.1 Myotis davidii | reverse complement strand
CCCCTAGCAACCACGCTCCGCCGCACGCCCCGCGTTCTCAGCCGCCAGCGCCGCTACCGCCTGCCACGCACTGCGCGCGCCCCCAGTGGACAGACCGAGGGCCTGGGTGGGGCGATCCCGGCCGCAGGGAGGCAAGCGCGCGAATCTCGGGGGTAGTGGGGCAGGCGAGGGCAGGGCTTCACCGGCCTTGCGCACGCGCAGTCGCTTCTGGGCGGTGGGACCCGGAGAGCGGGATTCTGGGAGGTGTAGTTCCGAGATTAAATCCCTGTAAGCCTCCCCCCAGGATTCTCCCTGCCCTGATTTTACGTAACCTGTACGGACCCTTTCATTGGCTGCTTTAATTCGCCCTTCTAAAATAAAAGAGCGAAGGCCTTATTAAAGAATATTCTTAGTAGGTCTTTCAAGTAAACGTATTTGACTTTGACCCCAGGAAAGGAGAGACTGCCAGATCCACTGTTTTCCTCCAACCGAACTTCCCTTAACCGCAACCCACCCACAGTTACAACTACAGCCACCTGCTTTATGGGCTTCAAGTGTGAACTGTAGGAAACACTACCTTAATTCACCTCCTCAACAAGACAGATCATGCCCCCTCGGTCTCAAAGGTCCCTAGACCTCCGGGATTTGGAAATCTAAACAGAGCTGGACTGTGAAATCTTTTCTAAACAGTCTGCTCCAGGAAAAACAGGGGAGGACGATAAAAGATTAAACTAACCTAATGAAAACAATCTGGACCAGAGAAAGAATGCTTAATAATTGATTTAAGCAACAGTCATTGATGGATGCTAAAATCATTAGAAAATTAATGGAACTTCACACTGGAAGGATGTCTGCCATCACCTGTATACTTCAATCAATCTTAGATGCTGAAAGGTGGGACAGCTATAAATTATGTCATCTGATGTGATGCAATTTGAACTACAGAGTAATATTTAGGTAGTGTATTTCTGTGAAGGAATTAAACAATGAATTTGAATCTAATCGAGCTTTTGGCTCCAATTTCCAGGTTATAGGAAATAAAGAGAAACAAACACAAGAGCCCTGGCCCAGTGGCTTCGTTGGTTAGACCATCACCCTGTATACCAAAAGGTTGTGGGTTTGATTTCCAGTCAGGGCACATACCTAGGTTTTAGGTTCCCCAGTCCAGGCGTGTATAGGAGGCAGCCAAGTGATGTTTCTCTTACATCAATGTTTCTGCTTCTTTCTCTCGCTCTCTCTTACCCCCCCTCCCTTTTCCCTTCCACTCTCTAAAAATCAATGTAAAAATGTCCTTGGGTGTGGTTTAACAACAACAACAAAAAGAAACTTCTGAGAAACTGATATAGACAGAGGAGACAACTGTAACTGGGACAGAAAAGGAATATTAGATAAAAACTAAAGAAATCTAAATACATATGGGTTTTAGTTAATGATATATAGATTTTGGTTCACTGTAAGATGTTAATATAGGGGAAATTGTGTATAGGATGAGTTTAATATATGAGCTCTGTCCTACTCCTATCTGCTCAATTTTTCTGTAACCTATTTTCTAAAATATAAAATATATTTTTTAAAAAGCTATAGCAACAGAAATTTGCTTAGCCTACCATAGCCAAGTGAACAATGGAAAAAAGCAACATCATCAGCTTCCTGATTACATGTACTAAGGACACATCATCACTATGTAGTGTTTTCTGACAAAAATTTAAACCAGAATCAATAAAAGACAAAGAAAGGATGAGGACTGGTTCTAGATTAGAGGCTAAAGACACACCACAACCAAACACAAATCATGATCTTTTCTGGACCAGGAAAAAAACATATAAAGAACATTATTGGAAAGATTGGCAATATTCAAACATGAGCTATAGATTAGTGAATAGTAGTATAACAATTTTAAACTTCCTGATTTTGTTCATTATACTGTGGTTATATAAATGAACATACTTAAGAAATTCACAGTTAAGTATTTAAAGGTAAAAGGGCATAGTATTTACAACTTCTAAGTGGTTCAGAAAAATATAAAATTGTGGTAAAATGTTAATGAATCTGGGTGAAGGGAGTATGGGAGTTATTTGTACTATTCTTACAACTTTTCTTTAAATTTAAAATTACTTCAAATAGTTTTTTTTAAACTATAGCAATGACAACTTGAAAAGGAATGGATAGAACCAGTGTGGCAAAACGCTGATAACAGCTGAATCTATGGGATCAAGGTATGGGGGTGTTTGCTATTCTCTGTACTTGTGTATGTTTGAAAACTTTAAGCTCCCTGTCCCCCCAAGAAAGGTAAAACATATATATATATACATTCATAAACACGAAAAACCAAACACAGGCACAAATCCTCAAACCTCCCAGACATTCTCTGAATTCCAAGCACTACTCAGACCACTCACTCCAAATCCTCTCAGCACTTTGTGAAATGATTGCTAAATGCAAAATTGTTTTCGTAATTCTAATCCTTTAGATTTTATGCTCACAAAGATAGGAAGATGTTTTCTTATTATGCCTCCTCATAAAGTGACTAAATAGTGTTTTATGCTATAGCCTAAAAAGTTTGGATATGTATATTTAATTTCTCTACATTATATTGTTTATGTACCTTAAAATAAGCATATTTCAAGCTAGTATTTAATGAATACTTGGGGGAAAAAATACCTACCCAGTTTGGCTTAGTGGATAGAGCATCGGCCTGAGGACCAAAGTCTCCCGGGTTTGATTCTGGTCAAGGGCACTTACCTTGGTTGCTTGGTTCCTGTCCTCATTTTTCTAGGCCCTGGTTGGAGCTCAGGCAGGAGGCAACCAATTGATGTGTTTCTCTCACATTGATGTTTCTCTCTGACTCTCCCTCTCTCTCTAAAAATCAATGGGAAAATATTGGGTGAGGATTTAAAAAAATAATTCTTTCATAAGGTAATTCCTCCTGGGTTATCTTTTAGGGGGGAAATTGAGACTTTAAAATACAATACTGGCCCTGGCTGGTGTGACTCAGTTGGTCGAGCGTTGTCCTGTGCACCAAAAGATTGCTGGTTCAATTCCCCATCAGGGCACATAACCAGGATGCGGGTTCGATCTCTGGTTGGGTGTGTACAGGAGGCAACTGGTCGATGTTTCTTTCATATTGATGTTTCTCTCTCCTTTCCTCTTTCTAAAAAAATCAATAAAAATATATTTTTTAAAAATACAATGCTGGGACAACAGCAAAGGTGGGCGCTTCCCCCAGACTGATTCCCCTGCCACCTGCCTCAACGTGCAGGGAGCGCTAGAGGTACACTGCCTGCCACTATAGTTGGGAGATGGACCAGTATGGATAATGTGTGGCCACCAAGCCCTGGGAACGGGACTGTCACCACCTCAAGATGAGCGTTGCTCGATGCACCTCCAACCACCCAGTTATCCATCAGCTCTGCCAAGCCTGTGCGGAGCCCTTTGAGGCCTTCAAGGAGTGTCTGCCGCGGAATGAGGCAGCTACAGGCAACTGTGTGGAGCAGGTGCGCCACTTCCTGCAGTGCGCTGAGCAGGTGCAGCCCAGAACCCACCCACAACTGTGCTGGCACAGCCACTTCCTGCCTCCTGATGACTCTGGGCCATATGAAAACTGGACAGGAGTGACTGGCCACTTACTGACCCTAGCCCTGAAGCTTGAATGACCAGCTGCTGTACTGAGGGTCCTGGATGTAGGCCTAGTTTCTGGATATCAGGATTCACAATGAAGACTGTGTACGTTTTTTTAAAAAAAAATTTAAGCCACAATATTGTATTTGTCTAAATCCAGGCAAGTCTTGTTGAAATACTGTGGTTTTGTTAAAAACAAAAACAGAAGTTCTGATCTGTTAGAGATATATGCCAAAGTACTCATAGGTAACATTATGTTGCCCAGCATTTGTTTTTAAATACCTGAGTAAAAAAAGAACAGATACAATATGATAGCTGTTGAAGCAGTGAGGGTGTTCACTGGACTAATCTCTCGACTTCTGTGTGTGTGTTTGCATATTTCCAACTAATAGACTTAACATGCTCAAAATTGAACTTGAGTTTTCCCACCTACCACCACTCCACTAATAGCCTCCCCCATTTCAGTTAATGGCAATTCTATCTTTCCAATTGCTCAGACCAAAAACCTTGTAGACATCTTTACCTGCTTTCCTTTGTTCACACCCCCACATCCAATCAGTCCAGAAATCATACTTGCTCCATGTTCAAAACAGATTCAAAATATGGCTCCTTTTCACCATTCCATTGCACAACCCCAGTCCAGAATACCATTCCCTCGCCTGGATTACTACAATAGCCTCTTAACTGCTTACCCTACTTCCCATCTTCCCGACTGCTCAGAGTCCATTTACAACACCAGAATAAAGAGCAATCCTTTTGAACATAAGGTAGATCACAGCTCTCCTGTTTTAAACTCTTCAATAGATCCCTACTCTATTCAAAGTACAAGATCTACAAGGCCTAGAACAGTGATGGCGAACCTATGACACGTGTGTCAGAGGTGACACGCGAACTCATTTTTTTTGGTTGATTTTTCTTTGTTAAATGGCATTTAAATATATAAAATAAATATCAAAAATATCTTTGTTTTACTATGGTTGCAAATATCAAAAAATTTCTATATGTGACATGGCACCAGAGTTAAGTTAGGGTTTTTCAAAATGCTGACACGTGGAGCTCAAAAGGTTCGCCATCACTGGGAACATCTGGGCCTCGTTACCTTCCTGTCCTCATTTCTCACTATTTTCACTTCTTCCATCTAAACTGGCTCCACAAGCAAGCCAAGCCTGCTTCTATCTCAGGGTCTTTGTGGTGATCATCCTCTCTGCTTTCCCCTCAGATAGCTGCACTGCTCATTCCCTCATGTCCTTCAAGTCTTTGCTGAAATGTCACCTTCTCAATGAGGCCTACCCTGACCATTTCTAACTCAGCACACCTCATCCTTTTTCCTTGCTTTATTTTTCTCCCGTTTTATTACTTTCCTACAGACTATATACAGGATAATTCACTCATTTGGATTAAGTTCTGTCTCCCCCACTGGAATGGTAAGTCTGTTTCAGACAGGCACTGCTTTATCTCCAGTAATTAGAAGTTTCTGGAATACGGGACTCAGGAAATATATGCTGAATAGGAGGAAATTATGGGAAAATGTCAAAACATTTGCTAAAATAGAAACATAGACAATGAGTGGGCAATGAAGATAAGAACTAAATAAAATTCCTTGTAAAAATAAGGGAACATCTTTCATTTCTAAAACAATTGGAATTTAAGGAAGGACAAAAAGTACTCTCCCATTTTATGGATGGAGAAATGAGGGCCCCGGGAAGCTTGCTGTCCAATGAGTCGATGTTTAAGCTTTCCAGAATGTTTCCAGCTGGTTTATGATTCTAACTAGTGAGTCTGCCAAATACCCCTTTCTGGCACACTGCACAGTCTCTATACAGCTACCCTACCAAAGCAGCGAGCCTTCCCTATCCCTAAAACGCCACCTGATAGTAACACTAGCCACTGAGCCTGAGATTTCAAAGCCATCCAATTTACCTCTCTGGTTCATCCTATCGTTTCCTATTTCAGCTTCACTAGCCTGGACTTGGAATTAAGTAGGTGTCCACATGTAGGTCATTTGGGAAGCTGAAGGCAGGAAAAGATATAAGCTCCCAAACCCAGGATCGTGTCTGAACCGGACACCAGTGCTTCCAGCACCACACAGAAGCTAAAGAGGAGCTGAACCTCCCAACCCTTACTCTGACAGCTCAAAGTAGGGTGAGGCACACCTTTTATTACAAGAGTTTACAAATAGATTACAAAAAAAAAGGATACACTCCCCATCCCCTCCCACAGATGGGAATGTGGGCTACCCTCCACAACTGGTGACATTTATACTCAGAGCCTGGAGCTGAGACAGGCTGTCTTCATCAATCCTTGGGCCAGTGCGCCTAAATCCAGAACCTGCTGGGGGGATTATAGGAGCTCCAGAAAGGAAGAGATCTCTTAGGCAGGAGGTCCGGGAAGCATGTTCCTGAGGTTCAAGGCACAGTGTTGGAGAAAAGACCCCTGGATGTAGAGAAGGAAGGGTCCTTCTCTGGCATCAACAGCAATGAAGTTTACTGGCTAAAATCATCCTGAATTGGGGGAGGAGGGCAGCTTTATACATAAATCCCTTCTAGTTTCTTGTTCTCAAATCAGGTGAGTTGGCAGCTTATCTCTCTTTTTAAATCTCCTTGGCTTTCAGTTGAGTTGGTGGCTTGTATAGTAGAAAAAGGAAGAGTTGGCAATAGTAGGACAGTGAAGCTTGGAGGCTGGACCCCAGGAATCTGGGATCACGTGCTGTGGGCTGGTCTCAGGAGATGAATGAGTTTCATGCAGTGTTTGGCAGAGGCAGGCCTGGGACTGCTGTGCGGCAGTAACTGATTCCCCAGAGAGAGCAAGGCTAATTTCTCACTGGCACCCAGGGACACCAGCACCTGTGGGAGAGAGAGCAGATGACACAACAGGACATGCAGAGGACTCTCATCTGGACTAGCAATTCCTACTCCAGAAAAGGGAAAAAAAAGGGGGGGGGGGCTCTTGGGGACTCAAAATAAACTGTGTGATAAAAGAGAAACCTTGGAAGCAGAAACTTCATCAGAGGTCTATTTCCATTCTCTTTGGTTATAGACCATGAAATCAAGGCACTAAGGGATCCAAGCATTTGTCCCCAGGAAGAGGAAATGAATGCAGCAGTGACAGTAAACCAGTGATTCCCAGCTGTGGATCTGGACCAGTGGTTTTTAACCTCATTACCACCGAGAATCCTTTTTATTACATCCCCACTTGCATTGCCAGAAAATCCTATAATATGTATCACCACTATCCTGTCAAATTTCTGTTCTGCATGAGCCACCCGATGCTACTATACTGAGCTATTATAACTTGGAGATTTAGCCTTTCATAGGTAGATGTGTGACTTCATCGGGCTATATATACTGAAAATTGAGCAAAAAGAATAAAGCAGTGGTTAAGAGTATAGGTTCTGGACTCAGACTCTTGACTTCAAAAGTTTAACCCTATATACTAGCTTTTAACTTGGACAAGTTATTAAATTCTTTGTGCCTCAGTTTCATAGCCTGCAAAAGGAGGACTATAACAGCTTAAACCAGGTATTACAGGTAAAATGCTTAGCATGGTGCCTTTAACATGGCAAGTGTTAAAACCACCCTGTACCTCAACATTTCCAATCTTCCCCCACCTCCCTCTCAGGTGGCTTCTAGAAAAGAGAAACAGTGGTCCTGAGATCCCAGGCATTTCTCAGCCCAATGGAGCCCTCTTCCGGGTCCCTTCCAGTCTCTGTGGTGAGAGATGGTAGATGGAAAACTCATTTCCAAGACACTGCCCCTGAGTGTCCTACTCCCAAAGAGGGACAGAGTTGGATTTCTGGATGTTCCAATTCCTTAAAGACTACCTCAAGAAACTGTTGTGCAATACAACCCCATCATTGTGGTTCCTAAGTCCCCTGGAGTGTACCTGATGGATACAGGGCTCCTGGCTGAGGCTCCGAAGGGCAATGAGGGCGGCCTCCTTCACATGTGGCTGGGGGTCTCCACACGCCATCTCCAGCAGCCGTTGGGGTACTTGACACTGTAACAGCTCTTCTCCCAACCCCTCAGGTCCCAAGTTGCCCAGAGCTGACACAGCATGGCGCCGGATACCAGCCTGAGGATCTCCAAGCAGCTGGGTCATACAGGGTACCGCAGCTGCCAGGGCAGGTCCCAGCGGACCAGCTTGATAGGCTGCATTACCCACAGCAAAGCTGGCACTGCGCCGCACAGCAGGGTCCTTGTCTCCAAGCCCCAGCAGCAGAAGGCTGAGCAGTCCAGCCTGGCTCTGCAGTGCCCCACGCAGGGCCATGCTGTGTTGGAGCAAATGTCCCAGGAGCCCATAAATGCGGGCCCGCACACAATTCTCTGGGTGACCCAAGAGGCTACGCAGGGGCCTATAGGATTCATCGGAGCCAGCAAGGAGTTCTTGGATAAAGGACAAGTGACTGGGAGGCAGAACCCGGGCTGTGTGGGCCAACAGAGAGAGAAGGTCAGAGGTCAGCAGTGGCTGGTCACCTAGAAGGGCAACTGAGAGGAATGAGATGATGGTTCCAGGGGAGGCAGCCACTGTGTTCACAAACTGGTTGAGAGAGGTGGGATCCCTGAGGGCCAGGTGTGTGAGGAGACTGATGGGCAGCTCCACTTGTGGCAACAGGAGATGATGACAGCAGACCTAGGAGAAGGTGGGGAGGGGAGCAGCAAGAGTGGTTCAGAGAGAGGGAGAGTACACTGTAGCTTGATAGCTAGGAGCCCAAAATCTGGGAGAAAAGCCAAGCTATGGTGAGAAACACTACAGAGAGCTGAGAGCGATGACCCACGGTGCTCCATGGGAGACACAATGTGGACTCCAAGAGAATAAGTCCTCTCCTCGTTCACTCCTTGCTCTGCTTGTCAAGGACCCACTGTTTAATGCCAAGAACTGCCAGCAATTCCTGGCTCAGGAGCTGAGTCTCCAGCACCTAGACTGGGATGTTCTCCCCACCAAGCTCCAATGGAATTCAGATAAGGGACTGATGCAGTTACCAGCCCCAGTTCCAACCACACACCTCTGTTCAGGCCTGAATGCTTTCTCCACTCCAACTCTTACATCAAACCAGATGCTCCACTCTTACAGGGGCCATGGAGAGCCCTGGAGCTGTTGGAAGTGAATTAGAGTGTACAAGGTCGCTGGCCATCTTCCTCTCCCACCTTCATGCCTCCAAAGTACCTGCAGCAGGTGGGCCGTGACTGCTGAGTCTGTTAGGTTAGCCAAGATACCCCCAAGGAGGTCAGCATCCACATCCAGGGCAAAGGGGAAGCAGAGGAGCTGGCAGACAGAGAGCACCACGACGGGGAGAAACTCAGACCCGTGAGGCCTAAGGAGGTGAGTGTGGAAGGATTTACTCGGCCTTGCTCACTCACCCTTTATTATCTCCCCCTTTTCAAATTTCCTAGTCCAGCCCTCCTTCCCCAATCTCAGCATACCATTTCTTGCCTCATAGCTCAAGCTGTCAGCTATTTCTTTCCTGCCTTCCCCTCCTCACCCCCCACTGCAGATTCTGGCTCTTCGGGTCTCCCTCCTCTAGCTCAAACTCACGCCTGGCCCAGCTGCTGTAGGAAGCTGGGGGAAAGCAGATGCTTCAAGGTGGACATGAGGATACTTCCATGCTGAGACAGGTGGCGCAGGCATAACTGGGACTCCTGGGTAAAGGTGGCCACAGCCAGGCTCAGCATGGCTGCCACACCTGGAAATACCAAGAATGAAGAAACCAGTGGAGCAGACAAGAAGCCCAGATACTCCTGCTTCCCCATGTCTCCCAGAGCTACCATCTATTCAGTCCCTTCCCATCCCAGGCAGCGGCAGCAGCAGTCTCCATGACTACTCTAGTTCTAGGCTACTACTCTTGAAGAGGGATCAATACACTGGTCCCATAAAGGAGGCCATGCAGACGAAAAGCTACCTTGGGGTGAGATCAGTGTCCAGTCTGGCTCTGAGCTTGAGCTATGTGGACTCGACAGCGTTAGCTCCTCTTCCTGTGTAGATACCTCCTTGGAGAGCCTCAGAGCCATGGAGAAACGGTGCCACAGAACGGTCCACATTTCTGAGCTAACCATGTCCCTTATCAGGTTAGCTTTCCCCTCCTGGAGACAAAATTGAAAATAGATGGGTGGGGAGGTCAAAGTCAGGAGTCAAATGCCTTTTTTCCACTCCTGTCTTTGACCTACGAGGATAGGAAGTCCCAGAAACAATCCCTTTTGTTTTCCCAGCTAGGATTTCCCTGTTATCTTAGTTCCCTTTCTTACCACATTTTAATCATGTGTACATCTGCTGGAAACCAGGAAATTACTCTTTCTCCCCACTGAATCCTAAGGGATGCATCTGAGTAGTTCCCTTTAAAGGGTCCATACTGAAGGCAAGTGGGCCCCTTCTAAAGCCATCACAAGCATAGTAGTTTGTGGATTGCTTCTTCATTCCTAATGTCCAGCTGCTCCCTAAAACGCCCAATTTCTCTCTCCTTCCTTTCCATTTGCCCTAAGCCGTAGCTGTACCTGGGTGAGGAGCTGCAACAGAAGGGTGAGTAGGCCGTCGTAGAACCCACAGCCATCAGGTGGAGTCAACCGGACCTGCAGGGGAGAGGCAGGAAGAATGCAGATCTGAGAGGCATGAGGTGGCCTCACAGTCTGTGCACCAACTCCTGGTCAGGCAGAAGGAGCTCTTCCTCAGCCTGGTGTTCTGGGGAGAGCTCTTATGAACTTAGAGGAGTCTTGGTTCCTGCCTATTTGGTCAATGACTACCTCTGTCCTAAAGACACACAGTCTGGCAGGGTAAGCAGACGTGGAAACAATTATAGTTTAGGAAGATACTTCCTAAACAAGAGGCTAGGGTGGAGGTGGAAGTTCACAGCTAAGAGTACCTAACTTTGCCCTGGCTGGTTTGGCTCAATGGATGGAGCATCGGCCTGTGGACTGAAGGGTCCCAGGTCTGGTTCCGGTCAAGGGCACATGCCTGGGTTGTGGACTCGATCCCCAGTGGGGGGGCGTGCAGGAGGCAGCGATCAATGATTCTCTCTCATCATTGATGCTTCTGTCTCTCTCCCTTCCTCTCTGAAATCAGTAAAAATATATATTTTAAAAAAAAAAAGAGTACCTAACTCTGCCTCCAGGAGGTAGGAAACTGATGGGATTAAACATTTAAAAGACATATAAAAGAAAGTGGAGGTAGGGAGAACATTCCAAGTGGAAGTCACAGCACATACAAAGGCAGTCACGGAAGACCAAAGTGAATTTTGGAAATGGTAACTCTTTTGGTCTAGCAGGATTACAGAGCCTAGAGGTAACAGATGGGCTCTCAGTAGCCTGCTAAAGAATTTGGGGTTTATCCCAGAAGCAGTGGGAAGCCACCGAGGAATCACACAAGCTCCACATGGGCAAAACAGATTTTTGTCTCTTTTACTCACGGCCATATCCTCAGAACCTAGAATAGTGTCTGGTACTCAATACCTATTTATGTGTTAAGTAATTACTGGTTAAACAAATGACCAAATTTTCCTTTATTGAAAGCTCACTCTGGTGGCAGTGAAGAAAATGGACTGGAAAAGAGCCTAGAAGAGAACCTTTAGAGCAGCAGTTCTCAACCTGTGGGTCGCGACCCCTTTGGGGGTTGAACGACCCTTTCACAGGGGTTGCCTAAGACCATCGAAAAACACATATATAATTACATATTGTTTTTGTGATTAATCACTATGCTTTAATTATGTTCAATTTGTAACAATGAAAATATATCCTGCATATCAGATATTTACATTGCGATTCATAACAGTAACAAAATTACATTTATGAAGTAGCAACGAAAATAATTTTATGGTTGGGGGTCACCACAACATGAGGAACTGTATTATAGGGTCGCGGCATTAGGAAGGTTGAGAACCACTGCTGTAGAGGCAAGTGTCGAAGTCCCTCTTTAGAAGCCTAGAGCAGGGGTCCTCAAACTTTCAGACCGTTGAAGGGCCGGACTATAGTTTAAAAAAAAAAACTATGAACAAATTCCTATGCACACTGTACATACCTTATTTTGAAGTAAAAAAACAAAATGGGAACAAATACAATATTTGTATTTGCATGTGGCCCGCGGGCCGTAGTTTGAGAACCCCTGGTCTAGAGTGTTAACAGCAGGTCTAAAGCCCTGACCAGTCTGGGCTCAGAGGAGTCACTTACCTGGAGGCAGAGGGGAGGAAAGATTCCTTGATTCCTTTGTCACTTTTTAGTTTACTCTAGACTGGCTGGCATTTCCGTCTTTTCCCCCTAATTCCAGTCCTTTTTGGCTCAGAGAAAACATGTCTATGCATTACCTAGCCGATCTCACCTCAGCAGGGGCACACAGGGCATGAGTGGCTGCAGGGATCCACTCCACAGGCTGGAGGTCAAAGGTCACCCCTTGCTGTCCAAGCTGTCCCAGTAAACACGCCGCTGCACTCTGGAGAGTTAGAGGAGGAGAAGAAATGGTATTCAGCACACGCAGAGAGGACTTAGGTCTCTGTCCTAGACCAGAAGAATACTGCATAAGCAGCTGCAAAGGGGACAATGACTCCCCTATTCCCCAAAAGGTTGGATGATAGGGGAAAAAGATAAAGGTTGAAAACTCACCACAAGAGAGACGACGTGTGAATGGGTAAAGAGAATAGCAGTCTCACTGCCTAGATTCTCCATTCTGGAATAAAGAGATATAGCAAGGGATGCAGCAGTGTGAAAGGAGACCAGTGATTGGCCTTCCCTCTTTCTTGGAAGACACTCTCCACCTAGGCTGCATGTCCAACTCCAAGTCACAAAGCTGGTGGGAATCCAGGTCTATTCTTTGTACAGAAACCTTCACTCTCTATCGCAATCTCTCCTAAGGATAGGCTGTTCTATGCCAGGGTGAGTTCTGTAGGTAGAAAATTTCAGTGGACAGATCCTACTTTATGACTCACCCAGAAGGCAGATCTTGGAGCCGAAGGACAAGAAGGGAGAGGAGGTAGAGTGTCACTTCAGTAGACTCTTCCCAATCCACTACCTTTATCTACAAAGGAAACTTAAGGTATCAGAGCAACCTCTGGTTGAGATGGTGGGGCCACCATGAGATGCCCACCTGTGTTGCTGGCCTACCTTGCCCTGGACCAACATCAACAATGACTTCAAGGCCAGGGGCTCTTGCCCTAAACGACGGCACAGGCGTTCACTAACGTGGCAGCAGGAGTAGAGAACCTAAGGGAGTATGGAGGAGTCTCTCAGTGAGCAGAGCAGCACCTGGGCTCCTAGGCTAGAAGGCTCAGTTGAAAGCAGGCTAGCCTCTCAAGAGATCTGGTACCCACACCTGAGGAAATGAGAGAAGCTTGGGCCACTCTGCCTCTTGATGTAAGACAGCGGTTCTCAACCTGTGGGTCGCGACCCCTTTGACGGTCGAACGACCCTTTCACAGGGGTCGCCTAAGACCATCCTGCATATCAGATATTTACATTACGATTCATAACAGTAGCAACATTACAGTTATGAAGTAGCAACGAAAATAATTTTATGGTTGGGTCACAACATGAGGAACTGTGTTTAAAGGGCCAGAAGATTGAGAACCACTGCTGTAAGATAGTAGATAGGGATACTTCTCAGTTCTGGTGAGGACTGACTAACAGTGGGACCTTCTACGTTGAAAAGACTTAAAAGCAAAAAGGGGTCTTGCAAGGGGTCTCTCCCTTAGTCCTGGGGGTTAAAAAGAGATCTGAAGTGCCCAGAGTTACAGGCAGGCAGTACCTTAAGAAGGTGTAGGCACAGGATGGGATGCTGCAGACCACAGATGAGAGATGGCCTCAGTTGGTTGTTGTCTTCAGTGAGCTGATTTGCCAAATGCCGAGAGATCTATAGGGACATTCCTGAAGACTCAATCCTATTCTCATTACTCCAATCCTATCTCCAACTAA
>NW_006290306.1:1920957-1948001 GCF_000327345.1 Myotis davidii | reverse complement strand
TTCCCTAGGTTCACCAGGAACCTCAGACCCCATTCCATTCCAAGCCTTCATGGCCAATGGAGAACAAAAGGCAGGGTCTTGGTTAGCCCCAGGTACAGAGTAGTGTTGCCAGCCAAAAGGGAGCAGAAAATCTGAATCCTGAGCCCTTGCGGAAGTATCACTGGCAGCTTCAGATCAGCTACCCTACCACATGGGCAGTTTGTCACTGAGCTCTCTAATCAAGGCCTCTGGGATTTTAGCTACATCATGTTCTACAAGTGGTAGGATCATGTGTTTCTGGAACTACAGATTAAGAGGAGGCAGAAAGGCTTATTTTTTCTGCCTTTCTAAGAAGCTGGAACCAGCCGTCCCCACTCCGGCAATAGGAGGGAAAGGAACAAAAAACTGCAGCTCAAACCTGTTCCTTGGCCTCCCAGCAGCCAGGCAGCCCGAGAGGAACAATGCATATGGCTGCCAGTGCAGAGGAAATGGCTCCAGGCAGATCCTCACTCTGCTCCCTCAGAGGCTGGCTCACTTGAGGGGCTCCTATTGAGAAAGGCAAATAATGCAGGGTAGGTCTAGTTGTTTTTCTCAGTTGCCCCTTCATTCTTTCAGTTCAGTTATTTCTTGGGCACTCACTAAATGCCAGGCACTGTGTCCAGTGATGGCAGTAGAAAGAGCAGAGTTGGACCTATTCAATGAGTATGTCCAGAGAACCTCCCCTTCCCACACTGGTTACCTGGGGGTGTGTGGAAAGGGAGCTGTGGGACTGTCAAGCCATGAAGGAGCCCGTCCAACACAGCCCGCTGTGTAGTCAGCAGACTGGAGTAAAAGGCTTTGGAGATGGTACAGCTATTCCCATCCATGGCTTCACACAGAACAGTGAAGCACTAAGGGAGATAAAGGCAGGGTTACTATTAGGACATCAGAAAATTGACCAGGCTTAGAGTAGGGAGCGAGACTCCCCAGAGAACCTGAGAGAGGAGGAGGAAAACCCAGGGGGACTAGCTATCTAATTTTAAGTATTCTTCATACAGAAGATGCATTATAACTGTCTTCACATTTCAAGGACAGGAATATTAGGTGTCAGTTGTTCTTTTCTTGGATCAGCTGCTCCCTAGATGATGTTTCTCAAAGTATCAATGTGACCATGAGTATAAAAATTGCTGGGGATTCCTGGGTCCCTCCCAAACCAGCCCTCTCAGAATTTCGAGAGGTGGGGTATCTATTCCAAACTCTCCATGCTAGTCACTGCACAATGACATATGAGAAGTGCTGAGAGTGAGTCGCTGCTGGCCAAAATTTACATTAGATATTAAACGCTTCCTGACTTGAAAGGAATGTTAAAATAGGCTCTCAGACTACCAGAAATTGAATGGACTGCTAGCTAGAGGCAGGAAAGTAGCCCAAATATGTGTTCCCAATTACCAGTTTGCACGACCAGGCAATTGTTTATTTCCTTGAAAATGTTCCTAATAATCTTCTCTGAAATTTTCTCATTCAATCTTCCATTTCCCTGTTCCTCACTCCTGAGTCCAGGGGAGAAAACCCATATCCATATAGTTTACTAGTCCAAAAGCCAAATAAGGTTGGGAATACTAACTGATGTGCAAGTCTCCTCAAGAACAAATATTTCCATCTGTGGTTCCCTGAAATAGGCACACTGCTTAGTGCCTCTGGGCCTTTATAGACATTGCTCTTTCTGCCTGGAATATCCTCTCTACTTTCCTGCCTCATCTACCTGGCAAACTTCTGTGTACTCTTCAAATCCCTGCAGAGGCTTTTTCCTCCTCCAGGATTTCTTCTATGACCCGCCAAGTAGTGTTAATCTTCTTCTGTGGTGCTTCTGTGTCTTACACAAAGTTCTAATGTATTTTTCACACTATTGTCCTTTACAACTTGATATCTCCCCCACTAGACTGCCCCTGGTCCCTTGAGGATAGGAACTTTCTCTTACTCAAACTGTATATGGCACATAGTCAGCATTCAACAAATATTTGATGTATTGCCTTGATCTAACCCTATCTAGTCATAAGAAAGGGGATGGAAGAAACACCGAGAAAGACAGAAGAGACAGAAATCTGGAAGTGGGAACAGATTACCATAAGGCTATCCCTCTGTAAAGTCTGCTTGGAGTCATCTGGTTGGGCCAGAAGTTTCCCCAACAGGTCCAGAAAGAGGTTGGCAGCTTCTTGAAATACCTGTAGGCTGGGGGAAAATGAGCTCATGGTTTCTTCTCATCTTTCTACTAAAAGCCTAGACATGGTAAATGGGTCAGTTCTGGGCAAGTAGGAGTAGCTAAGTAAAGGAACACATCATAATGCTCCCTTCTCTCCCCTGCTCAGCACACACACAGTCTCACATATACAATCTCCAAGCCCTTCTCTTTGCCATTGCTCTATCCGTGGTCGGCAAACTGCGGCTCGCGAGCCACATGTGGCTCTTTGGCCCCTTGAGTGTGGCTCTTCCTAAGCCTTAGGAGTACCCTAATTAAGTTAATAACAATGTACCTACCTATATAGTTTAAGTTTAAAAAATTTGGCTCTCAAAAGAAATTTCAACCGTTGTACTGTTGATATTTGGCTCTGTTGACTAATGAGTTTGCCAACCACTGCTCTAGGTTATTCACATCTTGATCCTTTAATTTGGTGTATAGTGACTGCTGACCCTTAAAACCCAAAAGTCTTGGGGCAAAGTTGGAGGTGTCTCAGGGTAAGAGAATTAGCTGGACTTTGAGGGGGCAGCCAGCTGATCCCTAAACCTGTCACAAATCATGGCTTCTTCCTTACTTAGCCTTTTCCTAAAGGAGAAATAAGAATAGGGATAGAAATTGAAAGCAAACTGGCCAACAGAACAAAACTGTGTCTTATCCCACCTGTCACCTGTCTGGCTCCTCTCCAGGTTAAAGGTGCAGGCAAAGTAGGCCTGAATCACGGCCATCAGGTCCCGTAAGAAGGTCCCATACCAACATGGCTGCCAAGGAAGAAAACAGAGTAAGGGCAACGTAGGGGATGGAGACAAATAGAAAAAGCAGTAAAGAAAGGTATCAGATATCCAGTCAGGTTAACCAGACAAAAAGGGGCAGAGGGAAGAGAGTGTTTGGACAGAGACAGGAGATCTAGAAGAAACCAGTGGCTGCTAATGGGCTGTAAATAGTCTGAAAATGTGCCTTGTTTGGCCTGAACAGCATTTTGGAGTTTAGAATATTACGTTTTTCAAAATAGTTCAAATTCTTTTTTCAATTTCTTTAAAACACTCAAGATTAATACTCATCAGCAGAGTGCAGCTTTCCAGCTGCCTGAGCCCAGATCCCATTAAACATCTCTTTGTTCTGTTCTCTCAGCTTAGCTGTGGCAGGACACAGCACGAGAAGTAGAGGTTTGCCCCAAAAACATTGAGTCTTAATCCTAGCTCTTCCACTATCATCTCCAGGACCATTTACAAGTTAGAGCCTGTATATGAGTCAGTTTCTCTCCGAATTTCAGTACCCTGCTCTGTAAAATGGTGTTAAGAAAGCCAAGAATTTAACATCTTAAAGCATAGTGCTATAAATATTGGGAAATTATGCATAAAAATCTGGATTTCCAGCTTCTCTTGGAAAACTAAAAGGTCTGGAAACACTGGGCTGGAGCTGAGGATAGGCTATATGATTAGACTGGACATGAGATCTCCAGTTTATTTATTCCCCACTATTCGCATAGTCTGACACAGTCGACTTTACCGACTGATATTATTTGCCTGGTCTCTGAAGGCATTAGAGTTTGCAATTCATGCTCTACTAACTTGAAAGAGAAGGAAGGAAAATAAAAACCAATTGGGCCAAATAGAGATGGCCGTTTGAAGAAGAGAAATCTAACAAGAATCTCCTGGAAGTCTTTAGAGCAGCGGTTCTCAACCTGTGGGTCGCGTCCCCTTTGACGGTCGAACGACCCTTTCACAGAGGTCACCTAAGACCATCCTGCATATCAGATATTTACATTACGATTCATAACAGTAGCAACATTACAGTTATGAAGTAGCAACGAAAATAATTTTATGGTTGGGTCACAACATGAGGAACTGTATTTAAAGGGCTAGAAGGTTGAGAACCACTGCTTTGGAGGCTCCCTCCATAGAGCTTACCTGCTGAATACTGTGGCTCTCCTGGCTGTGTCTGAGTAGCCTGAGCAGCAGCCCAGGGAGCCCTGCCTCGCGGCAGAAGACATACAAGGGAACAGAGTCACTGCAGCTGGTCAGAAGATTGCTCAGGACCCGGAGTGCAGGGAGGATAGAGGACGCACCCTCCAGCATGTCTTTCAGGATCTGGGTGACGTGAGAGAAGAAGTAATCAATATTACCAGAGGTAAAAGAAGAATTCTATATAGCAAGTGTCCCCAAGGAGTTGGCAAATCATACCAGATGTTCTCCTTCCTTTCTCTGTGAGTCTAAAGCCCAGAAAAGAGAGAAATAGGGAAACTGTACCAGGGAAGAGGAGTATAGATACTCGGTCATCTAACTTATAATAGCAGTGACCAAGGGGGAGGGGACTGTCCCTCAGAATCTCTGTGTCAGACCCAATGCAATTCCTATTTGTTCCCTCCCTTCTCCAGCCCTTCATTTTAAAGACAAAACAAAACACACACACACACACACACTCAAATACACTTCTGAAAATTAAAAACAATGGTCACAAAACATATTCAACTCTAGAACAGGGGGTGACAAACTACAACCCACAGACTAAATAAACTTATTTTTATAAAGCCTGCAAGCTAAGGACAATAATATATATATTATCATCACCCAAAGATATGTGTTTTTTTAATGTTTCCATTGATTTCAGAAAGAGGAAAGGAGCAGAGAGAACATCAATGATGAGAATCATTGCTCAGCTGCTTCCTGCATGCCCCCTATCGGGGATCAAGCCAGCAATCCAGGCATGTGCCCCACCAGTAATCAAACCCTGACCTCCTGGTTCACAGGTTGATGCTCAACCACTGAACCACACCCACCAGGGCAAGGATATGTTTTTATTGATTGAGAGAGAGGAACATCAATCAGTTGCCTCCCATACACTCCCTGACCAGAAATCAAACTTGCAATTCAGGTAGGTGCCCAGACCAGGAATTGAACCTACAACCCTTCAGTGCACAGGACAATGCTCCAACCTACTGAGCAACATTGGTCAGGGCAGTATTCTATTTTTAAATGGTTATTCTTTAAAGATTCTTCTTGAAAGAAGAATAACACATCAAGTGCTTTACAGTCTGCTATTCACTCCTCTAAGTCTTTTCACTTATTTGCTTACTTAATCTTTATAATAACCCTATGAAGTAAATACAAATGCAGTTATAGATAAGGAGACTGAAGCTTCTAGGTAGGTTAAGGAAGTAGTCAATCACACAGCTCAAGAGTTCAGGTGGAATCCCAACTTAGGAAGTCCTACTCTGGAGGCAGAGCTTTTAACCTGCTTCCCCACCAAAAAGTTATCCAGCACAACATGTAAGGGCCAAAAGAGAGATGCAAGGTGCCAAGGCAATTCACTGGAGAAAGAAGAGTCTTTTCAACAAATGGTGCTGGGACAATTGTATACCCACATCCAAAAAATAAACTTAGATCCCTCGCAATATACACCTCACATCTCATACAAAATTTAGCTCAAAATGGGTCAGAGATAAAACTAGAAAACTTTTATTTTTAAATATATTTTATTGATTTTTTTACAGGGAGGAAGAGAGAGGGACAGAGAGCTAGAAACATCAATGAGAGAGAAACATCGACCAGCCGCCTTCTGCACACCCCCTACCAGGGATGTGCCCACAACCAAGGTACATGCCCTTGACTGGAATCGAACCTGGGACCCTTCAGTCCGCAGGCCGATGCTCTATCCACTGAGCCAAACTAACCAGGGCATAACTGGAAAACTTTTGGAAAAAAAAGAGAGAATAAAAGTCTTCAAGATTTTAAGTTTGGAAAGTATTTCTTAGATTCAACACTAAAAGCATAATCTACAAAGGAAAAATATGGTGATTGGTCTTCTTCAAATTTAAAACTCCTGTGCTTTAAGTTACTCATAAGAATAAAAAGACAAAGCATAGACTGGGAGAAAATACTTGCAAATCACATATCTGAGAAAGGTCTTGTATTCAGAATATACAAAGATCTCTTACAACTCAATAAGAAGACGAACAATCAAATTTAAAAATGAGCAAAAAAATTGAAATTTCACAAATGGCTAATAAGCACATGAAAAGATGCTTAAAATCAGAAATTAGCAATGCTATACTATTTCATACAAGAATGGCTATAATCAAAAGACAGACAGACAATAATACATGTTAGCAAGGATGTGAGAAAATGGAGACCCTCATTCATTGCCGTGAGAATGCAAAATGGTGTAGTCACTTTGGAAAATAATTCAGCAGTTTCTTAAAATGTTAAACATAAATTTACCATGTGATCCAGCAATTCCATTCATTCGTATCCACCCAAGAGAAATGATATGGCCACAAAGATTTCCATGTGACTGTTCATATCAGCATTATTCATAAAAGCCAAAAAGTGAAAACAACCTCAATGTCCATCAACTGGTGAGTGGATAAAATATATGTCCATATAATGGAATACTAATCAGCAATGAAAAGGAATGAAGTATAGATACATGCTGCAGCATGAATGAACCTCAAAAACATTATGCTAGCCCTAGCTGGTTTGGCTCAGTGGATAGAGCGTTGGCCTGCGGACTGAAGGGTCCCGGGTTCGATTCCGGTCAGGGGCATGTGCCTTCGTTGCGGGCACATACCCAGTGGGGGGTGTGCAGGAGGCAGCTGATCGATGTTTCTCTCATCGATGTTTCTGACTCTATCTCTCTCCCTTCTTCTCTGTAAAAAAATCAATAAAATATATTTTAAAAAAACCAAAAACCATTATGCTAAAGAGCCAGACATAAACATTGTATATACTATATTATTCCATTTAGATAAATTGTCCAGAAAAGGCAAATCTATGAGACAGAAAGTAAATTAATGGTTGCCTGAGACTAATGATGATTAACTGTAAATGAGTATGAGGATCTTATTGGGGAGAGGAAAATGTTCTAAAACTAGATTATAGTAGGGAAAAAAAAAGCCCTGGCCAGGTAGTTCAGTTGGTTAGAGCACCATCCCATACACCAAAAAGTTGTGGGTTCAATTCCCTGTCAAGGTACATACCTAAGTTGAGGGTTCAATCCTATGTCGGGGTATATAAGGGAGGCAACAGATCAATGTTTTGCTCTCACATTAATGTTTCTCTCCCTCTAGCTCTAAAATTAATAAACATATCATCTCGGGGGAGGAAAAATAAATAAAATAAAACTGGATTATAGTGATGGTTTCACATCTTAGTACATTTACTGAAAATCATTTAAAGACTTTAAAGAGAAAGTAGAAAAGATGAGTTCCCAGGAAGGAAGATCACTGTTTCAGAGACGCAAGGAAAGGCTTTGTATGAAGGAACGCTAACTATGAATACCAATTAAGCAAAATGTTACCCCCAGAAAAGAATCTCATTCTTCTTGTTAGCATACCTGTATTAGAAAATATTGTATACGTAATTGTTATAGCTATAGTTTTCATTTTGTCAATAAAAATTTTGTAAATGTGGTTTTGCTCATTGTAGAAGTCCTTACACAATGTCCTCCATTTTGCCTCAAGGCCTACAATGCCTAAAGTCTTCACCATCAGAAAGTTTGCTGATTCCTGCTCTAGATGGATGCTTTTCTCTTCAGAAAGAGAAACCTGAGGCTTGCTCTTTCTGTGTTACTAAAGCAGGTTAGCAAATCTCCTTGAATTAAGCAGGTGGACTGAAAAAGAACTGGAAAGGGACAAACTTCCTTATGCCAGCCAATGTTTTTTAATGTCTCATCTTTGAAAACAGTCCCCAGTCCCCTCCACAGTACTCTTCTGCCCATCACCTGCCCTCCGGCCTCATGTAGCTGACTCTGGATGCGCTGGCAAAAGTCTGGATTGCACAGCAGGGTGAGAGGGGTCTTCAGCTGGATGGGCACAGGCTCGGTGGTCTCTAGCAGGTGCTGCCACTCATCATCACTGTCTGGCTCCTGAGGCATAGGGGAGAGACAGGGGACAGGAGGAGTTGTAAGGCTGAGGGTAGTGGCTCCCAATCTGGGGGATCACAAGTAACTGCAAGAAGTCAGTAACTCCTTTAGCACAGACGTATTTTTTCCAGCTACCAGTTTAAAAAGGTATAGCTGACCGTTTGAGAGGGGTCTTGAAAGTCTCAAGAACACTGACATGTGTGCATAGAGATACCTAGAAAGATGTCCATGGTCACATGACTTATAATACAAAAAAAATTGGAAATGTCACACAGCCAGTCAGTAAGGGAATACTAAAGAATGGCACATCCATATTAGGAAACATTAAGAAGTTATTAAGAAAACTGTTGCTTGGCAACGTGGCTCAGTAGTTGAGCGTTGACCTATGAACCAGAAGGTCACGGTTTGATTTCTAATCAAGGCACATGCCCGGGTTGCTGGCTCGATCCCCAGTGTGGGCATGCAAAAGGCAGCTGATCAATGATTCTCTCTCATCACTGATGTTTCTATGTCTCCCTTCCTTTCTGAAATCTATAAAAATATATTTAAAAAAAAGAAAACTGTTGTACTGAGGATGCATCACTTATGTAGTCTTTCTACCAACAATGCATAATTTGAATCTAATCAATTTGAGGAATATTCTGTAAATAACTGGCCTGTGTACCTCAAAATTGCCCATCATGAAAGGCAAAAAATGACTAGGAACTGTTCCAGATTAAAGGAGACTAAAGAGACAAAACAACTAAATATAGTTCATAACAATGGATTGGATCATGCATCAGGAAAAAATTTTTTACTATAAAGAACATTACTGGAGCCCTGGTCAAGGGACTCAGGTGGATGGAGCATCATTCTGTACACCAGAAAGGTTGTGGGTTCAATTCCCAGTCAGGGCAACTTATCCTAAAATGATTCAGAAAGTTGATACGTTCATATATATGGAAAGAGAGAATCATAAAGCAAATTGGCAAAATTTTAACAATTAGTGAATCTGGGTAAAGAGCATATAGGAATTTGCCCTGGCCAGTGGCTCAGGTATTTGGAGCATCATCTCATACACCAAAAAGGTTACGCATTTGATCCCCAGTCAGGGCACATATGGGAGGCAACCAGTTGATATTTCTCTCTCACATTGATGTTTCTCTCTCTCTCCCTTTCCCTTCCCCTCTCTCTAAAATCAATAAAAACATATCTTCAGGTGAGGATTAAAAAAATAAGAATATATAGTAATTCTTTGTGGTATTCTCAAAATTTTAAGTTTGAAATTATTTCAAAATAAAAAGTGAAAACCCTAAAAAAACACACAAAAGATTGAGTAGAACTACATGTTCAGATGCAGAATGATCTCTAAAACAGATCATATGGCATGCTGCAAAGCAATATATATTACTAATTACTCAGTAATGTAAAAACAGCCAAACTATATATTTCTATACTAGAAGCTCAGTGTAGAGAGATTAGGGACCACAGGAAATTGGCTGTGGGAGCACACTGACCATTAGGGGGCAGCTCCTGCATTAAGCATCTTCCCCCTGATGGTCAGTGTGCGTCATGGTGACCGGGCGGTTGTCTGGTCATAAGGGGTCCCTTAGGCTTTTATATATATAGCTGTGCATATATATAAATGTACAGAAAGTTTGGAAGGAGACAGATGAAACTGATAGCAGAAGATACCTCTGGGACCTAGATGAGGCTTAAGAGGGACTTACATTTTTACCTATGTATTCCAATTTTTTATAATTACATATTCAGATAACTGTGCAACTAAAACCTATTAAGTTAATAATAACAAAGCAGTTTTTAACACATGAGAGCTCATACTTGGAGCATTGGGAATCACTGTTCTAGAAAAACAAACACCCAGACCCAATATCCCATGGCAGTGACAAGGCCAAGAAGAGCCCCCAGGCTCACCTCATTTTCTAGGTCTACTGCACCAGTGCTCTGCTGGCCAGCCTGTGAATGCTCTGGCCTCAGCTCTGGGAATGCTCGTTCACTATCCTCAGTGATCCAGTTTTCCCTGTCAGAGGAAGCAGAAGTAGAATGAATTACAGACCTTTGAGGCTTGGATTTTCTTAACTTGCCCCTCCCTCTAAGCCCAGGATAGGAATGAAGGCCATGTAGGATTGAATAGAGGAGACCTTCTACAATATGGCCAGGACAGGATAAGTTGACCAGTAATTACACACACATCCTTGACTGCCCTCCCACTTCCTCATACCTTGGCAGTTTTCACCTGTTGCTCCCAACTCAATCTTCCCTTTTGTACTGAGATAATTCTTGCCCTTACAGTTAATGTACAACTGAGCCATAGTGAAAGGAAAGTCCCTATGTTTCCTGACAAATTAGGAATGTATCTGGAATTTGAATTCAAGAACCCAGGACTCACACTCCTAGGGCCCTG
Source organism: Myotis davidii (assembly GCF_000327345.1). NCBI lineage: Eukaryota > Metazoa > Chordata > Mammalia > Chiroptera > Vespertilionidae > Myotis > Myotis davidii. Next base: position 1,937,544 of record NW_006290306.1, on the reverse strand, counting down.
TCCCTATAAATCCTGGTTCAACCCTCCTCACCGAGGTGCAGGGGGGGCTTCTCCAGCCCCCCACTCAGCCCAGCTGCTCTTCATTTCTGAGGCCATGATCCCAGCCAAGAGGCCTGGTTCCTGAGGGGACACAGGGGTCGTGCCAGTAACCACCTTGATGGTCCTGTCTTCCTGTTCCAGGGTAGGTCCTGTATTCTGGTGTTTCTGTGGGAAGTGGGCAGGAGACAGTGGGTGCCATTGGCCAGTAAAAATCCTATTTGTGGCCCTTTCCCCGCCCTAGAAAGCCATTCTCCTTCTCCAGCAACCCCAGTCACTAACCTGCATATGTCCCACATTCCTACACACCTTCTGCTTGGCCTCCTCAGCCATGAGCTTACGGGCTTGACGCAAGATGTGAGATCGATTGCCCTTGGGGGCCAGTTGATGTGCCTGTTGGTCCTTGAGGACCTGAAGTTCTGGGGGTAGACGACTGGTTAATGGGGTGCCCAAATCTGGACCTGCTGGTTCAGTTATTACTGCAGGGAGGGAAGAGGAGGAAGACATGATCATACTAGAGCTCCGCCATGTCCACTTGGCCTGAGACAATTTCAGTGTCTCCAGACCATTTGATAAAGTGACAAAAATGGAAGAGGGTTGTAAGGGATGTGGCAAAGGTTAGGCAAAAGGCTAGGAAGAAAGTTCAAGGTGGTGGGGTAAGGAATATATTTTGGATCCAGATGCTGGGGGAAGGTGGGTAAATTGGGGAGAACACTAGGGAAGTACAATAGCCCTAGGAACCCTAATGACTCACTGGTGACATGGCCAGCAATAAAGGGGTGATGTAGAAGGTCTGGCCAGGACAGGCGCTGCCGGGGGTCTTTGGTGAGCAGTCCCTGCAGGAAGTTCTGTGGAGAGAAAGTCCCCCATCAGCCTTTACTTCCATATAGGCTGCCCCTAACTAATCAGAGCCTGCAAACCAAGACTCCAGAGTCTAATCTTAGACCAGACCAGCTGCTCTTGATCACACCCACTTTAGCCCTATCCTGAGGCCTCATTTCCCTGGATGAAATCATAGAACTCACTGCCTCGTCTCCTGGGGTACCCCAATCCCTGTCCACGGGCATTCTAGAACCCCAGAAAAACAGAAATCTCAATGTCACCAGCTTTGTGACGAAGTGAGAAAAAAACTAGAAGACAGAGATGTCTCCTGCATGATTATCTTCAGAAAGCAAACATACAACAGAGTCCCAAACTGCTCACTTTGCCTTCCCTTTGACTGCAATTTGTCAGAAACAGATGCATTTATGGTTGAAAGCGCACACACACACACACACACACACACACACACACACGAGTCATTGTGTAAAGATGTGTTTGGGAGCACTCAAAACCAGAAATCTCTCAGCAAGACTTCAGATGATGAGGGGTACGAAGACTATCGCTAAAAAGGGTACATCATTATGAGGTATCCTTGGGGAAATCCTCAATTGGGCCTGAAACAGGAATATAAACTACTAGATTATGACCACTGTTCTAAAACAAGGTAATTAGTATGCCATGGCTCTGGCTGGAGATAACTGCATATCTGCCCCAAGGGAGAATAAATATATCTCATGTATATCACCCACTTAAGTTTCCTTTGTTTAGATTCTCTTTATATATATATATATTTTTATTTTAGAGAGAGGGGTAGAGAGAAAGAAACATCAATTGAGAGAGAAACATGGACTGGCTGCCTCCTATATGCCCCCCACTGGGGATTGAGCCTGCTACCTGTGCATGTGCCCTGACTGGGAATTGAACTGTGACCTCCTGGTTCATGGGCCGCAGCTCAAGCACTGAGCCACACTTGCCAGGCTAGATTCTTTTTGGTAATTACCTGGGCCTCCCCAAACTGAGTAGTTTAGGGGAAAACCTGTCCCCTTTCATCTTAGATAAAACGAAGAAAACTTATATGCTGCATTTAAATTCCACTGAAAGTCCAAATCTTACCCTAGCTCAGTGGTTAGCAAACTGTGGCTCGAGAGCCACATGCGGCTCTTTGGCCCCTTGAGTGTGGCTCTTCCTAAGCCTTAGGAGTACCCTAATTAAGTTAATAACAATGTACCTACCTATATAGTTTCAGTTTAAAAAATTTGGCTCTCAAAAGAAATTTCAATCATTGTACTGTTGATATTTGGCTCTGTTGACTAATGAGTTTGCCAAACACTGCCCTAGCTAGATAAGAAGTAAAAAGGGTCCACTCTTTTTCCTCCCCCTCTTCATACCTCCTTCCTCCAGTCTACTGAGACTTAGCTGCAAGAAGCAGGCACCACCTTTCTCATTTTCCCCTAATCACCAAGATAGCCCCACTAGCTCTGGCCATTTGGATAGCTAAAGATTCCTTCTTTCAGAAGAGGACTGAAAACTGTTTACAAAGTTAGATATCATCTGATAGAAAATAAGTGGAATAGGCGGTATGTAAAAGGACCAGTATCTATCTCTGGTTTCTTAAAAATCACCTTTCCATTGTGACAAAAGATAGCCTGGCCCAAGGAGGGCTGCTATTCCCAAAAATGACACACCCTCCCAGAATAAGCCCCTACAGTACAAAAGCAAGGTTGGCCCAGCTCCTGTATTAATTCAGTAACTGCAAAGTCCTTCCCAACTCTGGAAAAGGATTTTGAAAAAGGGAACAGAGGCAGGGGGAGATAAGTTTCTAATGCAAAAGTAATCTCCCTCTCTATATTCATTACCTTGAAGCAAGGACTAATGGTTGGGGGCCAGCGCACAGGGTCCTTGAGAATGAGGTTGACCAATTGAAAGATGCTTGTGGTATAGAAGGGAGGGGTGCCTACAGCCAGCTCATAAAGTATGCAGCCCACAGACCAGAGGTCTGCGGTGTGGTCGTATGGTCGCTCTTCCACCAGTTCTGGGGACATATAGAGTGGTGTGCCTTTGATGGATGTTAGCACCATCGTGTTGGTGCTCATAGCCCGGGCAAATCTGCAGGTGATGGAATGGAAATGTAAAGAGAGAAGATAGTCAATAAAACTAGACCTGGTCACTACTCCCTCTCATTGTGTGAGATATCCCAAACCCAAACAGAGAGAGCACCTTCCAAAAGACCCAGCAGGAGTCCCAGTCTGCAGCTCAGGTTCTAAAACGAGGCCCATGCAAGCCAAGCATGTGGCCTAGGACTCCCTGCAGAACTGGAAGTAGAGACGGAAGGTCAGGCTCCTCACCCAAAGTCACAGAGCTTGATGCCACCATCCTTGGCAAGAAGGATGTTCTGAGGCTTCATGTCTCGGTGAAGGATTCGGTGGGAATGCAGATAATACAGGGCCGACACCAACTGGGCAGCAATGGCTTGAACCTAGGGATCAGCCAAGTGGGAGGAAGAAAGGATAGATAGGTCAGAGGAAGGAGCCTGATCCAGGAGCCCAAAGACTCCTCCCTGACACTACAGCTGATGTGATCATCTCTTCCCTTTCTTTGAGCTTCACACAATACCTTCTATAGTTCTTGCTCCCCTATTCATTCATTGATTTGTTCATTCATTCATTCAAAGAAAATTTATTGAGTCACACTAGCTACACGGCCACAGACAAATTATCTTATGCCTCTCAGATTTTTCATCTATAAGATGACAATAATCAAACCCTCTACCTCATAGGATTATTATGAGAATTAAATGAGTTAAAGCATGTAAAGTAATGTAATGCTCAGAATGGTGCCTGGCATTTGGTAAGCATTTGATATGCATTAGTTGTTATTAAGGCAAAATCCCTTTTTAAAAAGAAGCAATCAAAGAAATAAGACAGACAAAAGGAATAAGATGATGAATTACCAATGATGATGAGTGCTCATAAGAAAATACAATGCTGCAACAGAAAGTCCTGAGGAGGGCCTACTTGCTAGAGAACAGGAAAACCCCTAGAATAAGTGTGGCTGGAAAATGTGTTCAATCAAATCCCACTATGAACCACTGTGACTTGGTGGTGAATCTTGCCTTAACCATAACCCTCATACCCTCCTGCCCTCTCTGGTACCACCCTACTAGCCCTTCTTCCCTAATGGCACCCAACACTAATAATAGCTAACTACAATGAATATTGTGTTTCAGGAACTCTTCAACCATTTTACATGAATTAACTCATTAATCCCCACAATAGCTTTATGAGATAGACATTATTATTTCCATTTTAAAAAGAAGAAACAGCCCTGGCTGGTGTGGCTCAGCTGGTTGAAACACTGTCCCATACACCGAAAGGTTGTAGGCACAGACCTATGTTGGGAGTTATATCCCCAGTTGGGGTGCGTGCAGGAGGCAACCGATCAATGTTTCTCTCTCACATCAATGTTTCTCTCTCTCCCCCTCTACCCTCCTCTTTCCTTCTAAAATCAACCAATCAATCAATCAATCATCAATTAAACAGAAAGAGGAAACTGAGCACAAAGAGGTTCAAATAACTTACCCAAGAGGATCCAGCTAGAAAGTGGCAGAGCCAACCTTTGTATTCAAAGATTTTTGGCTTCACGGTTGATATACTTCATTGTCATACCACATGTTCTCTATATACACTGATTCTTATATTTTTCTTAGGAATTTTCAAAATGCAGACTCTCAGTGCCCTCAGCTTTCCCTGCCAGTCCTTAACCTGAAGAGAGTCAGGGGTAGGGAGAAGTTTGAGCCTGGAAACATACCTGGTCTTCAGGAAGTTTTCCATCATCTTCCAGGATCTGAAAGAGCTCTCCCTCAGCATAGTCTGTCACTACCACTACCTGAAAGGCAAAGGCAAAAGACACTGATGGCTTCAGAATTATGCATTAAGGTTGGGAAGTTCCTGGGACGCTTCTTCTTGGGGAGAGGTGACCCCAAGCCAAAATACACCTCTTTATCAGTCTCAAAACTGTCGAGCATGTGCACAATGTTGGGATGCCGCAGGCCCCGCATGATTTCAATCTCTCGTTGCAGATTCCTCAGCTCTTTCTCTGAGCGTCCCAATTTTGGAATGAACTTCAGGGCCACCACCTATCAGAGGTAAGATGAAGAGTCAAGGCCTAAGCACACCACTGAAACTTCAGCCTGAGAACTCCAGAAGTGAGACTTTAGATTGAGCCATTGTCATGGTAGCTGCTAGTCTCCCACTCCACTCTCCCCATGGTACTGTGCCCTAACCCAGCCTTTCCTTCCCCTTGCCCTGGGAGGAAACAGGCTCTGCCAGACAGAACCCTTTGGTGGATTCTGGGACAGGTGTTCTGGTCAAAGTAAAAAACTCAAGATTTAAAGAATTTAGAGGGAAAAAATGAAGAAGAATAGAGTTCAGGTGGTTTATTTCTTCCTGCATAGGATGATCAGGATTAATAGTAGTGATAATACTTATTTATTTGTTGTCTATGAGGTGCCAGGCACTGTACCAAGTAATCCAATGTAAGATTACACTTAATTCTCAAATCCCATCAATCAGATACTATACTGTGTTCGCTCTATAGATGAGGAAACTGAGACAGAGAGCGGTTACGTAACTTGTCCAGTTTTAAGGCTAGAACGTGGTAGGGTGAGGATTTGAACCCAAGTATCCAATTTCAGAGCTCACACTCCCTACACACGAAGGAGTCAGTGTCCTAGGAATACAGGTTGGTATGAATGCTTCCCTTCTGGCACCATTTTCCACTGGAGTTGGGGGTGTGGCATCCCAACCAAGAGATACCCCTCTTTTTTCACCACCTGAGCACTGTATTTCCTCCGACCCTTGTACACCCGCCCAAAAGAGCCTTCTCCAATCATCTCCAACACGTGGTACTTTTCCATGGCAGAGGCTTCGGGGTTCCTCAGAAGAGAGAGAGCAGAGATGGTAGCGAAGAGCTCCCGCTCCACACAGTTCCACACATCTGGGAAGCCTGGTTGGCACATGGAAGGAAAGTTCACGTTAGCCACCTCGCTTTTTCCTCTTTTTCATAATAATCCAGGCCTCAAAGCCATGGTAGAGTGGAGTGAATGGAAAGATGAAATCTTAGAGCAAATAGAGCACCTCTTGTAGTTCTCCCGCCTTTTCGGACTTCTCGGGTCCCCAACCCAACCTCGCGCCCACCCATCCCGTCTCCTTTCCCCCTCCACCAGCTTCCTCCGCCAGCCCCACCCCTTTCAGCCTCCCTCAAGTTCTTGCCACCGCCAACCTCCTCAGCGACCCCGGCCGCGCCCGCGCCCACACCCCTTGCGCGAGCTTCGCAGGCCTGAGCTCCGCTTCACCTCAGGCCAGGAGCTTCCAGCTCCCCAGGCCGAGGGACGCTGGCTCTGGCCTCAGCCCCGCCCCCTCAGGCTGACTGCATACTGTGCCTGACTTAAAATTCTTCCCGACCCCCGCTGCCCGTCTTCTAGAAGATTCCTATTCTTACCAACAGTGTTTGCTACAACCAGCCAGAGTCCGGAGGGCAAAGGCGTTCAGAGGTGTGGGGAAGACGGTGGACCGTCCTTGGGCACTTTTTCGGGCACTTCCGAACCGCCTCTTGGCTATCAGGACCCACTAAAGACCAGAGTCTGCGGTTGCTTAGCAACCGCCGCTTAGCCACGCAGCCGCCATTCCTTTAACTTTCTGCTTCCGAGTAACCCGAGAGTATTTCCGGTTCCGGCTGTGGGCCGGAGAAGACATGGCGACATCTTCGTCGGCAGCTGCAGGGGAGGAGGACTGGTAACTTTGGGGCATGGGCTCTGGCTGACCGCCTGGATCCGGTCCGGGGGACTAGCGGCGCCGTGGACGGTCCGTATGGCGGGCATGTGGGGCGGAGCGAGGGATGGCAGAGACGTTGACATCTTTCCCTGAGAGCTTCTGGACTGGGAATGGGTGGGTGGAGGGGCGCTGATCTAAGCGAGAGACGACGGGATCTGCGCTGACCAGGCCCGGGCGAGCCGCGCCTTATCTGGTTCGAACCTCTTTCCTCCGGCCCCATCCTATCCCCTTGTCTCTTCTTGAAGTGCATTTGCTCAGGGTCCGGGGGGATGCCTGCTCATCATATGGCCCACGTCTCTTTAACCTCCCAAAACCTGTCCTCCGGCTCCCGTCCCCCGCCCCGCTTGGTGAGCCGATTTCTGCCGAGGCTTTCCTCTCCCGTCTCTCTCCCCGAGAGTACTGAAGACTGTTGTCTGAATAAAGCCTTACACTTCACAAAAAGCTCTCTTAGTCCTTCTCTCAAGCATTCTTAAAAGAGACCAGAACCTGAAAGGACTCTGGGGTTTTGAAGAGGATCAAAGTGGATCCACTCCACATTTTATTAGCTGTGTGATGCCGACCAGGCCTCCTATGTGCTATGAGTCAGTGTCCTCTGCTGTGGAAAGGTGGGTGTGGCATCTACCTCATAGAGTAGTGGAGAGGATCATGAGGGGTTTGTAACATACATCGGCCTCCTTTTCATGAATAACTCTGAGATGTAGGCATCTGAGGAGACTACATGAAGCCTGACAGGTAAATGATTTGCCAAAAGGGACATAGTTATGACTAGGAATCCAGAGTGCCTGATTCCAAATCCTGTATCCTTAGTACTAGGATAGTCTACAGTCCCCTCCCCCTTTTTTTGGTCACAACTTTACCGCCATCCCACCCCATACTTCACATCAAGGCTCAAGTCCCAGATAGACTGAGTGAAATATTGAAGGGCCTCTTGATGGAGGCTACACCCCAGTGTTTCATTGATTCAGAAAGCTTAGACAGTGCTGCCCTTTATTGAAATCATTAGACTCATGGTTTTCAGCCTGTTCAGGGGAACATTATGATTCTGGGGAGACACTTTGATGCATGGAGAGAGCAGCAGTGATTGCACAGCTAGCCTGTGATGCTGTGAGACCAAAAAAAAAAAAAAGTTTTGAGTCCTGGCTCGTGTGTTCAGTGGTTAGAGCATTGGGCCTTGCATGGAAGGGTCTAGGGTTCAATTCCTGGTTAAGGGCATGACCCTGGGTTGCGCGTTCGCTCCCCACCCCCAGTTGCAGGAGGCAACTATTGATGTGTCTCTCACATCAATCTTTCTCCCTCCCTTCCACTCTCTCTGAAAAAGTAATAGAAATGAGGATTAACAAAAAAAAAAAAAGAAAGTTTTGAGAGCCACTAATAAAAAGTCATGCTAAGAGCAGCATTGCTCTTGGTGAAGAGGGAACAATATACCTGTAAGAAAGCAGGCCAATTATGCATCTTTTAGTGTATTATCAATGTCGCCTTTAGGGTCATTATGACTGCTGTTTCTGTGATTAAAAATGTGTGTCCTCTGATTTACATCAGGACCACTGGATCCTGAGCTGGACAGGTTGATACAACAGGGTCATAAATACACCGAATACTAACTATATTCTTCTTCCCTTTTAAGGGAAAAGGTTATATACAAGTATAGGCTAGGTACTATGGCCAAGATGTCCCTAGATATCTTACATAAAGAAAGTCCTTTCGTCCTCACAATAACCCTAGAGAGTAGGTGGCATTATTTATATATGTTAGACAGGGTAACTCAGGCTTACAGAGATAAGTAACTACTCAGATCACATGGGTACTGTGTGATTGGTATCTATTGACTCTAAGGCTGATGGCTCTTCCACTACAACACAGCAACACAGCTTTTATATCACCTTGGTCTGTTCAGATGGTATCTCCTTTGAGAAGGTTTAGGGTAATTAATATTGGCAGTATATGTAAATACTGTGATTCCCATGCACAGTAGTCTAGGGAAAGCCAAGAGTGGTATTGGTAACCTTGATGTTAATCAATGGACATCATATTTCACTGAATCTTGTTTGAAATAGGAAGGATGATCTGAGGGCCACTAAGGAACAATCAACAAAACTTAAATAGGGAGTCAGGAAACCAGGTTCTCATCTGAGTTCTGCCTGTTAGGCCTTGAGACCTGGGCTCATAATTTCACCTTCCTGAGAACCTGTTTCCTCGTCTGTTGGCAGAAATGATCTCTAAAACTCTGTCTCTCTAGGGCCCTTCCCTCTGAAATCGAGGTGTTAGAATCCATCTATCTGGATGAACTACAAGTGATTAAAGGAAATGGCAGGTGCGTATTCCAGGAGAGGTAGACATGAGTCCCCTTAGAAATGAGATGTTTCCATGCAGAATCTGTGAGCTCTGATTCAAAAATGTTTCTCTCGTGTAAAGACTATTCCTTTCATTCCCTCACCACCACCAAAAACAGAGGGAGCCTGTTGCTTACTCCCTCTGCCCGCTTTACTACCTCACCCCAACCTCCCCAGCCCTCCAGCCCTTGCCAGTCACATCCCAGGTCTCCACTTCATCCACCTACAGATCTTCGCCGTGGGAGGTCTACATCACCCTGCACCCTGCCACTGCCGAAGACCAGGATTCACAGTATGTCTGCTTCACTCTGGTGCTTCAGGTCCCAGCACAGGTGAGGTCCCTACCTTATTGCAGCAAAGGGAGGAAGGGGGCAGGTCTAGGGTGGGGTGCTTTAGCAGTAATTTTTGGTTTTCTACTACTAGTATCCCAATGAGGTGCCACAGATCTCTATTCGTAACCCCCGAGGACTCTCAGATGAACAGATCCACAAGTAAGCAGGCTGGTCAGAGCAGGGGAAACTCAGAATACAGCTCAGTCTGGGGAGGGAAGGAAGCAGGCCTAATGTTTGGTTTGCCTTCTTCCTCCAGGATTTCACAGGCACTGGGCCATGTAGCCAAGGCTGGGCTGGGCACTGCCATGCTCTATGAGCTCATCGAGGTAAGAAGTCTAGCCTGGGGAGATGTCCTTTCTTTCAAGGGAAGCCATGGCCTAGAATCATGAATATGTCTGTGTTCATCCATTTAGTCCTTGTTTTGGTAAGGTCTAAATCCAGAAAGACAAGACTTTCTTCTGCTTCAGAAAAATCTCCCAACAGGACAGTTCTATAGCTTTCTCACGTTGCCTATTCCAGCATCTTGATAGAAAATTGCATTTCTTCTTTAACTTGCATTAGTCTTGCTTTAGTTTCAGTGCATTTCCTGTTTTCTTGGCACTGGCGACTGAAAGTAGCAAGAGACCAGGAGGGTCTCTGCCACAAATGAACATTTGAAGGCTAGTCTGCCATTAGAGCTGACTCAGAGTCATGGCTCTGTACAGAGTTTCTCTCCTAGTGAAGGAAATCCACAGGAAGCACCACCTAGAACTACAGGTTAACATACAAAGGTCACTTTTGCTGTTTGAGGTTAAAAAACACACAATTAAGTATAGTCTCGTTTTTCTCTACTTTGAGTTTTTTAGAGAAATGTTCAGAAAAGAATAAAGTTGGGTGGTCTGGTGTCAGAGAGTGCGTGCATAGGCCACTGTAGCACTCCTGAGTCAGGCCTCCACAAAGCAGTGTTGAACTTTGTGGAATTCCAAAGTATTAACTATTGTAATAACAGTGCAAATGCATATTTGATAGCTCAACCTGATGCCTTTGAGTTCTCTGTTCCTTGATTTTCTTTCTGAAAGCCTATTCCAGAACAAACTCACTGGGGCAATGATTTCAAAGGGGGCTAACCAAGAAAGGCGTCCTAGAAGATGTGTTTTCACTGAACACTTTTTTTCTCTAAGATACATTATTTTCATCCTCGAGCTATTGAAGGTGGCTAAATGAGTGGGAAAACAAATTGGATTTTGAATCTGGCAGTTGGATGAGGGTCACGGACTTAGAGCAGGATTGATTCCAAGCAGAGGGAGCATCACCAAGACAGAAATGTGTGCACACGAGGTAACAGACCAATGTGGTGGGAGACCAGTTACTCCTGGGAGTAGTGACAGGTTGTGCTCAGAGTTCTTGCTGCCGCCTCCCTGTTTGAACAGTGTCTTCTCTCCTCTCAGAAAGGGAAGGAAATTCTCACAGATAACAACATCCCACATGGCCAGTGCGTCATCTGCCTCTATGGTTTCCAGGTGGGTCTCTCTTGTGACTTGGGGTCTGCTTGGGTAGGCAATGGAGGGCTCATGGGAGAGCTCTGATGTAGTGCCTTGTATCCATACTCCCTCCAGGAGAACGAGGCCTTTACAAAAACACCCTGTTACCACTATTTCCACTGCCACTGCCTTGCTCGGTACATCCAGCACATGGAGCATGAGCTGCAGGCTCAAGGACAGGAGCAGGAACAGGAACGGCATCATGCCGCAACCAAACAGGTCGGCCCGCCAGACCCTGCTTACATTTGACACCGATGACTAACAACCTTTTCTCCCCGTCCAGTCCAGGGGCTGTTAACATTCTTATGGTCATGAGTGAACACTCATTTCTGTTTAGAAACAGGCATGTCTGTGCCTTCTGTCCCAGCCCTCGGCAGATTAGGCTGGCTGAGTGGTTGGGCAGCTGGTGATCATCCTGGGCCGTGAAGCAGGGGTGTGGTTTTCTCCTCTCTTTTTAGAAGGCTGTTGGTGTGCAGTGTCCAGTGTGCAGAGAGCCCCTCGTGTATGATCTTGCCTCACTAAAAGCAGCCCCTGAACCCCAACAGCCCATGGTAAGGAACTCCCTTCCTAATATGAGGCAGGAATACGGCATTCTCCGAGGGGGGAGGAACAGCATTTGTTTGCCTTGAATGGGCTCTGAAATTGGGCTCAATCTGAGACCTCTACAAAGCCACAGCCCCCACTGGAGCCCAGGCTTCATTCAGGAGCCCAGATCTGAGGGATAAAAACCAACAACTGCACAGATTTCCTGAGGCAGTCCTGGGAGAGCAGGGGCTCCGGTCTACCTTGTGTTATTCTTCCCTCCCTGCCAATCTGCTCCCTTCCTACCAGGAGCTGTACAAGCCCAACGCAGAAAGCTTGCGCCAACAAGAGGAGCTCAGGCGGCTCTACCAGAGGCAACAGGAGAGGGGGGGCATCATTGACCTAGAGGCTGAACGTAACCGGTACTTCATCAGCCTCCAGCAGGTGAGGAAACAATTTCCCACTCCTTCCCTAGTGACACCAAGTTTCCTATGAATACCCCTCTGCCATGCTGAGCTTTGTTCTACACAGGGCGGCTACGGGCTGATGGCGGTCAATTCATTTAGTGGGCGAGAGGCCTGTAGTTCCCTGCTTTGAGAAGCTGAGTCTCCTTATCTGCATCTGCTCACTTTTTTCTAGCCGCCTGCCCATGTGGAACCTGAGTCAGCTGTAGATGCCTCCAGAGGATCCCAACCACTCAGTGCCCTTGCCACAGAACTGCCCCCTTCATCAACTGCCCAACCTACCCAGTCAGCTCCTCTGCCTGTGGCTTCCCAGTATACGTGCGAGAAGATTCCAGGGACTGGGCCAAATCAGCAAAGGTTCAGCGAGACGCAGAAGACTATCCTGGATACACCCCGGGCCAACCGAGGCCCCTGGAGACAGCCTGAACGGAGGCACCTCAAGGAAGGGGAATACAATGCCCACAAAGGTACCAGTGACACCCAGGAACTGCCACTTCCTGAGGGGCCCAAGGAGTCCATGGACGTAAAGCCAGAAGAACCCCATAACCAAGGGGTTGGAGGTCCTTCCCAAGAGAATGGGCCTGGCAACTGGCAGGGTCCCCCGCCCCGCAGGACTCGGGACTATGCTCGCTGGGAGCGTTCTAAGAGTCGGACACCAGGTTCTTCCTATCCCCGCCTGCCTCGGGGTCGGGGAACCTACCCACCTGGTACTCAAAGGGAGCCCTTGAGCCTGGAATCGGAGGATGGTTCCTAGCAGTACTGTGGTGGGACAGGGAAATGGGGGTAGGAGGGGGGCAATAAAGAGATTTGGCCTTGTTTGGCTTTCTTTGCTCAGTAGCACCAAGCCTGTGACGTATGGCTGTCTTCCTAAATTCCTAGCAAGGCTGGAGTCTGCCAGAGTAGCCTCAGCTTTGCCCTGAGGTCTGTTATCCCATGAGATTCAGGTATAGGTCAGAAGGGGTCCGACATCACAGCTAGTGTGGGTTTCAGGGAAAACTAGTGGATGCCAGCATTTAAGCAATCTGCAGGAAGCACCCTGCCCTGTAACCCACTGTGTGTACCCACTATTTATGTGTATGGGTCCTTCAAAAAATACATACACACTTTAACAGGTAACTCAATTTTGATAATGAAATGTATTTTAATAAACAGTGCCTTTATAATTATTCAAAGTGTGTGTATATATTTTTTGGGGACACCATATATAGATGCTTTTAGGTGGAGGACTGTACTCTTTTGTTTACTATAGTGTCTTGTCTTCCCCCTTTGTCCTTGGCTGTGCTGCTAACACTTGTATAGGTGGATGCTTAATGGCTCCTGTGATTGCAGCCCCTGCTTTTTACTCAAGTACTAATACAGGGAAATCAGAGATCAGAGTAGTGTGGCAGGTGTTTATTGATCCCCTAGAGGAGAGGAGCTGAGCACAACCCAGTTGTCACCTCAGGGACTCAACATTTTGCATTGCCCCTGTAGGGTCATTTTTATACAGCATGAAGTAGCCCTGCACCTGGGCAGGACTAATCTGAGTTGTAGTTTGAAGGACACATTCTGCGAAGGCCTCCGCCAAAGAAGGTGCTTGCCCTGGATAGAACCTCTGGAACATCTGAGTCAGCTGCCAGTGTGAGCAGTAGCCCACGTACTCCTTCATGTCTACTCGCCCCGGGCGTATCAGGGCAGGGTCCAGTCTAAGGAAAAGGCAGCAAAGCAGAGTCACGGGTGTAGTACCACTGGTTTCCCCAAAATGATGGTTCCCACTGAACTTCCTGATTCTCCCAAGGTACAGAGTAGGTGAAGTATAGCCTCACAGCCTCGGAGTGTCTCACCCCTTCCTACCTGTCAACATGGTTGGTGGTCATGAACACAATGCGGGCCTCAGTGGAAGCCACACCATCCAAGGCATTGAGCAGTCCACTGAAGGTGAGACGACCTAGACCTTGGTACTTTATTGGGTCTAGGGGAAGGGAGAGATAAAGCAGCACAGCTGGTCAGTCATAGTCCTACTTAACACATTGTGGGCCAGTAGTTTTATTGCTAGCTTTACCCAGTGGCCAGATAAGTCTCTACTGAACGAGTATAAAAAACATTTCATATAAATGTTAAAGGCATGCTTTAAAATTAAACACCCATTGCATTTTGAAGTCATTACATGTTCTTACAAGCTAATGTCTTTTTAATACTGTGATTGGCCACAAGCCTTAGAACAGAAAACACGAGAATTCTTGTGATCCGTCCGCAATGTGTTAAAATCAGCTCTTTTATTCCCCACCACATTCCCTACTTATCTGAGCCACTTCTGGGCTCTTGTTGCTAACCCACCCATCCTCCATTCAGTCATCTGGGTTTCTTTCTTCTACTGTTCCTCATTTAAAACCCCTCCTTTCTTCAACTCCTTTCACTTACTCTGCACAGCCAGGTCTCGACTGAGAAAAGCAGCATCCACATCCTCTAGGAGCACCAGGCTCTGCTGTGGGGCCGCACTCAGCAAGTGGTTGAGCCGGTCGTCAGAGAGGCTGGAGTCTGTGAGACTCAGCAGGCAGATGCTGTGCTCCAGCTCCCCAGCCAGGGCTGTGCTATGGAGGATGGGAGGACAGGTGGTTCACAATCTGGGAATACATCGTTGGGCCCAACTGCTCGTTCCTCACTATACTAGGTGTGTCAGGCCTCACCTTTCCACCACCCCACCCTAATGTTCCACATGTCTTACGTTTATCCTGGTTCCTGTTCTCCACATTTATTGCTCTTTCCAATTCCATCTACCCAGTTTTTCTCCAGATTGAGGGTTAAGAGAAATGACTCTACTCACATAAAACTGCTCTTTCCACAACCAGGGGGCCCATAAAGCAGGTAGCCACGTCGGTAGGGAATGCCTGGGAATACAGCCAGGATGATCATTAAGACTTCAAGTCAGTCATGTACTCTGCCCCAGATATCTGCATTCATTCCCAACCCTGTTTCCTGGAGGCCCAAGGAACTTGGTATTAGAAGAAATCATCCCCGTAGGCAACTTTATTTTCCCCTTCATCTCTGGGAATTGGGCTAGTGCTGTATGTCCACCCCATCTGGCCACAGAGACTAACCTGTTTCCTCCTGCTCTACCACCACATCAAAAACAGCCTGGTCAAGACCCCAGCTGCTTCTCACCTCTGTCAATGTACCACTTGGGGTTATCGATAAATTCCCGGATGTCCTTGATAATTCGGTCAGCCAAACCCTGTTCTAGAACCACAGAATTCAGTGGCCGCCGGCGGCGTGGATATCCAAAGGGGCGCCATTCAGAGCCCACGGCTGTGTGCATCACTGTTTTCCCTTCTTCCTGTTCCAAGGCTAGTGCTCGAGCTGGGAGGGAGGAGATGGGACAAAGCCAGTATCCCTCTCTGCTGTGCAACTAAGGCAGAACTATGCCAAAACAGCTTCCCCCATCCCTCTGATCCCATGGGCTCAGATCCTCCAAGCTTCCCTTCCTCTGATGTCAAATGCTCCCAACCCTGCAACTCCCCATAGAGCCTGCCTGTGTCATCATCACACACCTTCCTCCAAGATGTTGAAGAAAACCTTGCGGTCAGTGCCCAGAGCTGTGAAGGTGACAGATTCCCAAGGAGTGCCCGTTTGCAGGTCTATCATCTGCATCTCTCGGCTTCGTTCCACTCGGATCCATTTCCCCTGATACCTGAATAAGAATGGTCACATTGGGGTGAATTAATGGGTCAAATTCATTCTCCTTTGCTATTCTCAGAGCGCTCTCTGGCTCCCAACCTTACCAAATAAAGTGATTTCCAGGGCTGGGGACAAATTCAAACTTAGTAGAGATGCGACCACTCTCGTGCTGCAGGTACGAGGTCTCGACACTGAGGTGCTGGGTACGGGTACTGTGGCGGGTGAGCCAGCTAAGCAACCAGGCATAGCTTCTGTCTCGAGCAGGGACTTCCAGTGTGATCATGTAATGGCGCCGGAATGCCACCAGGCCCAGCTGGGCACCCTTCCGGGCCAGGGCCAGGACTGTGCCCACACCTACCAGCCCAAATCCAGCCCCAAAGTAGGGATTGTCCTTCAGGGTCAGAACAAAGTCTGAAAGGGGCATCTTGAAAGGGAAACACCAAACCTTATAGGCCCTGAGGCAATTTCAAAACCTGGAGATGTGGAGCAGTGGGAATGGGGAAAAAAAACACAAGATTAGTTAAGCAACTGGACTCCTCAATCCCTCCCTCCTGCAGAAGCTGGGAACAGGAAAGGCAGGTCAGTCACTGCATGTCAACGTCCTCCCCTTGTGAGTTGGTGGTGGTGTTGGAATGCAAGAGCTGAGACTCCAGGCCCCCTATCCCATTTCATTATCCTGTTCATACTTCAGTTTCCTTCCAAAGGACTGTCTGGAGAATCCTAAGAGAACAATGTAACTGCCTTCACAACAGGATAATGGACAGAATTTTTGTGGTCCCTGGGACCAGTTGAGATAGAAAGGGACCCACTGGCCAGAATCAGCAGGGACGAAGCCATTCTCTTCCATTGACTTGTCAGTAACCACCATGCCTTGTTACAATGAATAATGTCCTTCAAATATCCTCTCCTTTACATGCTCAATTCCCAATGTCCTGCTTAGGCCTTTAATATCTCCCACCTGAGGTATTAAAAAATTTTAGTTCTTGAAATGGTATCTTGATGGGGAGTTCTCCATCTCTGCTTCACCAAACTGGTACACAGGGGTCCAGTTCTTTCTTCCTAAAGACAGCTTCAAT
>NW_006290306.1:1912425-1920909 GCF_000327345.1 Myotis davidii | reverse complement strand
ACTCCCAACATCTCTCAACAGGTCCCTGAATTAGGTAAAAACTCCTCTGCCTGGTACTCAAAGCCCTCCACCTACCCCTCATGAATTAGCTCCTAAAACTACCTGTTGAATAAACAAACCACCTCCCACCTCCTGGCTCAGCGGTTCTGTCGACTCAGAAGCCCATTCTAATGTATTCTCTCCAATTGAAGTCCCGCCCATTTGCTACTTCCTCCATAGAGATTTTTCACAATTCTCCACCATCAAACGTGACCGGGTCTAATTATAGACCGGGTCTAATTCTAGATCCCGAGGGGTAGGAAGCCAGTCGGTTTCTAGTACGTCCCCCCGCCCCTTCCACTTTGCTCTGCGCCTGGCACGCGGGGCGAAGCACTGACAGCAGTGACCTCCGGGGAGATTCAGCGTTGGATGCAGAATTCCAAAGCACCTACGCATGGAAGCCACAGACAAAGCCCTTCCCGCCCCGGCCCTAGGCGGACGCCCCCGCCCGCACCCTCTCCGCACCCCAGCTCGCGCCTCCAGCTGCGAGGTTGGGGGTAACCCGTCACACCATCGCCTTACCCGCATGACTCTCTGGCCCGCCCTCTCAATGGTTTCACCCCTTCGGGTTTGAGGGAAGCGCCGCTCGGCCCCACCCCCGAGCCTTCCATCCACTTCCCGCCACGCCCACCGGGAAGGCCCGGCCGCTCTGCTCCACCGCTCTCGATGGTGCCTTGGGCTTCCTGACGGGGGGCGGGGGCGGGGACGCTAGAGAAAACCATAGAGTACTCCTCCCGCCGCCAAAAGGGAAGAGAGAGTGGCCTCCGTATGCCCGAAGCCCTGGAGTTCCGCTGGGCGGGAGGCGGTCGTAGAAAGGGGATCCCTGGAGGCGACTCCAGCTTCTGGTCGACCATAGAGATGCGGCTCCCGCCGGCCTTCGCCGGGAGGTGAGTGGCTGCGGGGCGGGAACGAGTAGGGAGTGCGGGTGGAGCGGGCTGGACGCAGAAGTTCCTCGTGCTCCAGGACGAGGGTGGGTCTGGGAAGTGAGAACCCTCGGGAGGAGGTGATGAGCACGGCGACGAGCGGGGCCCAGGAGCATCACATAGCCGCCCGGGTGCCTCACTCGCGTCACCGCCCTGAACCTCGCCCGCTTACCCCCTACCTTTCCTCGGGGCCATAATCATGACGATTCCACGTCCCTAGCCTTGCAGGTTACAAGTCGGCCTTCCCATTCTCTGGCTTTTGTGATTCCCATTCCGGTCCAACGAGGTGGACACTGTCATTGCCTCCACTTCACAGATAAGAAAACTGAGGCCCAGAGAAGCGAGGTCACTATATTTGCCCAAATCCACGCGGTGAATCAGCCCACAGGCAGGTGGAAACTGGACGCTTTAGTACCTGGGCCAGGTTTCATTCATTCCTGAGGCCTGCTCTCCGCCTTAATCTGTCAGGAAACCTTCATAATGGAAGTGATATGTGTGTGTATTATTAAAGAATAGTTAGGAGTTGGTTAGCCAGACAAGAAAGACGGGGAAGGTCCATGGAGGAAAAAGACAGAGACAGTCGCCTGCATGTGTGAGAGTTTGGAAGCAAAAGAGAATGTGGTGAGTCTGGGGAGTAGCACATCATTGGAGTGATGGGTTCAGAGATCTGTGGAGGGGAGAAGTGGAAGACAAGTCTGGAGAGGTCAGCAGGGGCCAGGCCATGAAGGAAGGGCCACATACCCATGCTAAGGAATAGTGAGGTCATAAAATGTTAAAAGGGTAAGTTACCTCAGAGATCCCTTGACCCCACCCAATTTTGTTGCAGATAGGAAAACAGACCCAAATCACTTAATGATTTGACCAAGGTCATTTAGTACCAAAAAACAATCTGCAGTCTTTAGCATAGTGGCCAAAATGTGCTTGTTGTCTCCTAATATTGGTCCCTATTATAATTTTTATACTTTTTGTGCCAGACATTGTTACAAAAAGAAAACTTCTAGCCCTAACCCGTTTGGCTCAGTAGATAGAGCCTGTGAACTGAAGGGTCCCACGTTCAAATCCAGTCAAGTGCATGTGCCAGGTTTTGGGCTCAATCCCCAGTAGGGGGCGTGCAGGAGGCAGCCGATCAATGCTTCTCTCTCATCATTGATGTTTGCATCTCCCTCTTCCTTCCTCTCTGAAATCAATAAAAATATATTTTATAAATAAATAAAAAGAAAACTTCTAGGTTAACTAGTTGTGGCATGCTGCCATGCAAGGAAATGACTAAGTGGGCAGGCAATAGGTTGTGCACCCACACTAACTGGGAAGAAAGTGAGAGATGTAAGTATATTTTGTTTGGTTTCTTTCCTCCTTGTTTTATCAGAACTTAAGAGACCACAGCACACAAGTTGGTGGTGATGACAGACCTTATGTTGGACTCACAGCCAGCCAACAGCACTGCAGAGATGGATGGACTGTGCTCTGAGCTAATGCTGATCCCCCCACCGCTCTCTAACCCTGGAATCCTGGAGCCCGTCCAGAGCCCCTGTACATCTGGGAACCCCACACCTTTGCCTGCTGATCCAGGCTGCCTGCTGGTAGAGGCCACAACAACTGAAGAGGACACAGGGAACATGGAGATCATTGTAGAAGCAGTAGCTGATAACCTGTCCTCAGGTACTCCTGGAGAGACCCCAGGTATGAACACAGTTGCTAGCAGGCCAGTGGGACAAACAGCCCTGAGGTTTTGTCCGTGCTATTTTTGGTCCTCGTATATAGTAGTATAAGTAGGATGAGAACACAAGATAGCATGCTATTTTTATACTGAGAGATGTAATTTGATTTGGAGCTGGTAAATGTTGATTTTTGGCTGGCAAGGTGGTGCACAACCTTGTACCAAGATCTTGGCAGCCTTTCACTGCAAGGGCATCGTGTATGCTAGGCAGTAATCCAGAAGGGAAGACCTTTCTGATACCTCTGCCCAATCCTCACTCCAATAGTCCTTGGGGACTATTTCCCAGGAACTGCAGCCAGGGATTAGGCAAAAGTCCCAGTCTCTCCACTGCCCAAGCTTGGCAGGGCTTCTCAGAGATAATATGGTATTTCCCACCCCGTTTCTTGTGTATAATGTACTTAACTCATCGAAGGCATGTGGTTGAGAGTTGAGCATTTACACTTATGCTGGAAGAAAGATTCTGCCTTTTATTCCTCCCACAGCTACAACTTTTTTAAGTAACTTCACTGTTTTGTTTCTTTTTAATATATTTTTATTGATTCAGAGAGGAAGGGAGAGGGAATGAGAGAGAGAAACATCAATGATGAAAGAGAATAATTGATTGGCATCCTGCACACTCCGTACTGGGAATTGAGCCTGCAACCTGGGCACATGTCCTTGGCCAGAATTGAACTCAGGATCCTTCAGTCCGCAGGCCAATGCTCTATCCACTGAGCCAGATTGGCCAGGGCAACTTCCCTGTCTTTTAACTGCCATCCTTCCTCTATAGTTGTCACAACTTCCTTTGATGGGTATAAAAAATTCTCGAAAAGATTAGCTAATTTGGTCATGTAATATTTCTAAACTTCTTTGTGGTGAAAGAAATAATAAAAAACAAACCTGGGAGCCCTAACTGGTTTGGCTCAGTGGATAGAGCGTCGGCCTGTGGACTGAAGAGTCCCGGGTTCGATTCCAGTCAAGGGCATTACCTTGGGTGTGGGCGCATCCCCAGTAGGGGGTGTGCAGGAGGCAGCTGATGGATGTTTCTCTCTCATCGATGTTTCTAACCCTCTATTCTTTTCCCTTCCTCTCTGTAAAAAAATCAATAAAAAAATATTTTTCAAAAAAACCTGGGAAAAACATTTGCAATGTATGAGAAAGAGTTAATATTTTTAAAATTTAAAGAGCTCCACTATAAGAAAAAGAAACAAAGGGAGAAAGAAATCTACATGAAATTCACTAAAGAAATAAAAATAGTCGATAACCATAAAGATGCTTAATCTCACTAATAGAAAAATAAATTCCAGTTAAAAATAACTGAGATGCCATTTTTGTTTCTTGATTTTGGCAGAAGTTCAACATTTTTATAATACCTAGTGTTAGTGAGGCTGTGGGGAAGACAGACACTTTTATAGCTCATGGAAAGTATAAATTAGCTAATCTTTTGAAGGTCAACTTATCTACATAACAAAATTTAAAATATGTGTACTCTGACGCCGTAATTCCACTTGTCAGGATGTGTCCTATAGAAAGACTCACACAGGGATACAAGGATATAGGGATAAGGATGTGTAGGCTAGCTTTATTTGTAATGGTTAGAAACAACCTAAATGTTCATCAGTGAAGGCAAAACCTCATTTTGATTTATCCATGCTCTGAAGCTTTATGAACTGGACAAAAAATATGAGGTAGATCTAAATGTGCTCATAGAGAAAAATATATTTGATATATAGCAAAGGAAAAAAATAATCAAATTGCAGAAAAATGACCCAGAAAGACCTGAAAGGATATAGACCAGTGATGGCGAACCTTTTGAGCTCGGCGTGTCAGCATTTTGAAAAACCCTAACTTAACTCTGGTGCTGTGTCACATAAGAAATTTTTTGATATTTGCAACCATAGTAAAACAAAGACTTATATTTTTGGTATTTATTTTATATATTTAAATGCCATTTAACAAAGAAAAATCAACCAAAAAAATGAGTTCGCGTGTCACCTCCGCCACGCGTGTCATAGGTTCGCCATCACTGATATAGACCAAACTGTGTGAGGTGGGTTTTAAAAAATATATATCTCTGTATCATTTGAACTGTTGCACTAAATTTTTATTTCAACAAAAATATAATAAAGAGAAAAATGATCACCAGAATAAATGTGAGGCAAACCTGGGCTTGAGTCATGGCTCCAACGTTAACAAACCACGCGGCATTAACCTTGCAGAATCCCAGGTCCCTCTGCTCATTGGGCAGTTGGAGGACCAAGAGAGTATTTCGTAAGCCTTTCTTTATGAAGGCCCTGCCCACTGCTTAAGAAATGGCAGTGATTATTAGGAACATGATTTGGCTTTTTTCAGTAGGATGTTCTCCATTTTATGAATTACCATGCTTAGGAAAATCTCTTTACAGAATATGGAAGTAATACTTTGTCATTTATATTGCAGACATTATCTCCATATTGTCGTTTTCTTGTTTTTGGAAGTTTCTTATTTTGTTGTTAATCCTCACCAGAGGATATTCTTTTCATTGCAGTGGAAGGGAGGGAGGGAGAGGGAGAGAGAGAGAAACATCGATATGGGAGAGACACATTGACTAGTTGTCTACTGCACACAGCCTGACTGGTGGTGGGGAGTGAACCTGCAAACCCAGGTACGCATCCACGACCAGGAATCGAACCTGTGACCCTTTGGTGAGCAGGCCAGTGCTCTAACCACTAAGCACACTGGCCAGAGCCTAATATTTTATTTGGGCAAAATATATTGATTTTTCTTAATGTTTTCTGTATTTTATTAATGCTTGTTACATTCATTTAACAAATATTTATTAAGTGCCTACTTTGTGCCAAGTGTTGTGCTAGATATTAGGAATCCAACCCATGTGCAAGATAGACTGTCCCTGTCCTCATAGAGCTTACAGTCCAGCTGCAAACCAGTCTTAAAGAACACCTCCATTCCATGAATATTGAAAGATTCACCACCCTAACCTATTTGGCTCAGTGGATAGAGCAGTTGGCCTGCGGATTGAAGGGTCCCAGGTTCGATTTCAGTCAAGGGCATGTACCTTGGTTGTGTGCACATCCGTAGGGGGTGTGCAGGAGGCAGCTGATCGATGTTTCTCTCTCATCGATGTTTCTAACTCTCTATCCCTCTCCCTTCCTCTCTGTAAAAAAAATCAATAAAATATATTTTAAAATAAAAAGATTCACCTATATTTTCTGCTGGTAACTAACTCCTATGAGGCTCATTCTATCTGATTCTGTGCCTTTCTCTGTTGGTCCTCTGCCTGCAGGTGTCCTGGTAAAGGTGGTGGAGTTGTACTTCTGTGAGCGCTGTGAGCAGAGCTTCGCAGAGCCCACTCTGCTGGCCCTGCACCAGTGCACTGAGACCCTTATACAACCTGTACAGGGCCTCTCTAGCCCCCCATGCTCTGTAGAGCTATCTCCCAGCAACCTCGCTCTCCCTGGCCCTGTACAGGGCCAGAGCACCCCTAGTAGCCCCCTGCCATGTCCTGTGTGTAGACAGGAGTTTGCCCAACCCCAGGCCCTGAAGAGCCACTTCAAGATTCACCGGGGCCCTCCCAACACCTTCTCCTGCCCAGAGTCTGGCTGTGTGTTCTCTGCTGAAGATCGTAAGGGTCTGCAGCACCACCTGAGGCAGACCCACAGAGTGGTTCCTGTGCCCTGTTCTTTCCGGGGCTGCCCCCTGCTCTTTGGGAGCCAGCAGGGCATGGAGCTGCACCGACAGGCCCATTACCCTTTCCACTGCAACCATTGCAGCTTCATGGGCTCCAACGTCAAACTCTTCCGGCAGCATCGACGCAGCCATGGGACCAGGACACAGGGAGAACTGTCGGCCGTTAAGGATCTTTCATCCAAGGAGCTGCTGCCAGGTATGAGGCCAGGGACCCAGCAGTATGCCACCTGGAGAGGCAGGTGTATGCCATGGATATATGTCTGATACAAGAGAATCCAGAGTAAGTGACTCAGAAAGACAGAACTGACTAACATGAGAAGGCATCCAGAAAGCTTGGACCAGTCAGAATATATGGAATACAGAGAAAGTCTTTGTCTATGTCAGTGAGTGAAATTGGGCTTCAGCTATACTGTGGTCTTGAGGTTACTTAACCAACATTCTCTTCTGATCCATTTCAAAACTTTCAGAGAGCAAAAGCTAAAATGCCCATAGCCTCGGTAGAATGCCTTTTGATGCCATTTTAGAGCAAGTGGGATTAGGTAGGAGAAATCTTCAAGGAGGGTGGTGCTTCACTGATTCAGACTCATCTTGGTGTCAAAAAGTGGGGGAGGGGCATTGGTTGAGTAGAGGAGCATCAGGAAATAGAGACATCAGGCCAGGAGAGGCCAAGATTCTGAGAGAATTTGGCTTGCTAAGACTTATTTGTGCTCTACTCCCAAAGAGAAGAACCGTTATAAATCTAAGGTCTCCACTCCTTCAACCCCTGCCCATGGAATAGAAATAAGAAAAACCAACACAACCAAAGCTCCTGGTGGCCACCATTCTACTTCTATGTCTATGAATTTGACTACTACTCTAGGTACCTCAGAGAGGTGGAGTCCTGTAGAATTTGTCCTTTTGTGATTAGCTTATAGGACTTTGAGTAATATACTCAAGATTCACCCATGTTGTAGTATGTGACAGGATTGGTTCCCTTCCTTCTTAGGTTGACCCCCGGGAAAACAGTTGTAAGTCTTTGCCTTACCAAGGAAGCTGCCTCTCTTGAGGAATGGAAGGGAGAGATTTGAGGGGACAGGGTGTGACCTGAATTGCTGAGTTGGGTTTATCAGTAGAACAGTTTAGAGAGGTCAGGGTATGTTCACCTGCACTGAGCCAGCAGCCGTTAGCCCTGGGACCTGAGCCAGGGAAGTGCAGTCCACCCATTCTCTACCTCTCAGTCCCCTACCCCAACTCCAGTGACCAAGCTCTTACCTTCGAGGGGTCTGAGGATGGTGCTATCTGAGGAGTGATTTACTTTGGGCTGGAGCATTACCGATGGCTTCACTCCTGCTCTTCCCGTAGAAACCCAAGATTCCCTTATGCTAAGTGGGGTAGAGGTGATTCTGTCAGCCAGTAAGAGGAGAAGTATAAGCAATCAGTGCTGTCATTGGCCTGTAGATTTCATCAAATTTTATGTGTCTCCAGCTCCCCAACTGCCCCCAGGAGAGGGACAGCCTTCAGAGGAAGCTGAAGAGGATAACATAGAGGAAGAGAGTGGCACCCTGAAGGACTCCCAGAAAGCCCTGGAGAAAGGCCAGGGGGTTCAGCAATTGGAAGGTAAGGCTATGATTACGTTTGAATTTCTTGGGGGTAGGGAGGAATGGATTGTGGGGAGCCTGGCATTGAAAAGTTCTAGGGTTTGGTTTTCTGAGCTTTGGTTCAAATGCTTTCATTCTTAACAGTCCACTTTGGCATGTCTAGTGGGAAAGTGATAAATGTTAACTCTCGGAAATATAGGAATAAATTGATTATTACCAGCTCCCCATAACCTAGACCTCATGAGCCCATGTTTGGAAGTTGGAATACTTTACCTTCTTCTGCTCATTCCATATGGAGTTATTTTCCTTCCAACCAACTCTGCTGATCCTTCTGTCTGCCCCCATGAACCGGGGCAGGAAGAACAAGAATGCTCCATCTAGATTGTTCTTTTGAGCAACTCTAAACAGAGGCTCAGGAATAGTGAATGGGTGGCTGAGAAAAGCACTTCAAACAGGCCATAGCAAGATCTGAATTCTTGTGATTTTGTTTATCTAAATACTTGCATTTCTTGTCTCTTCTTTGAGACCACAGTATTTGAGATGCTATTGTTTGTTTCCTAAA
>NW_006290306.1:1892263-1912354 GCF_000327345.1 Myotis davidii | reverse complement strand
ATCGATGTTTCTAACTTTCTATCTCTCTCCCTTCCTCTCTGTAAAAAAATCAATAAAATATATTTTTAAAAAAAAGAGGAAGGGAAAAACCATATACTGTTTGTGTCTGGGCAAATTGTGGGTCTCCCATTATCTGGCCAGCCCCAGGCCTAGCGAAGAATCTAATTCTCAACCCTCTCTTCCTCTCCTTGTCACAGGGGATGTGGCTCCTGGCACCGAGTCCCTCTTCAAGACCCACATGTGTCCGGAATGCAAGCGCTGCTTTAAGAAGCGGACCCATCTGGTAGAGCACCTACATCTCCACTTCCCAGACCCTAGCCTCCAATGCCCCAACTGCCAGAAGTTCTTCACCAGTAAGAGCAAGCTCAAGACCCATCTGCTGCGGGAGCTGGGCCAGAAGGCCCACTGCTGCCCACTGTGCAACTACAGTGCAGTGGAGAGGAACGCACTCAACCGCCATATGGCCAGCATGCACGAGGATATTTCCAACTTCTACTCAGACACCTACGCCTGTCCTGTCTGCCAGGAGGAATTCCGCCTCAGCCAGGCCCTTAAGGAGCACCTCAAGAGCCACACAGCTGCAGCGGCAACAGAGCCACTGCCCCTTGGCTGCTTTCAGGAGGGCTGCAGCTATGCAGCGCCTGACCGCAAGGCCTTCATGAAGCACCTGAAGGAGACACATGGCATGCGAGCTGTGGAGTGCCGCCACCACTCGTGTCCCATGCTCTTCGCCACAGCTGAAGCAATGGAGGCCCACCACAAGAGCCACTATGCCTTCCACTGCCCCCACTGTGACTTCGCCTGCTCCAACAAGCACCTGTTCCGCAAACACAAGAAGCAGGGCCACCCTGGCAGTGAGGAGCTGCGCTGCTCCTTCTGTCCGTTCGCCACCTTCAACCCGGTGGCCTATCAGGATCATGTGGGCAAGATGCATGCTCATGAGAAGATCCACCAGTGCCCCGAATGCAGCTTTGCCACTGCCCACAAGAGGGTGCTCATCCGCCACATGCTGCTGCATACAGGTGAGGTGACTTCCTTCCTTACAGTTGTATAATAGTGGTGGTGATGATGAGGGCACACCCACACATGAAGGGCTTTGCATTCGTTGTCTCGTTTGACCTAGTATTCCTAGGGATAAATCTGGTATTTGGAATTTATGAGCCTTAAGCTGAGTGTTACTCAGCTAGAAAAGTGGTCAGGCTAGGATTTGAATCCAAGCAGTCTGATTCAGAGCCTGTGCTATTGTGTTTTACCCATAAGGCCCTGCCCAGTTCTGCCCACCCCTAGTCAGCCTTGGGTGGGTCAACGCCCAGCCTCTTAAAATGAAGAAACTCAGATCAGGACAGATAACCTTCCTTTGCTGTTCAAGTGTTGATATGTGCTATGAGATGGGGCAAGGGGTCTGAGCCATCCATACACATTATAGCTTTGGCAGCTGTGACACTGAAACACAAGCCCATTTGGTGACTTGGAAGTTGCAGATATTTCAAGTCAGATTTTTAATTAGTTACCAGCATTACTGATGCTTTTTGAGTGATAACCAAACCAGGCTTCCTGCTATAGCGACATCGCTTTTGTGATCTCTGTGTAAGTATAGTGGGTTGATAAGACATTTAAAAATCTCATTGAAGATTGTTTAGTTTGAGAGGACAGTTGTTAGGCAGCTCGGGACAAAGCCATTGTTCCCATTGATACATGTTTTAGTCACAAAATCTCATTTTTATGAGGCCTTTTCTGAAACCTTATAAATATATAGTGCTTTATAGTGTACAGCGTTCTTTCATATATATATATTTATCTCATTCAATCCATAGTAAGAATCCTGTAAAGAAGGCAGATAAAGAGGAGAAACTCTGAAAATTGCAATGGCCTGTTTCAGAATCATACAGCTAGTAACAGAGCCAGAGCACTGTGTGTCTTGCCTTTCACAATAGGGAAAGGGGCTGAGCGTAGGCAGGGATAATAATAAAAGGTCCTGAAGAAATATGGCCCCCAGCTTTTTAGTGCCATGTCCTGACCAACTCCAGGGACAGTTTGCCCTCTAGTTCCCACTAGATGCCACTGAAGACTTTGGGACATCTCATGTAATCTTCATATCAACCATGTGAGGTCAGTATTTTAGTTGCCCTCTTTTTGGAAACAAGAAAACTGAGACTTAGAGAGGTTAAATGACCTGCCCACAGCCATGTAGTAGTAAGCTGGGATTTGAGCCACCACTTAATAGCTCTATGATTTCTCTGTGCCGCAGCTTGTTCCTGTAAAATGGGATAGTCATAGCACCTGCCTCATAGGGCTGTTATGAGGATGAAGTGAGGGGAGGCATTTTTATAAAGTGCTCAGAAAGGTGTCTGGCACAGAGTGAGCACTATATACATGTTGACTATTAATATCTTTGTTATTCCTTAACCACCATGGACTCCTCAACCACTAAGTTGTTTTGCCTAATTTTTTTCTCAGTCTCTTCCACAAAATTGAAAGGAATTGGGCTAAGTGGAGCAGTTAGCTGTTAGTGCTAAGCTGTATATTCAGGAGGAACCTTAAAGCTAGTTTTGCAAAGCCCAGTCTTCATTTTCTTCCCATCTTCATTGGTGTTGGAGCCAAGGAGGAATTGTCTGAGAGGGCTGCGGAGCTTTTGCTCCCGCCTGGCATCAAGACAAACTTGCTGGGGAAAATGATCTGTCTGCTTACTTGATCTGTGCGTGACCTGTGTTCTCTCCCTTCTCACCCCACCCGTACATAAGGCGAGAAACCTCACAAGTGTGAGCTGTGCGACTTCACATGCCGAGATGTGAGCTACCTATCCAAGCACATGCTGACCCACTCTAACACCAAGGATTACATGTGCACTGAGTGTGGCTATGTCACCAAGTGGAAGCACTACCTCAGTGTGCACATGCGAAAACATTTAGGGGACCTCAGGTATGAGCGTACGCATCCCTATCCCAAGAACCGTAGGCTAAGTTAGCCTCCTCTTGAATTCAGCTGTGGCCCCATGCTCTTCTGGCCCTGGGTAGAATCCTCATAATGCCCCTCTGTGCTCCTATCATCTCAGCTCCGTTGCCTATAGCTCGCCTCTGTGCCTGTGGCCCAGTCTGCATGGTGAGAGGTCTCGGCTCAGAGAAGGGAGTATAGACCCAGAGTATAGGTCTATAGACACTAAGGTGTCACTTGAGTTCTCAGAGACCAGTCCTGGGAAAGCAGGCTACACTGTGGCCCCAAACCTGATCACTTCCCCTTTGATCTCTGGGCACAGCTGGCGGGGAGTTTCTCCTTAGCTTTTTTTTTTCTTTTTCTTTTTTCTTTTTTATTAGTTTTTTTTCTGGTAGAAAGTACACTTGGGAATTATACTGCACCAGGCATAAGAAGTAAGATTTCTACCACAGGGACATTTTGTATTCAGAATCCAGTGTAAATATTTCTAGTCAGACATTTCCATAGCTACAGATATTTGATTGCTTGATTTATATGCATAGAAAGAAATAGTTGTCATAACTGTAAAAAGCAGTAATTAACAAGTACTTTTAAATGATTGGGACAGTTTTCCTTTAATATTACAGTACTGCTTATTGGTTCTCCTTAACTTTCATGTCTCCATGGGAGAATGGGAACTAGACACAGAGGCCTGCCCTGTGGATCTGTGGGCATGTCAGCTCTTTAGAAATCATGTCTTTCCTTTAGGGAGCGATATAGAGTAGGGGCTAGAACAAAAGCCCTGAAGCTAGATTGTCTCTGCCCTTCACTTTGTAACTTCAGGCAAGTTATAACTTCGATGCTTTGGTCTCCTCACTTATAAAATGGATCCCAGTTTCATAGGGTAGTGGGAAAGAACATTGACTTAGACGGTATATGTACAATACTGAGTGTAAAGCCTGCCCCATAGTAAGTAGTGACTGTTAGTTGTTATGATTAATTTATGGTTGTGATTTTGCTTCTCCTCTCCCCCCAATGCCCTCTTCACCCCTCCTCATTAGATACCAGTGCAATCAGTGCTCCTATCGCTGCCACCGGGCTGATCAGCTGAGCAGCCACAAGCTGAGACACCAGGGCAAGTCCCTGATGTGTGAGGTGTGTGCCTTTGCTTGCAAGCGGAAGTATGAGCTGCAGAAGCACATGGCTTCCCAGCACCACCCTGGCAAGCCAGCCCCACTCTACCCCTGTCGCTACTGCAGCTACCAGAGTCGCCACAAGCAGGCCCTGCTGAGCCATGAGAACTGCAAACACACCCGCCTCCGTGAGTTCCGTTGTGCCCTCTGTGACTACCGCACCTTCAGCAACACCACCCTCTTCTTCCACAAGCGCAAGGCCCATGGCTATGTGCCTGGGGACCAGGTCTGGCAGCTCCGCTATGCCAGCCAGGAGCCAGAGGAGGCCAGGCAATGCCTGACACCACCAGACTCAGAATCCTCAGGCCAGCTGTCAGCCCAGACTATGGAGCAGGACCACAACCCTGGGGGTGTGGCAGACCCCAGCTTGGACCATACGCTGCCAGAGGCCAGTGAGGAGGCCAGTGCCGAGAGACAGGATGGCAGTGAGCTTCCCCGAGGGGATGACCTGGTTGGCAGCCCCAGTTCAGCGGAGGTAGATGAAGGCAGCTGCACACTACACCTAGAGGCCCTGGGAGTAGAGCTGGAACCTGTGGTCGAGCCACCTCTGGAAGAGATCACTGAAACAGCCCCTGTGGAATTCGGGCCCCAGAGACTGGAAGGGTCAGATGGGACTTTGACAGAGCTGTCTACCTTTGAAGGTGCTGGCACTTCTGGCTTGAGTGCTGAAGAAGAGCCCATTCTGGAAAAGCCAGTCCCTGAGCCCCCCAGAAATCCTCCTTCCTCAGAGGAATCCCCTAACAGCTGGGTGGGAACCTTCAAGGCAACTCCACCCACTGAGACAGCACTCCTGCCCCAGTTGCCTGAGTCAGAGTCATTACTCAAGGCCCTAAGGAGACAGGACAAAGAACAGGCAGAGGCACTGGTACTGGAGGGGCGGGTTCAGATGGTAGTGATACAGGGAGAAGGGCAGGCCTTCCGCTGCCCACACTGCCCTTTTATTACCCGGCGGGAGAAGGCCCTGAGTCTACACTCCAGGACTGGGTGCCAGGGCCGCCAAGAGCCCCTGCTGTGCCCTGAGTGTGGGGCTAATTTCAAACAACAGCGTGGCCTTAGCACCCACCTGTTGAAAAAGTGCCCTGTTTTGTTCAAAAAGAACAAGGGAATGGCCAGAACAGATTCACCTATCCCTCTGCATCCTCTGCCCACTGGTACCCACACCTCAGAGGCTGCAGAAGGTGGGAAACCCCCACCTGCACCCTTAGAAGTAGAGGTAGTGCTCCCAAAAGATGCTCCTGAGCTTCCTAGGGAACCAGAAGAAATAAAGGAGTCTCTGGCCATACTCTCTGGCTCCGCAGTACTTCCTGCAGGAACCTCCTCATCCCCAGAGGCCCCTGAGAAGTTCCACTTTGAACAGGGCAAGTTTCACTGCAACTCATGCGTGTTCCTTTGTTCTCGGCTCTCCTCCATTACCTCCCACGTGGCTGACGGCTGCCGGGGGGTACGAAGCGGAGCAGGAAAGCGAGGGGCCTCCCAGACGCAGCCTATTGTGTCCCCACTGAGCATTGGGGACTCTATTCCCCTAAACAGTGGGAGTACTAAGTGTAGCCCTGGTGATGGGGACCCAGCTCTGGTTCCAAAGCAGAAGGGGGCTCGCTTTTCCTGCCCCACATGTCCCTTTAGCTGCCAGCAGGAGCGGGCTCTGAGGACTCACCAGACCAGGGGCTGCCCCCTCGAGCAATCTGGAGAGTTGCACTGTGGCCTCTGTTCCTTCACCACTCCTGTTGCCGCTGCCCTGAAGCTCCACCAAAAGCGGAGGCACCCCACTGTGGCCCCAGCCCGTGGCCCCCGCCCCCCTCTTCAGTGTGGCGACTGTGGCTTTGTCTGTAAACAGAACAGGTGCTTGCAGCAGCACCAGCGGCTCAAGCACGAAGGAGTGAAGCCACATCAGTGCCCTTTCTGTGACTTTTCCACCACTAGACGGTACCGATTGGAGGCTCACCAGTCCCGACACACAGGTGTTGGCCGCATCCCCTGCAGTTCCTGTCCTCAGACATTTGGTACTAACTCAAAACTGCGCTTGCACCGGCTGAGGGTACACGACAAAACACCCACTCACTTCTGCCAATTCTGTGACTATAGTGGCTACCTTCGCCACGACATCGCTCGCCATGTGAACAGCTGCCACCAGGGCACCCTAGCCTTTGCCTGTCCCCAGTGTGAGGCTCAGTTCAGCTCTGAGACAGCACTCAAGCAGCATGCTCTGCGCCGGCATCCCGAGCCTACCCCCCCAGCCCTGGGCTCCCCTGTGGAGGCCACTGAGGGCCCTCTGCATTGCTCCCGCTGTGGGTTCCTATCCTCCAGTCCTGCCAGACTGCAAGGGCACACCTGTAAACAGCACCCGCGGCTTGAGTGTGGGGCCTGCCAGCAGGCCTTTCCTAGCCGGCCAGCACTGGATGAGCACCGGAGGCAGCAGCATTTCAGCCACCGCTGCCAGCTCTGTGACTTCGCTGCCCGGGAGCGGGTGGGCCTGGTGAAGCACTACTTGGAACAGCATGAGGAGACTTCAGCAGCAGCCTCAGATGGGGATGCTGGCCAGCCCCCTCTGCGCTGCCCCTTTTGTGACTTCACGTGCCGCCATCAGCTGGTGTTAGATCACCATGTGAAAGGGCATGGGGGCACCCGGCTCTACAAGTGTACTGACTGTACTTACAGCACCAAGAACCGGCAGAAGATCACCTGGCACAGCCGCATTCATACTGGGGAAAAGCCCTACCACTGTCATCTCTGTCCCTATGCCTGTGCTGACCCCTCTCGCCTCAAGGTAAGGTCTAGGACGAAGTGGGCTAGGAGTACAGTCTGTGGAGTTAAATTGCCTGGGTTCTCTAAATCTGACTCTACCAAATATTACTTTTGTGACCTTTGTCAATTCCCTTAATTTCTCCAAGCCTTAGATTCCTCATCTGTAAAAATGGGATAATACTTCAGAGTTGTTATAAAATTCTATAATACATGCTAGTCATGTGATAAAGGCATGTAATAGGTTGGGGATAACCTAGATAATAACAGCTAACATTTATTGAGCACTTACTGTATGCTGGTCAATGTAATTTTAATCCTTGAAAAATATGAGATAATAGTTCCTTTTCCTATTTCTTATTTTACAGATTATTAAGCTGACAATTAGGTATTAGGTCACCCAAAGATGCAGGAAATAAAGTGGCAGAGCTGAGAGTCTGGGCAGATCTAGGAGTAGGCCCAGTGGGTGAGGTTGGTGTCAAAGTGGCCAGACTGGGGAACCTGGTTGCTAACAGGAGTATAGATAGGATGGGAGCAGGGAACAGGGTTGTCTGCCAACAGTCTTTCTGCCTCCTTCCCCTATTTCCTTATCCTTGAGTACCCACATTTCCTGGGCATATTCTTTGCTCTTTCCTCCTTCAGTACCATATGCGGATCCATAAGGAGGAACGGAAGTATCTGTGCCCTGACTGTGGCTACAAGTGCAAGTGGGTCAACCAGCTCAAGTACCACATGACCAAGCACACAGGTGAGTCTGCATGGTTTTGATAAGCCCAATGGGTTCCCCCATTCCCTGGCACACCCAGCCTCCCTGATTGGGTTCTTACTGATTCAGGCTGCACATTAGTTTTCACCTTGGGAGTGGTGGGTGGGTCAGATGGCTAGAATAGCTTCCCAATCCACTGAAGACTTACCAGAATCAGAAGAGAGGTGAGCCTGAGAGCCTGGGTATGTATACTTTTCAAAGGCTCCATGGGTGATTGTGGTACCAGGTCACACATCTCCTGTTGAGAACCCCCCAACTCAAACATGAGTGACTAAGGGAGGTCTACCTGGTTCCTATAGACCTGATGGAACTATCATGAGTAAAGAGGAGAAAGTGGGAAGGTTTTAACTTATCCTTTTTTCTCTTGGTTATGGAGTCCACAAACTACAGGTTCTCTGAAAAGGGTTAATGGTGACATGCCTGTGATTATTGGGTATGATCTCCCCATGTAAAGGAATTGAGCAGATGCATTTCAAGGCCCTCTGCGTCTATGAATGCTGCTTTCTTCACTTCTATCCCCTTCCCTCTTAACCATTTTTTTCGACTTCTTGTATTGAACAAGGAGTTGTATTTAAATGCATCCCCAACTTCCATGAGTACCTACTCTATGACCAAAAGGTTAGAATTTCCTATTTGGAAACCCTATCATATCTGAGTATCCATTGCTATCAGGTGGCTATTTAGAGGTCCAGTTAATTATCAGCACTTATTGAGCATCCATTGTGTACAAGGGGCTGTGTTGGGAGAAGGGCACAGAAATGTCAGACAAGACTGGAATATTCCAGTGATATGGTATTAGCTTGCTGCTTGAGTTTTTTATGTCCCAGGATCACAGTGACTCTTACGGTTCACTGAACCCTGTTTCATCCCCTTCAATGGTGATTTGTTATCTATCTTTGCCATGTCCTATAGGACTGAAGCCATATCAGTGTCCCGAATGTGAGTACTGCACCAACCGAGCTGATGCCCTGCGGGTGCACCAGGAGACCAGGCACCGGGAAGCTCGGGCCTTCATGTGTGAGCAGTGTGGCAAGGCCTTCAAGACACGCTTCCTGCTGCGCACCCACCTCCGCAAGCACAGCGAGGCCAAACCCTATGTGTGTAACGTGTGCCATCGTGCTTTCCGCTGGGCTGCTGGCCTGCGCCATCATGCCCTCACCCACACCGACCGCCACCCCTTCTTCTGCCGTCTCTGCAGCTACAAAGCCAAACAGAAGTTCCAGGTTGTCAAGCATGTGCGCAGACACCACCCTGACCAGGCTGACCCAAACCAAGGTGTGGGCAAAGACCCCACCACCCCCACGGTGCACCTGCATGATGTGCAGTTGGAGGATCCCAGTCCTCCTGCTCTTTCTGCTCCCCCAACTGGACCTGAGGGCTGAGAGCCCATTCCACCTCCCAGACAAGAAGAAAATGTGGTCCAAGATGTGCAGACTGGAACCAGAGCTAGCCTGAGAAGCTCAGAGAGTAAGGAAGGACTGGCTTCGGGACGTCAGGTTGGCTGGAACCCTCCTGGGACTCCGGCTATAGTACTTCAATGTTGATGGCTACATAAAAGAGAGAGATGAACTATAGATTGATTTTTGTGTTGAGAACCACTGTGTTTTTAACCTGTGAGGTCTTAGTTTCTTCACCATTACTCTACCAAAGTCCCTGACTATAAGATGCTGGTTTCACCCATTCCATCTTCTCTTTGCTTCTTTTAAAACAATTGTACTGAACTGCATGTGTTGTTGTGCCTAACGCTCTATAAAGCATGTTAAATAGAATGCTTACTAGCTTATAGACTCATCCATGTCCCTGTTTTAACATTTTCAGTCTGTCATCTCGATCTACCCCAACTCCTCTTAGACCTCTGCCTCCTTTTCTCCTTCCATCTTCTCTGAGTGATTGATTCTCAAACAGGCCCAAGTCTGCCTTCTCTCTGTTCTTGAGTCTGTCTTGGCCCTTGCTCTTCTCCCTATTTCTGAACAACTTTGACTACCTGTAGAGCAAGGGTGGGGAACCTTTTTTCTGCCAAGGGCAATTTGGATTATTTATAACAGTCACAGGCCATACAAAATTATCAACTTAAAACTAGCCTGCTATATTTGGTCAAACATTTAATTACCTGACCCCTAATGCCTTGGCAGAGCCAGACCAAATGATTTTGTGAGCCTTATACTGACCATGGGCCAGACGTTCCCCACCCTTGCTGTAGAGGGAGGACTGCCACTCACTAAGCTTCCTCATGGAAACAACATTCCTCAGACTACACTAGAATTCAAGCATAAAGATAGTATGAAAGGCAAATGATTGCAGGGTTGGAGGTAAATCTCTAATGCAGAATTCTATAAATGTCTTACAGTGACTAATCATCTAAACTAGGGCACACTAGGGAAATTAAAGAAGGTACTATTAATAATTGTGCTGTGACAGCAGTCATAAACCAGGACTGTTGCAGGCAAACTTTTCAGGAGGATTTGGATCACATAACCCTTTTTCTGCTCCTTTTGCCCTGACCCCTAGAAGCTGTACTTCTGTACCATTCTTATGTAGCACATGCAGAGGGACTCCTGGAAACTTTTGTTTTTCTGTTTACCCAAATGTCCCCCAACCCTCATTCTTCCCCTTATTGCCCAATAATAACAGATCATACTCAAGCCAAATTAGGGAGAGCAGCTCTATTAACACTGGTGGGACTAGGAAGGAGCAGACCAGTGTGGACTCAGAGCTGTGCAGTGTTTTCTTGAGAGTCACAGTACAGTCTTAGGGTCAGTTCTCTCCCCAGCCTTTGCTTGGGGAGGCTTGAGGCTTGGTTTTCCCTTTCCTTGGCTCTGGCCTTTGAGGAAGTTGTTGCGGAGGGGATAATGCCTCTGGGTTTCTTTGCCCCAAACCCCTCTGGATTTGTAGTTGCAATCTGCCTTGGAGCCAGAGTTGATAAGAGAGATTAGTCCTAGGTCTGGGTAGGGACTAAACCTACAGCAACGGAAGGAAGGAACTCCAGGATAGAGTACACAGAAGGGCAGGAAAGATACCAAAAGTTTGTGAAAATGAAGAAAGGGAAGAGAAAGCAGGTGAAAAATCAGGCCCTAGATTTGCTTGTTAGGAAGGGTGAGGTAACTTTATGCTTAGGAACGCACAACCATGCTTGGTTTTCACCACCTCTGCTTTCTGGAGCATCCTTCCAGGGTTATCGTACCATCTGAAGCAAGTACACCCACCCTTCCCATGAAGTGTCCACCTTAAGATTCAACCTCCCTCAGCCCTTCCAGCATGCAGATGTGCACGAAGAGGGATGCTGGGTGGAGGCTGGTGCCATCCTTGGAGAGGAGGTGTATATGGCGGTAACCTGGAAAGGCATAGGAGGACAGCATTAGGAAGGCAGCCAGAGTAAGGGGTTTGGCCAGGGGTGGAAGGACACGCTCACCTTGTTGCATGCAGGTCCAAGGCAAGGTGTACTGACCGATAAAGTCATTTCGGGATGTCCAGTTGTAATCCTTTACCAAAAAACGCAGCATGGCCAGCTCAGGTACCAGCAACTGGAAGCATAGTGTCTGCCCCCAGTACGGATTAAAACCTGGGTGGAAGAGGGGTGAATGTGGGAGGGAATGAAGGAACAGACATTGTTGACTTTTGGGGGGGACCTGCATTCTAGGTTACTTTCCCTGTGCGCTTTCACTTAATTTTCATAGCAATCAGGTGAGGAAATTGAGGCTCTGAGTGGGTAAGCAATTTGCTCTGGTTACTAGACCTTATAATTGAGAGGCCAGGATTCAGATTGAAGATGTCCAAGCCCTGATTCTTTGTCCTGTTCCACACTGTCTCCCATGGAGGTGGGAGCAGGATGGTGGTGACATGGACTATACTGAATGAAGGGCAGGAAGTTAGGACAGTAACAGTCAAGCTCCTCCCACCTCCCCCCAGCACTGCCCAGTCTCACCATTATTCTCCACATAGCTGGTCTCCTGCCGGGTTGTGTCTGGGCGAACACCAAAGATTTCCACTCTCACCAGTGGATCCACAATGGATCCCTCTTTGGTCTTGTCCACTTTGGGGAGTTGTTGACCACTGATCACCTGCAATAGTTTCTGCTCAGCCAGCCCCATTCCAGCTCTCACCCCAGGGGAAGGGGGAAAACTAAGGGAAGAAAGAAATGCAGGACTTTGTGCTCTAGCTTTGGGTTTGCAAAGCCAATCCTCCATGGGTAATAGATTTTCTTCTAGTAATCTATGTGCAATTTAAAATGCATCCAAGTAGAAGTTGAACAAGGTTTGAAAGGTATGTTAGTGACAGCAACCCCTTCTATAGCATTTACTGTGCACCAAGCATAGTTGTAAGCACTTCGTTTTAACTAATCACCACAACCCTGTGAGGTAGCTAGTAGTATTACCCCTATTTTGCAGGTGAGGAAACTAAGGTTAAGAAACTTGCCCAAGCCCTGACCAGTTTGGCTCAGTGGCTAGAGCATCAGCCTGTGGACTGAAGGGTCCCAGCTTCGATTCCAGTCAAGGGCATATGCCCGGGTTGCAGGCTTGAAAAATATATTTTTTTAAAAAAGAAAGAAAGAAACTTGCCCAACAGTTTCACAGCTAGTAGGGTTTGAACTAGGCAATTGGCTCCAAAGTCCATGCTGTTAACAATCAGGCTAGCCTGCATCTCACAAGGAACTTTCCAACCAGTACACTCCTGTCAGGCCTAGCCACCTTTCCCCCTGCTTCTATCCCAGCTATCCCAAATTTCTTCCCAGCATTTTTACTTCCCATTATACCTGGATTTGGAGTGTCTGGGCTTTGAAAGGGCTGATGGGCCTCTCTGGGTGGAAGGAGCTCTGGGTATCACGAAGGAAGTCTGGCTTCAGCACGTAGCCACAGCCACCATTCTGGCGGAAAAGGCCATCATAGATGTCCATCTCAAGCCCCGCAGTCTGCACATTCATAGCCACTGAGGCCCCCAGAAGAAAAGAAGGGAAGAATTCACCTTGGAGGCCATCTAGCCTCTCAGGGAGTTATAAAAGATATATTCAGTATAAAAGAGCCTGCTGGGAATACCTCCATAGATATCTTTCTCAGCCTAGCACTCTTGGAACATTCCCTGGCCCTACAGCCACCCAGGATCTTGTTGCCAACTTGTTGCTCTCCCATTCCCCCTTCACTGGGTCTACTGCCCCCTCACCCATCTGGCAGCCTGCATTCCAGAATTCCTGGGGGTTGTAGTTAGATGAATCTGTCCTCAGACCACTAGGATACACACGGCTCAACTGCCAGGCGTTATGCTGCACAAACTGATTGCCTGTAAAAAGGGTGTAGGTAGAGAGTTGGAAGTGGAATGGATGCTCCCCCTCCCCTGGTCCCACCAACTTCAGTCTTCTCCCCAGCTTCTCCCTAGAGCTTTGAGTCCACTATAAATCCTGTGCCCATGCCTACTCTGAGAAGTTTCTTAGCTCCCTGATCCCTCCTCAGCTCCCTTGTCTTCTTGGAACTCATCTGCTTGCCCATCAGGCCTGACCTTACTCATCCCATTTCTTCCCTGTCCCTCCCTTTTGGTCCTGACCAGTCTCCTTGATGAGGTTCTTGGCCTTTGTTTCAGAGAAAGATGATAACTCATAGAAGCGGTAGTGCTCCTTCGAATGAGTGAAGTTATAGAATGAAACAGTCTTTGTGTAGATAACCAGGGCAGAGAGGGATGGACACAAGATGGCCTTGGATTTCTGGAAAAGGAGAAAGAAAGGATGATGGAATCAAACCATTAGCAATCTGAGAGGGAAGAAGCCAATAACCAAGATCTGAACTTCCCCACCCAACCTAAGCCTCTGCCCACTACCTCCCTACTGCATTATCCCTCCTGCCTCACCTGGTTGAAAAAGAGAGGGAACCCAGGCTTGGGAAGAGGAACCTGGACCGTAATCTGACAACAGATAGACGAACAAAGCAGCGGACACATCACAACCTGGGGATGGGAATGGGAATAAAAGCAGTCTACATATACTGATGGGATTAGTTTCCTCTGGACTTGAAGAATCTGTTCTATATTACTTTCTGGGTAACAGGTTTTAAATTTTATTATTATTCTTAAACAGGTATCATCCTCCCTGTCTTTTGTCTTTTAAAACAATTATTTTTGGTCAGACTGTACATGAACCCAGATAGATATGTCAAGGTGTGCAAATGGTCATGTAAGTCACATCTGGGAGGATGTGAGGGTACCAGAGTACTACCTTTAGATTTATTTCCTGAATTCCCATTTCCATCCCTGGGCATGGCAGCAGGTTAGACACCAGAGCCCCAGAGGGAATAGTATAAGCTAGGAGTCAGTCGCTGAGCCAAGCAAGTGCACAGAAGAAATGCAGACTTCAAACCAGGGTTTTGACAGTCCCACAAATGACACTCCTCCCCCACAGGGAGCTGGGCCACTCAGGTACAGCCTTCTCACAGTCTTCGCTGTCTCTACCTCCTCCTGCTCCTTCTCTTTGGCTATTTTTGGCCCTACCTCAGATTCACCTTTTCCAATAGCTTTCTCTAACTAAGCTCACTTTAGTTGAGGTCACAGCAGTCACTCCAAAAAGCCCTACTTACTCAATATAATAATGCTGCACGCACACCCATCAGTCACTTTCAAACTTGCCTCTGAGGAGACTGAGAAGTACAACGATGTCTCAGGAGTTACCTGGGAGACCCAGGATAGAGCCAATGGGCATATCAATTAGGATGGCTCTGCATTTATCTATTTTATATACTGAGATTCCAGATAAGATTTCATTAAAAAAGATTTCATGGCCCTAGCTCAGTGGCGGCAAACTGCGGCTCGCGAGCCACATGTGGCTCTTTGGCCCCTTGAGTGTGGCTCTTCCACAAAGTACCACCTGCAGAACCCAGTGCGGGGCGCGCAGGAGGCAGCCGACCCACGATTCTCTCTCATGGATGTTTCTCTCTCTCCCTCTTCCTTCCTCTCTGGTCAATAAAAATATATTTAAAAAAAAAAAGATTTCATGGCCCACAGAAGTTGGACAGCCATTGCAATATATCTACTAGTATATATGGCAATATATACTGATGCCAAGTATGCCTCTTTCATTGGGGGCAAGGGGCATTTTGCTCCTTGGCTCTCTACCCTCCTGGCTCTAGTCTCTTCACACATGGACTCCCAACTTGTGATAGTCAAACCAAATGCCAGAGCAAAGACCAATCCCCTGGCCTACCTTCTCATTTTTGTCCTTGCTGCGAGGGCTCAGCTCCTGGGTCTCAGACTCAAATTGGGATTCCAGCTCAGGCTCCTGCTCCCCTTCTAGTTCAGTCTCTAGCTCTTCCTCTTCTTCAAGATCCTCCTCAAGCGTACTTAACTTCTTCCCCTTCACCAGGATCTTCTTCTGAAGTTCCTAGGGGACAAAAATGAAGGGGTTTGGCTACCTGTCTGCTTTGGGACCCTTCTGGGGACCATGCAGATCCTATTACTCTCACAGGGCCACGTCAAAGGCAACAGAAGTGAGTGAGTGAGTAGTCAGAAGTTCCCACAGGAAGGCTGCTTGATACATACAGTAGGAATTTGTATTGTTAAAAGCAAACTGGTAACATCTCTATCCATGTGGAAAAAATAAATGGGGGCCCTATCTGGTTTGAATCAGTGGAGAGAGTGTTAGCCTGAAGACTGAAGGGTCCCAGGTTCAATTCTGGTCAAGGGCCTTGATTGGGGCTCATGTGGGAGGCAACCAATCTCACATTGATGTTTCTCTCTCTCTCTTTCCCCCCCTTCCACACTCTCTAAAAATCAATGGAGCCCTAGCCGGTTTGGCTCAGTAGATAGAGCACCGACTTGTGGACTGAAGGGTCCTGGGTTTGATTCCAGTCAAGGGCGTGTACCTCGGTTGCAGGCTCCTCCCTGGCCCAGGTCCTGGTCGGAGCATGTGCAGGAGGCAACCAATCATGTTTCTCTCACAGAAATATTGCTCTCTGTCTTTCCCTCTCTCATTCTCTCTAAAAATCAATGCAAAAATATCCTCGGGTGAGAATTAACAATAAATAAATAAATAGATAGATAAATATCCCTGCCTCACATTGGACACATAAAGATTCCTCATTGATTGAAGATTTACATGAAAATATAAAGAATATTACAAAAAATATGGAATCTTTTGGAATAATCTTAAGGTGGGAAAGCCTTTACAATATGAGATGAAAACTCAGAAGACATAAAAATCATTGGCATATTTGACTGCATAAAGCTTAAAAACCCCTGTGAGGCAGAAGGTAAGAAAAATAGACTAAAAAATATATTGTCCAGAGCATTAATATTTTCTTTCAAAATTATTTTATTTTTTTATTTATTGTCTAAAGTTTTACATGTCTCCTTTTTCCCTGATCGACACCCCCCAGCCATTCCCACCCCAATATTTTCATTTAAAAACATCCCCGGTGGGGGGTGTGCAGGAGGCAGCTGATCCATGTTTCTCTCTCATTGATATTTCTGACTCTCTGTCCCTCTCCTTTCCTCTCTGTGAAAAATCAATAAAGTATATTTAAAAAAATTTTTTTATCCTATATAATAAAAGGCTAATATGAAATTGACTGAACAGTGAAACAATTGGTTGCTATGACGCACACTGACCACCAGGGGGCAGATGCTCAATGCAGGAGTTGCCCCCTGGTGGTCAGTGTGCTCCCACAGGGGGAGCACCGCTCAGCCAGAGCACAGTGGCGGTGGCAGGAGCCTCTCCAGCCTCTGACGCAGTGTTAAGGATGTCCGACTGATGGCTTAGGCCTGCTTGTGGGGAGCAGGCCTAAGCCATCAGTCAGACATCCCCCCAGGGCTCCTGGACTACGGACTATGAGAGAGTGCAGGCTGGGCTGAGGGACGCTCCCCCCCAACACACACACACACACACACACACACACACACACATAGTGCACAAATTTCGTGCACCGGGCCTCTAGTATGTTAATAAAACTTATAAACCCTCAAAGTGGGTAAATAATATTAAGTCAAAAGAAGAAATAGACCTTTTTAAATTTTTATTCACACTTGCCTTTATGAATCATCTCACTACTGGAGTTATTTGTAATCCCTCTCTTATATTGTTAGTGGGAATGCAATTTGGTATTTTTTCCAGAGGACTCCTTGGCAATAATAACCAAAATGTCAATATGCAAACTCTTCAACCCAGAAATTTTGCTTCTAGGAATTCATCTCAAGGAAAGAATAAGTGGGCAAAGCTGTACATACAAGTGAAAAATTATAAACAGCCTAAATATTGATCACTTAGTGGTTACCTTTACCATCTACTAGTTGAATAAATTATGATCCATACATAAAATGGAATACCATAGAGCTGTTAAAAAGAAAAAACATTATATATGAAAAGACATCCATGATATATATTACTAGGTGTACCAGTTAATAATGCGGATTTCTTTCAATAGATGGAGTTACACATATGTTGATATATATGCAATATGATATGTATGCTATTTTGTTGTATTGACAACAGGCTTCAAAACATCATATGTAAAATTTTCTGAAGGTGTTAACATCATAGATATTTTTATGCTTTAAAATGTTGAATTTTGTGCCCCCAAAAAGAGCATTTGCGGGAAGTTTTAATTCATTACTTTATTTTGAAAAGTGCTGTTGAAAGTTATCGTATACTTTGGGAAGCTTATGGTGAACATGCTCCATCTCAAGATACTTGTGAACACTGGTTTAAATGCTTTAAAAGTGATGATTTTGATGTGAAAGACAAAGAATATCCAGGTCAACCGAAAAAGTTTGAAGACCAAGAATTACAAGTATTATTGGATGAAGATGCATGTCAAATGCAAAAACAACTTGCAGAAAGATTAAACGTTGCTCAGCAAACAATTGCCTATCATTTACAAGCAATGGGAAAGATTTTTGAAGGAAGGAAAATGGGTGCCACATCAACTGAACGAAAGACAAATGGAAAACCAAAAAGTGATCAGTAAAATGTTGCTTCAATGGCACTCAAGAAACTCTTTTTTGCATCGAATTGTGACTGGCAATGAAAAGTGGATTTATTTTGAGAATCCCAAACGCACAAAATCATGGGTTGATCCAGGTCAACCATCAATCAACATCAACTGTGAGGCCAAATCATTTTGGAAAGAAGACAATGCTCTGCGTTTGGTGGGATCAGGAAGGTGTGGTGTATTATGAGCTTCTAAAACCGGGGGAAACCGTTAATACTGATCACTACAGACAACAAATAATCAATTTGAACCACGCTTTTATAGTGAAACGACCAGAATATGTATCCACTGAGCCAAACCGGTTTCGGCAACAATTTGATGTTTTAAAAAATATCTTCTTATTGATTTTTGGAGAGAAAGGAAGGGAGAGGGAGAGGGCGAGGGAGGGGTAGTCAATGAGAGAGAAACATCAATCAGCTCCCTCCCACACATCACCAACTGGAGATATGCCCACAACCAAGGTACATGCCCTTGACCAGAATCAAACCTGGGACCCTTCAGTCTTCAGGCCAACACTCTATCCATTGAGCCAAACCAGTTAGAGCTGAATAAATCACTTTTGATGTTTCTCCTGAAATTATCGTGTTTTCTTTGATTACAAAATCCACATTATTAATTGGTACACCTAGTATATGTGATATAAAGGAATATAGAGGATAATTCCCATTCACTTTTTTACAGGTGAAGTACAATATTATATTATTATTCACTTTTTAAAAATATGAATACACACACTCACACACACACACACATATATATATACACACACATACAGTGTATAGAAGTATTTAAAATCTATTAATAGCAGTTATTAGGAAAGTCATTATGGTGGGGGGATTTCCCTTTCTCTTTATTGTTGGCATAGTCTACAACAATTATGAACTTTCAGGAAAAATTAAGATACTCTCAATGAAAAACTAAATATAAAGTAAAACTGATTTAAAATTTAGAGAACTCTGTGTTCAATTAGATTTTTTAAAAATTAAAGTTGTCTCCAAGGATATGAAGAGCAAAATGGTCCATCTGAGGGTGAGAAGGCACCAACATGGAGGAAGGAGCCAAAGCGGGGGGGGAGGGGTTCGGAAGCCACAGAAGAGTTTGGGCTGGGGGAGCAGGGCCCCTACCTCAGGTGAGGGCAGCTGAGTGGGCAACTGCCCATCCAAGGTGGTGCTCAGCAGCTGATCCCCCAGGATCTCGGTCAGATGGTGTGCTATGATCTCCTGCTGTTCCCAGCTGCAGTGGTTCTCCAGAGACAAGATGACTGGATAGTCTGATGTCTGAAGGGAGGGAAGAGGACTCTGAAGCCTGAGTTCTAACACTTATAACCTCCTTGCTTCTCCAGACTCACCTAGTTGCTCACTCAACTGAGTACCCCGATTGCTAAACTCCTCCAACCCCATTGCAGGCCTCAAGGAGGTCTTGCTGGGTCTGAAGCCCACCTCACATCTAAAAGTCACTCTTGGTGCAGCCACTGTGCAAAGCAGTATGGAGTTATCTCAAAAAATTAGAAGTTGCCAAAACCGGTTTGGCTCAGTGGATAGAGCGTCGGCCTGCGGACTGAAGGGTCCCAGGTTCGATTCCGGTCAAGGGCATGTACCTGGGTTGCGGGCACATCCCCAGTGGGAGGTGTGCAGGAGGCAGCTAATTGATGTTTCTCTCTCATCGATGTTTCTGACTCTCTCTCTCTCTCTCCCTTCCTCTCTGTAAAAAATCAATAAAATATATTTTAAAAAAAATTAGAAGTGGAACTGCCTTACGACTCAGCAATTCCATTTATGGGACTATAACCAAAGAAACCTGAAACACTGATCAAAAGAATATATGCACCCCTTTGTTCATTGCAGCATTATTTACATAGCCAAGATTTGGAAGCAGCTCAAGTATACATCAGTAAATGAGACCATAAAAAAGCTGTGGTACATTTACACAATGGAATACTACTTGGTTGTATAAAAGAAGAAAATCTTATCCTTTGCAATAGCATGGATAGGCTTGAAGAGCATTATGCTAAATGAAATAAGCCAGTCAGAGAAAGACAATACCATATTATTTCACTCACATATGGAATCTAATGAACAAAATAAAACTAACAAAATAGAAACAGGTTCATAGATAGAAAACAGACTGACAACTGTCAGAGGGGAGGGTGGTTGGGAAACTGGGTGAAAA
This sequence comes from Myotis davidii, assembly GCF_000327345.1. Classification (NCBI taxonomy): domain Eukaryota; kingdom Metazoa; phylum Chordata; class Mammalia; order Chiroptera; family Vespertilionidae; genus Myotis; species Myotis davidii. The sequence goes on along the minus strand of NW_006290306.1, from coordinate 1,892,618 downwards.
AGGTGAAGGCATTAAGCAAAAAAGAAAAAAACACCTCATAGACACAGACAACAGTATGATGATTACCAGAGAGAAAGGGGAGTTGGGGGAGGTAGAGGAGGGTATAGGGGGATAAATGGTGATGGAAGGAGACTTGACTTAGGGTGGTGAGTGCACAACACAAGGTACTGTAGAACTGTACACCTGAAACCTATATAATTTTATTAACCAATGTCTCCCCAATAAATTCAATTAAAAATTAAAAAATTAAGGGCAGTCTCAAAGCTTCACCTGTAAACATGTATTAATTATCAATGAAAAAGCATAAAATACTTATTAATGAAAAATGCAATGGAGAAACCTGGCAGACACCATT
>NW_006290306.1:1876872-1889856 GCF_000327345.1 Myotis davidii | reverse complement strand
AATGTTTCTAACTCTCTATCTCTCTCCCTTCCTCTCTGTAAAAAATCAATAAAATATATTTTAAAAAAATAAAAAAAAATTTTAAGTGTAAAAAATAATCCTATATAATAAAAGGATAATATGCAAATTGACCCTAATGGCAGAACAACCAGGATGACCACTCAACCAGTCACTATAAGGCACACTGACCACCTCTCAGTCCCTTTCCCTCGCCGGCAGGCTTCGATCACACAATGGTGAACGGGGAACTCGGGGTGGGTGGCAGGGGACACAGGTGGTACCAGGCCAAGGCCCTGTCCCCACCAATCATCTCACACACACAGAGGGCGACCCACAGTAGGGCGGGGCCGGCAAGCAGGCGGAAACGGCTAACCTCTCGGTCCCTTCCCCCAGCCATCAGGCTCTGATCACCCAATGGCAAACACGGAAATGGGGGTGGGTGGCAGTGGGTGGCGGGGCCAGCTGCAGGCAGCCAGGGAAAGTGGCCCTGATTGCAAGCCATGCCTAGGGACCGTACCAGCACACGAATTTTGTGCGCTGGGCCTCTAAATAAATAAAAGTCACTTTTGGGCCAGGCCTGCATGGCTCAGTGGTTGAGCATTGACTTATGAACCAGGAGGTCATGGTTCAATTCCCAGTCAGGGCACATGACCAGGTTGCAGGCTTGATTCCTAGTGTGGGGCATGCAGGAGGCAGCTGATCGATGTTTCTCTCGCATCGATGTTTCTAACTCTCTATCTCTCTCCCTTCCTCTCTGTAAAAAATCAATAAAATATATTTAAAAAAAACAACACAAGTCATTCTCGGGACCCCAAATCTCAGACAAGTGCCAGATCCAACCCATATTCCTTTGGGATATTAGGGTTTTCAGGCTCAGGGTGGGTAGGCCAGGCCACTCCCCTCATTACATGCTCATGTTACACTCTCAGGCTTTAATCTCCAGGTTCCTATCATCCCCCAATCCTACTCACCGCTTTGTCTATTTCCTTATCCACAGCCTCACTCAGATAGGTAACGAAGTTGTTAGAAATGATTAATCTCTAGTAATTATCTCTATGACAACTAAGTACTAGTAACACAGCTAACACTTACTCATAATAACCCCTTAATATTTGCCTGATGCTGCCCTGGCTGGGTAGCTCAGTTGGTTAGAGTGTCATCCCAATATACCAAAGTTGTGGGTCTGATCCCAGGTCAGGGCACATACAAGAATCAACCAATGGCCCTAACCAGTTTGGCTCAATGGATAGAGCATCGGCCTGTGGACTCAAGGGTCCCAGGTTCGATTCCAGTCAAGGGCATGTACCTTGGTTGCGGGCACATACCCAGTAGGGAGTGTGCAGGAGGCAGCTGGTCAATGTTTCTAACTCTCTATCCCTCTCCCTTCCTCTCTGTAAAAAATCAATAAATAAAATTTAAAAAAGAATCAACCAATGAATAAATACCAATGGATAAATAAGTGAAACAAAAAATAGATGTCTCTCTTCTCTGATAGTTGAATGCAAGGGGGAGGGTAGAATAAATGTAATGGATGTATACTGGGTCCTGCACTGGGAATAGAAGGTTCTATTTCTTAACCCTGTGACATTCCTCTTCTATGTGGTTTTCTGAAATGACTAGAGGCCCGATGCATGAAATTCATGCAAAAGTAGGCCTTCCTTCCCCCAGCTGCTGGCACCGGCTTCTCTCTGGCACCCGGGACCTGGGCTTTCCTTGCAGCCCCAGTTTCGTCCGGAAGGACGTCCAGTCTAGTTAGTATATTACACTTTTATTTTTATAGATTGTTTCAGCCCCCTTTCTTCTCTGAGCACCCACTCTCTAAAATCAATAAGTTTTTAATATTTGCCTGATCCTTCATCGTTAAAATCTCTTTTACCAAATGCCATTTGATCTAACCTCCCCTTGTCCCTTTACCCTCTCCAGACCCAGCCTCAGCCCCAGCCCCAGCCACTTTTTCCTCAGATCTTCTTGCCTCACAGTATTTCCATCCTGGGGCTCCTACCTGGAAGGCATACTGTGCTAGAGTGGCCACAACTTCTTTGAACAGGATACGGGAGGTCAGGGTATGTCCATGGTAAACAACAGGCTCCCCACTGGGTCCATCCCATACATCCACCTCCACACAGCGGCACCCCCGCTTCAGGGCCCTGCAAGAACCCCAAGCCCCCAGGGATAGGAGAGGTCAAGGTCTGGTCTTCCACCTAGGGACCTTCTTCCCACTATGGAGAGAACAGTGCACTTACCTCTTAAGATCCCTGTTCAAGTTACATCTCCACAGACCATTCTCTGCCCACTGGAACACTGCTGTAGCTCACACTGATCTCCAACACCTCCCCTCACTCCCAACCAACTCACAATCTTTCCTTAGCAAGTCATCATATACTGCCTCATGATGCTCTGATGTTCTGGTTGTATTTCATTATACAACACCTGAGTTATTTATTTTCTCTATTGGACTTCCTAGGGCAGAAACTATATGTTCCATTCATCTTTGTATCCCTGAAGCTACTAGATCAGTAGTAAGTGCAAAGATATATTGACTTTCTATCTAATGCATGATTGGTCACAATAAAAGTAGTTACCATTTATTAGGTATTGACACAGATTATATCATTGAATCCTCACAACAACCTAGCCAGAATAGACACTGTTATCATTTCTGTTTCACAAATGGGGAAAGTGAGGCATAGGGAGGTGAAATATTTAGCTCCAGAGTAACAGTGAGATAGTTAGGATTTGACTTCAAATGGTCTGACTCCAGAACCTATGTTTTTAACTCCTATGCTCTACTGCAAGCATGTCAAACTCACGGCCAGAGGGCCGCATGCTCAATAAACGAGGTATGCGGCCCACCAGCTGTGAGTATGACATGCTTGTACTGCCTTCCATTTAACATTTAGTTTACTTATTTATTTAAAATAAATCTGTCAGGACCTGAGTTCAAAAAGAGTTTCATAGCTTATGAAAGAGAGAAGCTCCATTTACCCATAGGTTTTAATACCGCTCTCCCACCAGTCTTCAATATCTCCTCCAAGTCTCTCAGGTATTCAAGGATCCTCAGGCCCCAAACTCACCCCCCCCCCCCCCCCCACCACATTTTTTGTTCTTACTCTTTCCACAACATATTTTTGATTCCTGTTACCATTAACAGTGTCCTAAATTTCCCACAGATGTTCCCTTTTCATGAGCTTGATTCCTCCCCCCTTCCTCCCCACTGCACCGTATATATCCCTCGACGCTGCTCTGGCCACAAAGCTGGTCCCCCACCAGGTAGGTGTTGTGAGAGGAATTGATGTAGTAGTGGTTCAGGGGTTGAGTCATATCCTGGTAGATGGGGAGGCAGGAAGGATTGAAGATGTCTCCGTCCTTCGAGTAGAGGTAACTGAGGAAGCCATCCATGCTCAGCACATGCCGCAGCTTGCCTGAGATGTGGAGTAGGGGGACACTAGAATGAGAGAACTCTGAATGGGAGCACCCCAGCACACCCACAGCCAGTCCACCCTACACCTCTCCAGGGTCCTGCCTGTCAGATGGTGTCCACTCCCAGCCTCCAGACCCCAAACTTGACCCCGTCCAGTTTCTGTTATTTCAATCATCCCCACCCTCAGAGAATGTTAAAGCTACAAGGGGAATTATTACAAACATTCTAGTTCGATGCTGTCCAATAGAACTTTTTACAATGATGGAAACTGCACTGTTCAATATGATAGCCTCTAGACCAGGGGTGGGCAAACTTTTTGACTCGAGGGTCACAATGGGTTCTTAAACTGGACCGGAGGGCCAGAACAAAAGCATGGATGGAGTGTTTTTGTGAACTAATATAAATTCAAAGTAAACGTCATTACATAAAAGGGTACGGTCTTTTTTTTTTTTTTTTAGTTTTATTCATTTCAAATGGGCCGGATCTGGCCTGCGGGCCGTAGTTTGCCCACGGCTGCTCTAGACACATAAGGCTACTGAGCACTTAAAATGTAGCTGTGTAACTGAGGAATTGAATTTTTAAATATATGTTTTTATTTATTTGAGAGAGAGAAAGGAAGGGGGGGGAGAGAGGAAAAAAAGAGAGAGAGAAACATCATTCATTTGCCTCCTGCATGCCCTTGCTGAGGATCAAGCCCTCAACCTGGCATGTGCCCTGCCTGACAAGGAATCGAACCAACAAACTTTTTAAAATTTATCCTCACCCAAGGATATTTTTTCCATTGAATTTTAGAGAGAGTGAAAGGGAGAGAGGAGGAAGAGAAGAGAGAGAGAGAGAGAGAGAAACATCAATGTGAGAGAGACACATAGACTGGGTGTCTTCTGCATGCACCCCAACTAGGAATAGGGTGCAAACCCCTAACGGAGATACATGCCCTTGACTGGGAATCGAACCCAAGACCCTTCAATCCTCAGGTGATGCTCTAACCAGTGAGCAATCTGGCCAGCAAAGAACCAGCTACCTTTTGGTGCAAGGGAGGACACTCAACCAACTGAGCCATACCCGCCAGGACAGGAACTGAATTTAAAATTTTGATTTTAGTTCATTTAAATTTAAACAGTCATAAGGTGCTCATGGCTACCATAATGGGCAGCACAATATTCATTTTGAAGGGGTAATTTTATAGATAGGGAAACTGAGGCCCAGAGAGAATCAAAGTCAAAGGCTTGTTAGCAACACAACCAAGGTATCTTTGTTTTATTCCCTGGGCTGTGTAGCTGCTGCCAACTATGACCTAAGGGTTCTTTTTTTCCTATTGTCAATTCCCACATGGTGTTTTGCCTTGGACCACACTTTTTTCAAGGGCCAGGTCCTGTCACCCTTCCATGGCCCTCACCCATTTCAGCATGGGCTTCTATATTTACAACAATGACTAACAGTTACTGAGCACTTGCTTTATACAAAGGATGTTACATTCAACATCTCTCTTAATGCTCTCACCAACATGATGAGGTAGATGTAATATAATCTGTCTTGAGAGGTTGGGTAATTCATCTCATGTACATAACCAGTAAGTGTAGGGACTTGAACCCAGGCAGCCAGGTGTCAGAGCCACACCCTACACCACTGAGGGAAACATTGCTGCAGGGGGGCTCCCTTGGAAGGAAGAATAATTAGATTCTCATGCCCAGCTTCTTGTTCCAGATTTGATAAGGCCTGAAGATCCTGGAGAATGGCAGCAACTTTCATTCTTTATAGTAATACATCAGATCAATAGGTTAAGTCTGCATCTGCCAGGTACTTTCATATGCATTATTACATTTGATCAACAATTATTTTAAAAATGAGAAAATTGAGTCTCAGATTAAGCAACTTGACCAAGGTTACTCAGTAAGAAGCAGAGTAGAAACTTGAGCCCAGGTCCCTTGACTTATACTACCCAGCAGGCAGAGTATAGCATCTGATAGTTGAGTGCAAGGGGAGGGTAGAATAAATGTAATGGATGTAATAAATGTAATAGAAGATCCTATTTCTTAATCCTGTGACATTCCTCTTCTATGTGGTTTTCTGAAATGATTGCTTTCAGTCCCCTTTCTTTTCTGAGTACCCACATGAATCAACACTTTCTATTTGACTCTAAGTTCCATGAATACATTGCCCTTGTCTTGACCTAATACTATATCTCTGGTGCCTAGCACATAAGTCCTGCCACATTTAGGTATTCAATAAGCACTAGCAGAAGTATAGTGTGAGTGAATGAATGAATGAATGAATGGAAGGAAGAAGGAAGGAAGTGGGAATTGAGACTTAGGAAACCTGGGTCACTTGTCCAGCTCTTATTCATCTCATCTCTAATCCTTATTCTCAAGAAAGGCACCAAGTAAGAATCAAATGACCTGGATTTGAATTCCAATTCCTCCTCTCATTAGCTGTTGGCTTTCAGCAAGTAATTTAATTGTTCTAAACCTCAGTTTTTCTCTCTTGCACAACTGACTCAATAATAAAAACTATTTCAACAGGTCATTGTAAGGATTAGAAGAGAAAAGGCATGTAGAGATACTGGCACATTATGGAATACTTGGCAAACGCCCAATCTTGATTTACAAGATTGTAGTAAGAACTAAATGAAGTAAGGCATGTGAAAGTGCCTTGTAAATAATTTCTACATATATAAAAGGCTAATATGCAGTGTCCCCTTGGGAGTTCACCCGGGAGACCAGGAGTTCGATCACGCACTATGACGTGCGCTGACCACTAGGGGGTGGTGTGGAACATGGGGGGCGACCAGCAGCAGCTGGGGCGTTGAGGGAGCAAGGGAAGTGGGGAACCTGATCAGTCCTGATTACCAGCCAGGACTAGGGACCCTACCCATCCACGAATTTTGCACACCAGGCCTGTAGTCTAATCTAATAAAAGAGAAACATGAAAATTGACCACACCTCCACCACGCCCACCGGCCACGCCCACCGGCCAATCAGGAGGGAATATGCAAATTAACTCAACTAAAATGGTGGCGGCCACAGAGCTGGAGTGAGCAGGAGGTTTGGGTTGCCCCCAGCAATGGAGGAAGCCAAGCTTCCCACCTGTCCTGCTGGCCCTGAGCTCCGCTCAAGGCTATAAAGTTTCAATTATAGAAGATAAATAAATCCCAGATACTTGCTTCCAGCCCGTGGCCATGGCCAGCCTGAAAACAGCCCTCAACCCCTCATCCAGGCTGGCCAAACCCCCTTGGGGTGAGGGTCCCCACTGGGGGGCTTGGCCAACCTGCAAACAGCCATCAGCCCCTTGTCTAGGCTGGCCAGGCACCCCAGCGGGACCCCCACACCCGGAAGGTGGTGTGGCCAGCCTGAAAACAGCCCTCAGCCCCTCACCCAGGCTGGCCAAACCCCCATGGGGTGAGAGTCCCCACTGGGGGCCTTGGCCAGCCTGCAAACAGCCATCAGCCCCTCATCCAGGCTGGCCAGGCATCCCAGTGGGACCCCTATCCTGATCTGGGACACCCTTCAAGGCAAACCAGCTGGCCACCGCTCATGCACCAGCCCCCTATCCTATATAATAAAAAGGTAACATGCAAATTGACCCTAACAGCAGAACGACTGGGAATGACTGGTCACTATGACACACACTGACCACCAGGGGGCAGATGCTCAGTGCAGGAGCTGCCCCCTGGTGGTCAGTGTGCTTCCACAGGGGGTGCTCTGCCAAGCCACAAGCTAGGCTGACGGCTGCCAGCACAGTGGTGATGGCAGGAGCCTCTCCTGCCTCCTCAGCAGTGATAAGGATGTCTGACTGCAGCTTAGGCCTGGTCCCCACTGGCAAGTGAACATCCGTCGAGGGCTCTCGGGCTGCCAGAGGGATGTCTGACTGCCAGCATAGGCCCAATACCCCAGGGAGCGGGCCTAAGCCAACATGTGGACATCCCCCGAGGGATGTCAGACTGGGAGAGGGCACAGTCTATGCTCCCAGACTGCGAGAGGGCAGAGGCCGGGCTGAGGGACCCCGCCTGAGTGCACAAATTTTTGTGCACCAGGTCTCTAGTAATATTAATAACTAGAGGCCCAGTGCACGAAATTCATGCAGGTGGGGAGGTGTCCCTCAACCCGGCCTGCACCCTCTCCAATCTGGGACCCCTCAGGGGATGTCCGGCAGTCGGACATCCCTCTCACAATCCAGGACTGCTGGCCCCTCACGGCTCGCCTGCCTGCCTGCCTGCCTGATTACCCGTAACCGCTTCTGCCTGCTGGCCTGATCACCCCCTAACCACTCCCCTGCCAGCCTGATTGACACCTAACTGCTCCCTTGCCAGCCCAATTGTCCCCAACTGCCCTCCCCTGCCAGCCCGATCACCCACAACTGCCCTCCCCTGCCGCGACCTGCCTCCTCCGCCAGGACCTGCCTCCTCCACATAAGGTGGCAGAGACACCGGGACCGGCCTCCTCTGTGCCATGCAGAGCTGTGGGACCCCCAGGCCTCACCACATGGAGCAGCCACCAGACCCTGCCTCCACTGTGCGCGTGGCCATCTTGTGGCAGCCATCCTGTGACAACATTGCGCGAGGGCGTGGCACGACACCACCTAGGCTTTTATTATATAGGATGTACTAGTAAATTCCTCACATTCTGAAAGGCATGGAGAGCAGGAAGATATCTACTAAAAGGGCAAGGAGAAAAATTTGAGGGCAGAGAGGGCATATTTTAGTTGTGTTTGATAATGCTGATTGATTGACCTCATCATCATCCCCCTCAGCCAGGGGCTGACTAGCTTCCTAGGACTTTAAGGGAATCAGAGACTTCAAGAACCATCTGGTAAACTTGGAGAAAGCCAAGGAAAGGGCAGAGAGCCAGCACTTAAAGTGATAGCAAATAGGAACCATGAAGGGAACTAGAGGAAAATGAATCATATACACTAGAGGAGAAGAGACCAAAGCAAGAGGACCAAGTATTTTATACTATATCTCCACTGAGGCCAAAAGCTGATATAAGGAAGAACTTTCAGCAAGTGAAGGATGTGCAACTTGAGCATGGTGGAGGAAAGGGGTCATGTGGAATATTCTTCCTCTGAGAGATCTAGCATTGCAGAGGAGACTTCTCTCTTATCTGGGCAAGAAATGGAAATGGCTGCACTCCTTCGAGAATTGGCTGAATGAGATGAAGATGATTAGGGGACTGAGGCAGGGGTGGACTCAGCCTTCCTTGAGTTAGATAGAAAGCTGCTGATCTCTGGACCTTTCTGGTCATGGTCCCCCTCCCTGACCCCTGTCTGGTGCCTCTCTGCTCTGGTCCTCTTACCACTTTCTGAAGGCTCATGACGGTCAATGAGTTCCAGAGCAAGGTCAGAAGCATGGTCTCCTTCTTTCTGCTCCTCTTGGAGGAAATCCACAAATTCCAACAGGGTCAGCTTCTGCCCATCAGCCGAAAAGTTTCCAAACAGTTCCAGCACCTCAACACGCTTAGTCAATGCCTTATAGAACTCTATAAATTCTTGTCCCTCCAGAGTGTCAGATTGGGATGTGTCTGCTGCCTGAAAGAGGGTTTAGAGGAGATTGGACAAACCCTTTAACAGCAACTTTTATGGCCTTGGCTTGTCTTATAAGGACAGTCTTACTGACAGATGGATCCAAGTATGCTTCCACAGAATACATGATGTTCATAGAAGAAGTCACTTCAGTAAGAAGCAAAATTTCAGCCATACCATTTGCTACTAAAAAAATTTTTCAACTAGAAAGAATTGAAATCCCTAAAGGTAAAAATATCCCTTCTTCTATTTATTCACATTCCAGTTGGAGTTTTCTATTGTTCTAAGCACCTGTGAAAGTCTGGCCATGGACAGAGAGGTTCTTGGGGTCTGATGTAATAACATATTATTAGTTACCTTTTATAAGATTATAAATCATCTTTCCAACAAGACTGGAGAGTAAGAAGCATGGCCTACACTTCCCATTGAGCCTGGCATAGTGCTAAGGGCACGTAATAGAGATTCAATAAATGAATGTTGTTCGAAAGGATCAGAGTACTTACGGTCAAGTGAGAATGTGGCCTTGTTTGGCTTCTGCAAATACTTTCCTGAAAGACTCACCTGGAAAAGCTGAAAGGCATGTTCTTGTTCCATTTCCACATTCATCAGGCGTAGTAACCTCTGGACTTCGTGGAAACTCATCCGACCATCCTGGTTTTTGTCTCCACGCTGGAACCAGTCACTCAGCCATCCAGGTCCGAGTCAAGGCAAAAGTACTTTGTGTGTTTGTATGTGCAGATGTGTGTGCATGTTCATTCACTGACATCTCTCCCTATCTTTGCTGCCTGTCTATCTTCCACACCAATTAATTTTCCACTTAGCTTCTAGAATACCCACCCCCCAAAGTACCTATCTATCTTATCCCTGCATGGCTCAGATGCCAGCAGGTACCTCTTTTTTGCAGAAAGTACAGATTCCTTAACATAGAAGTTAAGATCTCCTGTGCCCCCATAATCTGGCCCCAACCCAGTCTTCTCAACACATCTCTGTCCTTTCTTCACTTTAGCCTGAACCTCAACTTCCCACTCTGTGAGGTCCCAGCTCTCCAGCCTTCAGTTTCCTATCTCTGGACCTTTACTCATGCTGTTCCTTCAGGCAGGGGTGTTTTACCTCCTCTCTTAATGTTCAAATTATACTAATTTCCAAGGCTTCGCTAAAATACTACTTCCTCCCTAAAGCTTTCTCAGAACCTTCTCAGCTAGAATTAAATATTTCTCCTTTCTTTGAACAGCCTCAAATAATCTAAGTACCATAACAGTTCCATGGTCCTTAGATTATTTACACAATCCCATCCTCTCCACTGAGGAAAACAATATCGTTGTACTCCTAAAACCTGGCATATAGTGCCTGATACATTCTGCTTAATAGCTGGTGAACGAATGGATGAATGAATGAAAGAACTAGCACAGAAGGTGAATACAATCTAGGAAACTTGAAGTGAGTTGACACCACTAAGTCTTTGAAGGGATTGCTTCCCACTCCTGTGGTAGTTAATGCCACTAGGATCTTCTGTTCAGCTCTCAGGATCAGCATCTTGTTTGGCCCTTGACCTCTTGCTGTCCCTTCCCCCAAACCTAGGAGGCCTGATGCATGCCCAAACTCTGCCTGGCTATGCTTTTTCCATCTCAATCCTCGATTCCTCCTTCAGCATTCTCAGCCTCACATCGGTCTGAACTGCCCCTACCCACCCCATCTGGACTCTTGGGATTCCCTAGCCCTATACCGCCCCCCTCACCTGTCTCTAGCCCTGCAGCATCTGCCCCTTCAGTGACTCTGGTCCCCATTCTGACTCCATCCTGCCCGATACTGGTCCAGCCTCTCCTGTTGATCCATGTTGGTGACAAAGTCCACCAATAGCTGGAGCCCCTTCATCCAGATCTGGGCCTCTTCCACATTGTTGGCCACCAGGTCCAAGTTGGAGCGGCGGCCATGGAAGACGATGGTAAAGCCCTGCTCCAGGGGGAACTCCTCTGCCAGGCTGCGCAACAACTCAGATTCATGGCCATTACGCACTGTCTCCACGTCAGAGATCGAGACTGCCAGAGAAGAAGCAAGTGAGGAGACTGAGGAAAAGAGTTCACCAAATTGCAGGAGCTAATGATAAAGGACCATTAATTACTCCCTCCTTCTCTGTGAAGCCATAGAGAGGAGGAACCCCAGCCTCCACAGGCTAAAACCCCAAAAGCTTTAGTATAGGGAGATGCAGACCCCTGGGATTCAGGATTCCACATGAATCACTGCTGTGTTCATAGGTACCATGGCAAGGGGCCTGTGCTGGGAATGGCAGGACTGGCTCCCAGCGTTCAGCTGGCAGTATGACACAGACAAAAGACCTTAATCCTCAGTGTCCTCATCAATAAGGGATGGTCCCTTACATGGCCAGTGTACATGGTGATCACAAAAGGACTGGTGGGGCTGACAAATGGAAGCAGAGTTACAGGGTAGAAGCAGTTACACCAAAGCATAATATGCCCAATTTCAGTTCTTCCATTTCAGGTTTGAGAGCTTCCTCTTTCCAGATAGGAAGGAGCCAGAGAAATGCTCCCACCCTCTTTCCTCAGCTGGGAGTGGTGTGGAACGTGAGCTTTGATATGTCTCTAAAGCAGACTCCCTTAGATGCGTCCTGTGATCAAATTTTTAGAGGGATCATAAAGTGTTCAGCCAATAGAATGTATACTTACGATGAATTTATGACATTTTAAAATATTCACCATAATGGCTCATATTTATTAAATGTATCTGGTTTCAGGTCCCATGCTTTAAACAATTAATTTATTGAGTCCCTATAGTCTACTAGGCAGGTACTGTTTAACATCCATTTTACAGATGAGGAAACTAAAGCTGAGTTTAAGTAACTTGTCCAAAGCCACTCAGCTAGAAAGTGTCAGGGCTTTAATCCAGCCAGTCAGATGCCCGAGATCATGCTCTTATTATAATAAAAATAACAAGATATATAATGTATGATTTATTGAGCCTTTTTATGTTTCAGGACTCTTCTAAGCCCTTTAATGCAATAATTGATTTTATCCTAATAACAGCCTTAAGAGGCAAATACTGTTATAATTTTCATTTTATAGGCTCAGGCATAGATACAAGTGGGACAGCATAAGGCAACATCATAGGACCCTGGTCCCTCTCCTGCTATCAGATGCTGGGCTCCTCAGGATTCTATGCACCCATATGCCCACCCCTAGCTATCCATGTCACTTACAGCTGGCCTTGGCTCTGGCTCCGACCTGCCGGGCATGCGAGATGGTCATGCCATCTTCCTGAAGTCTGAAGTATCTTAGCTTCTTCCAGTTTTTGGATCTCACCTTGCGCATCATTGTACCTTTCTGCATCAGCAGCACATCTTGACTTATGGGCAGCCCTGGGCCAGGAGAAGCAGGGGCTGGATAGCCAACCAGGGATGTGGAGGGCCCAGGAGGAGCTCTTGAATAGGGGTTCAGTATCCTCCCCATCCCTGGGCTGTCTCCCCAAGCCCTCTTCTGCAGGGGTACTCACGGCCTTGCAGCAGGGATGCCATCACCCACTGCTCCACCAGCTGTCACCAGAGTCACCTAAAGGGGTAAGGAGGAGCAAAAGACTGGGTTAATCTTGGTGATTTTAGAATAACAGAACAAGGGAGGAAGAGAAGGAAACCAATGTTTCCTGACTGCCCACTATGTGTCAGGCATTCCATCTATATAGTCTGTAGCTCTTTTTACTTCTAATTTGAATTTGGTAACTACAAGGCTTAGAAAGGCTAAGAAACCTGCCTCAAATCACATAGGGATTCAGAATTTGAAGCCAAGTATGTCTGATTCTAGAACCTTTGCTGCTTCCCATAGTCATCTCCAGAGAGGGCTAAACCAGGTCTTTCTGCCAAATACTCCTCTCTTTCCCAATACCCCATATTCCACAAGATAACCTCATGTCACACTGCTCAGCTCCTCATTATTAAAAACCACTGTCTTGCCCTAACCGGTTTGGCTCAGTGGATAGAGCGTCGGCCTGCGGACTGAAAGGTCCCAGGTTCGATTCTGGTCAAGGGCATGTACCTTGGTTGC
>NW_006290306.1:1865815-1876571 GCF_000327345.1 Myotis davidii | reverse complement strand
AAAAACCACTGTCTTGCCCTGACCGGTTTGGCTTAGTTAGATAGAGCATCGGCCTGCAGACTCAAGGGTCCCAGGTTCGATTCTGGTCAAGGGCATGTACCGTAGTTACGGGCACATCCCCAGTCGGGGGTATGCAGTGGGCAGCTGATCGATGTTTCTCTTTCATCAATGTTTCTAACTCTCTATCCCTCTCCTTCCTCTCTGTAAAAAATCAACAAAATATATATTCCAAAAAACCACTATCTTGCTGGCAGCCCTTGCAGAATCTGGAATCTCTACATCCCAGTCTTCTCTTCTCCAGATAAAATCATCTTAATCATCCTAACTTCCCTTTCTGGAAGCCCTCTCCATGCTCCCATATATACCATCCAGCTTTGAAGTCTTTCTTTATTTTTAATTTATTTTATTTTTTTAAAATTTTTTTGTTAATCCTCCCTGAGGATATCTTTCCATTGATTTATAGAGAGAGTAGGAGGAAGAGAGAGAGAAGGAGAGAAACACTGGTTGCCTCCTGCACGGAGCCGTGGGGCCGGGGATTGAGCCTGCAACTGAGGTATGTGCCCTTGATCGGAATTGAACCTGGGACGCTTCGTTACGCAGGCCCATACTCTACCCACTAAGCCAACCCGGCTAGGGCTTTTTCTTTTCTTTATTTTTTTTTAAATTGATTTTTAGAGAGGGAGAGGAAAGGAGAGAGAGAGGTTTATTGTTCCAGTTATTTGTGCATTCATTGGTTGATTCTCTTTTTAAAAATATATTTTATTGATTTTTTACAGAGAGGAAGGGAGAGGGATAGAGAGTTAGAAACATCAATGAGAGAGAAACATCGATCAGCTGCCTCCCGCACACCTCCTACTGGGGATGTGCCTGCAACCAAGGTACATGCTCTTGACCGGAATCGAACCTGGAACCTTTCAGTCTCCAGGCCAATACTCTAACCACTGAGCCAAACCGGTTAGGGAGCATTGGTTGATTCTTTTATGTCCCCTGACCAGAGATTGAACCCAGAACCTTGGCATATCAGGACATTACTCTAATCAACTGGGCTATTTGGCCAGGGCTCCTGAAGTGTTTCCTTTGTCTCGGGTACAACACTTCATGTTGTACATAACTAAATAAGCCATCTTCTTCACTTCACATGGTAAAGCATATTTTATACTCCTTTTCATAACAGTTATTCTGAGAGTTTTAATGGACCATATAAATTACAAAGTCTCAGAATTGCATTTTTTAAATTAAATATATTTTATTGATTTTTTACAGAGAGGAAGGGAGAGGGATAGAGAGTTAGAAACATCGATGAGAGAGGAACATCGATCAGCTGCCTCCTGCACACTCCCTACTGGGGATGTGCCTGCAACCAAGGTACATGCCCTTGACCGGAATCGAACCTGGGACCCTTGAGTCCGCAGGCTGAAGTTCTATCACTAAGCCAAACTGGTCAGGGCAGAATTGCATTTTTAAGTTTTCTCTACCTACTAAAAAAAGAGTGCCTCCTTTATGATATATGCTAATTCAGGACCTGGTTCATTTGTCCTAGTAAGTAACAACAAACTTCCCTTGAAAAGGACTAGAAGATTTTATATATGGCCACTTGATTCTAGCTTTGCCCCTATAAGAAATGCTCAATCCTTCTTCTTCTTTTTAATATACTTTATTGATTTTACAGAGAGAAAGGGAGAGGGATAGAGAGTTAGAAACATCGATGGGAGCGAAACATCGATCAGCTGCCTCCTGCACACCTCCTACTGGGGATGTGCCCGTAACCAAGGTACATGCCCTTGACCGGAATAGAACCTGGGACCTTTCAGTCTGCAGGCCGGCACTCTATCCACTGAGCCAAACCGGTTAGGGCAGAAATGCTCAATTCTTGACCAAATCATTCTGAAACTGGCAAAGCCCATGAAACATAAACCTCTATGCTTTTGTATAAGAAAAGTATCTACACTTGAATAGAAATGTTGTGCTTTTTAATTAATAAGTTTAAAATGTTGACATTGGTGAACGTCTAAAAAACTAGAAGAATCTCTGAAACAATCATTTGATTAATGCTCCATGAAAACATCATGCAGCTCTGACTGGTGTGGCTCACTTGGTTGAGCATTGCTCCATGCACCGAAGGGTGGCCTATTGAATTCCCAGTCTGAGCATGTGCCCAGGTTGTGGGTTTGGTCTCTGGTCAGGGTGCATGCAGAAGGCAACTGATGTTTCTCTCTCACATCAATGTTTTTCTCTCTCTCTCCCTCTCTCTTCCTCTCTTTCTAAAAAAAATCAATAAAAACATATTTTTAAAAAAAACATCATGCAGCTCAACTCTCTATATTTTACAAACGAAAAAGCAGAAGTCTAGAAATGTGATGTGACTTGTCTGAGGCCACAAAGCATATTAGTACCCTATGTCTCCAGTGGGAAGAGCCTATAAAGTCACCTGGGGATAACTAAGTCTTTGGAAAGAAGGTAGAGGTCGCTGAAAATACAGCTTCCTTGACTGGAGCACCTAGAAAAGGCTTTCTAAATGAGTAGCAATGTGCAGGTGTCAGAGGGAATAGAGATAGTTGGTAATCTGTCTGTACCTAAGTGGGAAAGAGAACTCAAGGCTTCTCTCAAGAGAGAAAGATCCCTGCAATGGTTCCAAAAAAAGAAAAGGTTTTGCTGGCTGAGAATGAATAGGAGAGCCTGGGTGAGAAACCCCTGAATGGAAGAAGGGCTGCAGAGTGCTTCCTGGGAGACAGAAGCGCATCTCTGCTTTTCTGGGTGGAGATACACAGCTTGGAACCTGAGGCTTGCAAAAGCTATATTAAGACTGAAGTAGAAAGTAACAAACAGGTCCCTCTTAAGTATCTCAGGTCCTCAGACTCTGGGGTGGGGTGGGGATGGGGGTCAGCCTGGAGCTGAAATTGAAACCCCCTTGCCAACATCCTATAACATCTTCTCTCAGAACTTCAGCTCCCACGTCTGGGGCATAGGGACTCTGGGATGGGGTGGACCTTGGCCCTGGGAGAAGGCAGAATTACCTGATCTTACGCCTGGGTCCAGGAGCCACAGAATAATGTCCTAAAATATGGGAAGCCTGAAAACAGAGCCCAAGTACCAGGATGCCCCTATTTTGGAGCTTCTCAGACCAGCTTTAGAAAGTTCTTTTATCCTCTTTTGTCAAACACTTCCAACCCCAGAACTTGGCATGCTCTTCAAATCCTGCTCCCATTCCTGAATCACTATTTCAAATCTGTATCTAGGTGACATGTGGCCATGCATAAGATGGCCAGTTTCAACACAAGGAGCTACAGAATGTCAGAGCTGGACTTCATTTTATAGAGAAAAGGAGTTAGCACTAGAAAAATTAGCTCAACTGCCAGAGTCACCTAAAATTAAGTGGCAGAACTAGGATAACAACCAACATCTCCACATGACCAGCTCAGAGATTTCACCAAGACTCTGCCCTTAGAAAGGGCTTTCACTAGGAAGCAGGTTAAAGCAAGGCTAAGAATCAATGAAGAATATCAAAGTTTTGTCTCTCCCTTCCATCATTTCTGATTCCTCCATATCCCACAAAACAGCTTTTCTTTCTTATTTTCTCTCTTTTCCCCATCCTCTACTTGACCCATACCTTTTCTTTTCCCCCCAACTCACTCTTTTCTCTCCTGTCCTATCTGCCTCTCTACTTGCTCACTTGTCAGCTTCTCTTTGTTCTCTTGTCATCCTTCTCCCCATCATTTCATCCTCTCTCTTTTCTGGTTCTCAACCCATGAGGATTTTGAAACTGTGGTCCAATAGCACATCCCTCCTCCACTCAACCTCACTTTCCCCGTATCCCAGGAGACTAACTAAACAAACTGCCCAGAGAATGCAACTTAGAACCCAAGTGTTCTAGGTCTCGGTGTTTCCTCTGGTATCTGAAGGTAAATTGGGAAGGATGCTCACAGCTGGTGCAAGTGTGGTTAGAAAAGACACAAAAGATTTGGGAATAGGAACAAGAGGCTGGGAGCAGAGGATGAAGACTGTAAGAGAGACTGGTCTTAACTGTTCCCTCATGGACACACATGTGGAGATCTTCAAGGGTACAAATAATTTCCTCTATAATACAGATGAGAAAACAGAGAGAGAAAAAAATGAGGTGGGAAGTGGCCAGGTCTTCCAAGCAAGATTGGGTCTTCAACTTCCAGGTAACTTATGGGAGACATGGCAGAATTGTCAACGGCATTACAGTGGGATTCAGGGTGTCTCCGGTCTCCCTGAGGAACAGGAAGGAAGAGAACCATTCTGTCTACTCTTTTTTTCTAAGTAGTTACATTTTGTCTACTCTTTTGCTTCTGAGCAGGATTATGCCTGGTTCATGTAGAGAGGACAGAATGCCCCTAGACATAGGTCCTAGCCCTCAGAATGTCAGAGTTTGAAGACTTTTTATAACACATATAATCCAGAGGTTCATGGCTACATCAATATTCCTTGGAGAGGGTCTTATAACAGAGATTCCTTAGCCCACAATCTACCAGATCAGAAATTCCAAGAATGGGGCTTAGGTAGATTTATTTTTATCAAGCACCTCTGACACACAGGCAAGTCTGGGAAACCCTAAACTCCCTCTTATCACAGATCAGGAAGTTGGGGACCAAAGTCACCTACCTGATTGATGGCAGTCAGGACTAGAAGCAAGTTCTCTTCCCAGAACAGCACTTGGGCATGCCAACGAACGGTCTTGGTCCAGTGAGCAGGCGAAGAACGAGGTATAGAATTCAAACCCTGGCTCTTTCCAAGGAAGTCTCATAACTCTCTATTACCAGGGGTTCCTATACTCCATCAGGGCCATGGCCAACCCTCATTTGATAATCCTCAACAATCCATTAATGAATCTATGCTAAAGCACAGTTATTCCAATTCTCTCTCTCCTTACTATGATGGGGCTACCTCTAAGTGGCAGCCCTGGGTAGCTAAAAAGTCCCATATAAAGAGGTGATTGACCCGAGCCAGCAGGAAAACTGTAAGTCAAAGAGGATAAGCTAGAGAGAACCAGAAGGCTAGAGCCTTGTTCTGGCAA
This sequence comes from Myotis davidii, assembly GCF_000327345.1. Classification (NCBI taxonomy): domain Eukaryota; kingdom Metazoa; phylum Chordata; class Mammalia; order Chiroptera; family Vespertilionidae; genus Myotis; species Myotis davidii. The sequence goes on along the minus strand of NW_006290306.1, from coordinate 1,871,536 downwards.
AGGAGTCCAGGGTGATATATATATTATCCTCGCCTGAGGATATGTTTATTGATTTTAGAGAAAGAGGAAAGGGGAGAGAAACATCGATGTGAGAAACATCAGTCAGTTGCCTCCCGTATGCGCCCCGACTGAGGATCAAACCCACAACCGACGCAGGTGCCTGGACTGGGAATCGAACCCACACTTTTTGTGAACTTGTGTACGGGATAATTCTCCAACCAACTGAGCCACCCGGCCAGGATGAGACTGCAATTTAATCAAGGCATGTAGAAGGCAGACCTAGGGACTCAGGCAGGACAGAACATGGAAGAGAGGCTGGTCAGAGCCTCCAGGCCCTTACCGTGTGCAGGATAGCAGTCCTGTGTCTGTGAGCTCTGCAGTGCTTGCTCTCCACTGTGGGATGAGGAAACCCAGCCGGCTCCTTTTCTCCTTTGCTCCTCTTGCCCTCGCTGGCTTTCTCCCCTCCTCTACTGCAGTTTGCTGCTGTGACTGGCAGAGTTACAGCCAGAAGGAAGGAGTGGGGTGGGGGGAAGTGTGAGCTATCTTCAGTCCAGCCCACCCAACTCTTAAAGGCCCAGGACACTGGTCAGTGAGGGAGTCGTGGGGATAGAGTGGGTAGAAAAGGATTAAGGGGAGGGATTGGAGCACCACATCTCCAGGGAGGAGGAGCCTGACTGCCCTTCATCTTGGTGCCAGCCCTCGCTGACCCCAATCCAGACTCAGCTCTCAAAGTGAAATCCAAGGAGTGTCTGAGTTGCAGTGCTCCATGAATCACGGCTTTTCATTCTGGTTGGTTTCTCTGCATGTTATACAGCTGTCTTTGCCCTTATTTCCTCTGGCTTCGTTCCATGGTGTCCGTTTCCACCAGCCTGCCTGCTTCTGTATGTCTGCATGCTGCCTTGCAGGGCACTCAGTCTAGCTTTGCGGTGCAGTGAAAGAAAAAAAGGAATAAGATGGAAAAGGAAGATGAGGAGAAAGGGAGGAGAGGAATGATCTTTAGAGTGTAGGGAGACAGGTTTGTATCTTTGTATATATAATAGGCACTCGCTAAATACTTAAGGAATGTATACAGGAATTCATTTGTTCTTCCTTTACATTCATTCATTCTATGAGCATTTGCTCAGCACCTCCAATGTGCAAGGACATACATGCATGTTTATAAAGATGTGTGTGAAGCAGACTCACCGTGTGTAAGAATCAAGGGCAAAAAGAGAAGCACAAGACTGGAAAGACCCAGCTAGGAAAGGAAGGTAATGAGCTTCTTATATAAGGGTGAATGAATAGTCAGCTGAAACAGACACCAAGATTGAGGAAAGAGGACTAAGTTAGGAGAGGAATGGGTGATTGTAAAGGGCTTTATTGTGGCCCCATACTTCACAGTGAGAAACTGAGGCCCAGGGAAGTTTAGGCAATGTCCTGGACTCATATATCATTAGCAAAGACAACTAGTCCCTTGCACTCTCCCAAGCACTGTGAGCTGGGACCTACTTTTGCTCTGCCTTGGAAAGACTGCAGGGTATGGCTCTTTCTGGACCAGTAGATGACAGTAAAATAGCTGAGGGCATAGGGCACAGCCCGGTGCTGGTTTGGACTTCTGTGGGATCCTTTTCCAGTGAGGTCTGTCTTAATTATGGGCACAGAGTGAACTAACTGTATAAAATGATGTGATTTTAAGTGTGCTGAGATCTGGCTGTCTCTGATGGCTCCCCCACATACCTCTCAGCCGCCTAATATTCTACCATTAGTGATTATTTATAGCTAAACTTTAGTCCCATTAAAATAAAACCCTTCTAAGTGATTACCATAAATGTCAGGATAGTGGTTACTTTGGGGAGGAGGTGGGAGTTGTGATGGAAAAGGCAGAGATATGGCTTCTGAAACAGCTGGCCAAGTTCTGTTTCCAGTTCTGGGTGCTAAAAAGGGTCTTCACTTTATAATAAATGAGAGGCCCGGTGCACAAAAGTTTGTGCACTGGCAGGGGAGGAGGGCTGGGGGTGTCCCTCAGCCCCACTTGTGCCCTCTCACAGTCTGGGACCCCTTGGGAGATGACCACCTGCTGGCTTAGGCTCGCTCCCTGGTGGCAGATGGCAGGCCCGATCCCTCGGTGCCTACTCCACCTCCCCAGGTCGTGCACATGGCAGGGCTGATCCAGGGGTTGGGGTGCTACCCCGGGTTGGGTCACACATGGGACACCCCGGGGGGGTCACACATGGGATGCCTGGATGGAGGCCGGGCAGGCTGGCCAATTGCTGCTGCACCCCCTGGCCGCCCGGGGTCGGGTCGCACATGGACGCTCGCCGCCCTGGGTCGCAGAAAGCAGGCCCAGATGGCGGCAGGGCAGGCGGGATGGCGCTGTCGAACCCTGCCTGCAGTATGCAAATTAGCCACCATCTTTGTTGGTGGCTAATTTGCATATTGTGCCGATGAGTCAATGGGAGGCGTAGTGAAGGTACGATCAATTACCATGTTTGTCTATTATTAGATAGGATTGTAGTTTGCTATATCTGTGTTATATTTTATAATAAGGTTTCAAATTTTTGCACCTGATAATTTCTAAAGCCTTACTGGTTTTTCACAATTTGTACCTAGGTTATGTTTACCATCCTTTAGTGAGAGCAGGTTTTGATAAAGGAAGAGGAGTGTACAGAGAGGGGAGGCAGAATGAGGCCATTACTGGGAACAGGAAGATTATGGGGGTATCAATATTTAAACTGTGCTGATCTCAGATTTTTTTTTTTAAAGATATATTTTATTGATTTTTTTACAGAGAGGAAGGGTGAGAGATAGAGAGTTAGAAACATCGATGAGAGAGAAACATCGATCAGCTGCCTCCTGCACACCCCCAACTGGGGATGTGCCTGCAACCCAGGTACATGCCCTTGACCAGAATCGAACCTCAGACCTTTCAGTCCACAGGCCGACACTCTATCCACTGAGCCAAACCGGTTTTGGCTGATCTCAGATTTTAATTAATAGAGGCCATGTCTCGCATGCTTGTCTCACTCTCCCATTTCTACTTCCTCAACATCATCATGTCCTTATTTTTCTATGCTTCCCCTTCACATTCCCACTCCTCCAGGATTATATATGGTCTGCCTCTTCCTAAGTGATTATTGGCTTCACCTTATTTCTGCCCAACCTTCTTCTCTTCTGGGTGTTTTATGAGGAGTACTCTCATTCAATCTGGATTTTCTAGGAGAGTCCAGATCTCAAATATTCTCTTTCAATGTCCTCATAAACAGTGCTCCCAGATCATATGTTCTGATTTTGGGGGCAGGCACTTGGAGACCTTCAAAGGTTAGAAAAGCTTCAAAGAGTGGCTTAGAAAACATGCTCATTGCAGGATGCTCTTTAGATTAGGGAGCAGATAGATGGCTCCAGGCACAGGAACTGTCCACCTCGTTTGGTTATTCCTATTCCCATAATGGTCCTGGCCCTTCCTCCACTGTTGGCTATTATTAACAGATCCAGAAACCTGATCACAGCAGCAGCAGCACAGAGACTTTCTGGGAACCAGGCCCAGGAAAGGACCAGAAGCCCTAAATTGAAGTGAAGGTTCAGCTGGCAGAGGAAGACCTAAACTCTACACTCACACTGCCATCCAGACAAGCTTAGACCCTCCTCCTGACACGAAGGAGTGACACCCTAAACATTTTTTCTTTTGGGAACAGTCAGGCTAGGGAGTCAGATACCAGTTTCCCAGCTCATCCAGCCAAACTACTCACACTTCTGAAGTAAAACCCATCTTCTTGATGGTCCAAAAAGTAACAAAAAATAGTAAATTTCACTTAAAAAATCATCAGTGAGAGTACATGTAGAATTAAAAGAATATATAACTTCAAAGGCCAGAGAATATATAGCCATCCCTTCATTCCAACAAAATTAAAAACAAACAAGAACACCCAGGGGAGGAGGAACAGGGAGGCATAAAATAAATGAGACTGAAATGATAGAAGCTAGAGTAAAAAAATACAAATAGTATATTCCATAAGAAACCTTTCAGAAAAGGTCATATAACAAAATACAAGTGTGTGCTATTAAGACTCATATCTACAAAAAGGTATTACTAAAAAGTTGAAATTTAAAGGACCACATCTGGGAATGGGAGGACTCCAATTTTCTTACTCAAGATTGCTTGGCTGTTTTGGCACTCTGCATTTCCATACACATTTTAGAATCAGCTTGTCAGTTTTCACAAAAATAAATCTGCTGGGAATTTAGTTAGAAGTGAGTTTAATCAGATCAATTTGAGAAAATTGGCTTTTTACACTACTGTTCTCCAATTCATGAAGATATATGTATCTCTCTATTAATGTAGGTTTCATTTAAGAACGTTCGTTCCATTGTTTTCAATGTAAAAGTTCTGCATGTCTTTTGATATATTTCTAGCTCTTTGATTTCTTATGCTATTATAAATGGTATTTTGAAACTTTATTTTCTATTGTATTTAGAAACAGTTGATATTTTTGAATATTGACTTTGCTGCAAAATTCACTTAATTCTAATAGCTTGTAGATTCTTTTAGATTTGTGTCTATAAATTTGTTGTCAGCATTTTTTCCCCCTTTGTAGTTTTATCACACTGTGTTATCACACTGGCCATAACCAGTATAACAAGTGGAGGTGTGTTATAAACATCTTTATCTTGTCCCTCATCTCATGAAGAATGATTTCAATACTTTATCAATAATGATTTCAATATGAGAGGTTTACGGTAGGGTTTTTGGGATACTTAAAAATATGTATTTTTTTATTGATTTCAGAGAGGAAGATAGAAACATCAATGATGAGAATCATTGATTGGCTGCCTCCTGCATGCCCCCTACTGGGAATCAAGCCTGCAACTTGGGCATGTGCCCTCACCTGGAATATAACAGTGACCTCTTGGTTCATAGGTTGACACTCAACCACTGAGCAACACTGGCCAGGCTATCATCTTTATATAATGCTAGATTTGATTTGTCTAGAAATTTTATGTCTATATTCATGGGATTTTGGCCCTTTTCTTAATATCCTTGATAGGTTTTGATGGCTGAGTTAATACTACTTTAAAAGTGAATTGGATGTTCCCTTTTTTCTAGTCTCTGGTAGTTAATGAGATTGGTGACTGTAAAATATGAAAATGTCCCTTTTTCTATTTCTAACATTGTTGATGTTATTTTTTCCTGATCAGTCTACTAAGGGTTTATCAATTTTATTATTTTCAAGGGAATGATATTTGGCTTTGTTGATTTTTATTGAACATTAGTTTTCTAATTTACTGATGTGCTTTTTTGGGTATCTTTCTGTTTTTTGAATTTGCTATTCCATTCCAGTTTCTTGACATGAAAACCTAGACCACTGACTTCAGCCTTTCTTTTATAATGTGTGAATTTAAAGTCACGTATCTCTTTTAGGCGAACCTGTTTGGCTCAGTAGCTAGAGCGTTGGCTTGTGGACTGAAGGGTCCCAGGTTCGACTCCGGTCAAGGGCATGTACCTTGATTGCGGGCACATCCCCAGTGGGGAGCATGCAGGACGCAGCTGATCGGAGTTTCTCTCTCATCGATGCTTCTAACTCTCTATCTCTCTCCTTTCCTCCCCCATTTTGTTTTTGCCCTCAACCAAGGTACATGCCCCTGACTGGAATTGAACCTGGGACCCTTCAGTCTGCAGGCTGATGCTCTAGCCACTGAGCCAAACTAGTCAGGACTATTATTTAAGTTTTTAACAATTGAATTTAA
>NW_006290306.1:1848728-1865785 GCF_000327345.1 Myotis davidii | reverse complement strand
CCACCTCTGACCTTTGGAGAGTCCTTGTTTTACTTACTGCAAGTTCAGCTCTGCATTTAAAAAGATTGTCCGGGCCCCGCCGGTGTGGGTCAGTGGTTGAGCATCGACCTATGAATCAGGAGGTCAGGGTTTCGGTACTGGGTCAGGGGCGTGTACCTTGATTGCGGGCACATCCCCAGTGGGGAGCATGCAGGACGCAGCTGATCGGACTCTCTCATCGATGTCTCTGGCTCTCTATCCCTCTCCCTTCTTCCCTGTAAAAAAATCAATAAAATATTTTTTAAAGAAGATTAAAAAAAATAAAAGTCATGTATCTCTTTTAAGTTCTGCTTTACCTGTATGCCACAAGTTTTGATATGGCGTATCTTCATTATCATCTAATTACAATTTTTTCCTAATTTCCTTTTGTGATTTCTTCTCTGATCCAGGGGTTATTTAGAATTGTATTACTGGTTTTTAATTTATTATTTAAGTTTTTAAAAAAATATATTTTATTGATTTTTTACAGAGAGGGAGAGGGATAGTTAGAAACAGCCATGAGAGAGAAACATCGATCAGCTGCCTCCTGCACACTTCCTACTGGGGATGTGCCCACAACCAAGGTACATGCCCTTGACTGGAATCGAAACTGGGACTCTTCAGTCCACAGGCTGATGCTCTAGCCACTGAGCCAAACTAGTCAGGACTATTATTTAAGTTTTTAACAATTGAATTTAATGGGGGTGACATTGGTTAATGAAGTTATATAGGTTTCAGGTGTATAATTCTGTAATACATCATCTGTATATTGTATTGTGTTCACCACCCAAATCTCTATCACCATTTATTCCCTGTATACCCTCTCCCCACCCGCCCTTCCCCTCTGGTATAAATTTTAATTTTTCAAATTATAGTTTATATTTAATACTAGGGGCCCCGTGCATGAAATTCATGCATGGGTAGGGTCTCTAGGCCTGGCTGGCGATCAGGGCTGATCTGTGGGGGACCAGTGGAGCAATTGGGGGTCCCCTGCCTTGGCTGGCCTGGGGCCTGTGGGCAGCTTCTGTTGAGCATCTGCCCCCTGGTGGTCAGTGCACATCATAGTGACGTTTGTTATGCCATTTGGTCAATTTGCATATTAGGCTTTTATTATGTAAGATTATTCTGTGCTAGTTCCAGATGTACAACAAAGTGATTAGAAAATCATGTAATTTACAGAATGGTTCCCTGCTGCTTCAAGTACCTACCTGGCCCCATACCTATTTATCATATTACTGACTATATCTCCTATGCTGTAATCTACAACTCTGTGGCTATTCTGTAACTACCAATTTGTACTGCTTAATCCCCTTCACCTTTTTCACCCAGGCCCCAAACCCCCTTGCCTGACAATTGTGTCTGTTCTCTGTATCTGAGTCTGTTTCTAGTTTATTTTGTTCATTAGATTCTACATACAAGTGAAACCATATGGTATTTGTCTTTCTCTGACTTATTTTGTACTACCCGATCTTAAACAGTTAGGAATTTTCCAGTTTTCTTTTTCCTAGCTTAATCGCACGTATTCATTTCTGAGAACATTCTATTAATTAAAAATAATTTTTTTGAGACTTGCTTGATGGTCTAATTATGATCAATTTTGGTAAAATACTTCAGTCTAATTAAAAACTATGCATACTGTTGGTTTGGAGGATAGCATTCTATTTGTCAGTTAAACTAAGTTTCTTGTGTTGTTCAACTTATGCTATATTTGCTTTTGAAATAAATATATTAAAATATTTTTTAAAATTAATCTACAACTCAGGAAAGAAATCTCATTTCATACTATGGTTTCCTATTCCACTTGTTTTTCTTACGTTTTTGATAGCAATTAATTTTGTATATCTCTTTCCCAGACACTGAGTAGCAGGAATAGTGAGCAGGAAATCATATATATGGATAGTAAGGAAGGCATGCTGTGAAGGCTACCAATGTCTCTCCTTGCCCTGTTGCACCACTGAAACAGTCAAAGGCCCTCAAAACCTTGGGGGGGCGGGGGGCGGAGAGAAAGCTGGAAGCAGAGGTTGGCTCTATCCCACTGAGAGCCATGACCAGGCATGGAAACAACTCTGGAGATGAGCTCTAAGTCCTGAATCTCAAGAAGAAAATTAATATTAAAGTCAGTGATAAAATCTTTCAAGTGTTACCTCTTTACATATAGAAGTCTCTCTCATACCAGCACTAAGTACTGGCCACTACAGCCAGGAGTGAGGTTCTGTCCCAGTAAAGAGATACTTTATCAGATAAAGGGCACCACCCCTGTCTCCCAAACAGCTTTTATACATCAGCAAGACTCTCCCAAATGACTTATCCACAAAGGAACTATCAATGCCCTCTTGGCAGGTCAGTGTGTTTGTTCAGGTAGTCACAGGGTAGACAGGGGTGACAAGGATCATCTGACTAAAGTGCCTAGATACCTCTATACTGACAAAATAGTTTAAAGGAAAAATTATTTTTATAAAAACAGAAGCATGTTTTATTTCAATCCTGTTGAAGAAATGCAAGGGATGAAAAACACAGAATGAAGGGAGGGATCTTTTTATACACACGACATCAGGATCAACTACAAGGAATAATACCCATTTCCATCCCTCCCCTGCAACTCTTATATGGGGTCCAAGGACAGCTGATAATAGATGGAAAAAGAATTAAGACACTATTGACACAGTAATATGGCCAATGCACCGAAAGATGGAGAAACAATTTCTCAGGGAGCAAGTGCCTGAGCCTCAGCTGCTTCCCAGTGGAGGGGGATGAGAACACTTTGGCTCAGTAGGAAGATGTTTGGCAAAAATTAGGGTTACCCTAGCTGGACTCTTCAGATACAAACTATGGGCTGAAGGGAGTCAAGATGTCTATCCAGTCCATTCTTCTTCTCTGTTCCTCCAAGACCTCTTCTCTTCAGGCTTGAGATTATTGAGAGCTAGTTTGGTCCTCCTCTTCAGTTTGGAAGGCAGGGGATTAAGTGCTTATCCTACTCTTCCTACGTCTAGGCTAGTCAATTACAACTTTCTTGGCTCTAAAGAGATAGAAGTCAACTAACAAGGCTGGCTCCCTTTGTGAAAGTCAGTTTGAAAGAGCCCTTGTGTTGGCAGAACTGTCTCTGCAAAGATTTCTCTGAACTTGCCTCTTATGGACTAAACTTGTTCAGACACCTTCAATTGTGTGAGATGTGAACAGAATATACTTGGTCTCTCTCTAGAGTTGGATTAACAATCCCATCTTTCAATGGAGATGGGGATGAGAGAGCAAGAGCAGGTGTTGGTAGGAGGAAGGATTGGGATAAAGCAAGGCAGTTTACAATGGATTGTGAGTAGAGTTACCTAAAGCTCCACAGGAGGCAGTGGGGTTCTCTAACACAATATGAACAGTGAAAAAAATTTTAGTGGCAACCCTGTAATTCCCATAGATCAAAAGGGAATGTGTAAAAAAGAAAGGACTGAATGGACTAAGATAGTGGACTCAGCCATCTATCTTAAATCTGAATAAAATGAACTCAATTTGGCTAATACTGTTTCAAGTACAATCATGAAGACAGACGGAGCTGCAGAAATTCACACTAAAACAAAGAAAGAATGGGATCAAGTAGCCTATCATCTTAATTCCAGGCATCTCCCTTTAAAAAAGTCTTCCAGGAAAGATCTTTGAGGACTTGAATAGGTGAGAACCACTGCCCCCCTCAATATAATAACCTTCCAGGACAGCCTGATGAATTAAGACGTCTGTTTTAAGTTTAATTGGAGGAAAATGATATTTGGAATATTTAGCAGCTGAAGCCAAAAATGAGGTTAAGGTCCTGGTGGCACCCAGAACTGAGGGTAGAAGACTGGGAAAGGGAAGGGAAATAGGTGGTTGGGTTCCTGCTGTCCTTTGGCATTATCTCTTTCCCCTGCCTCCCATTCTTCCCAATAGTTCATGCAGCTATTGGCCTGCTGGAGGGGATGTTATGCTCAGACCAACTTTTTATTGAGCTTATGCAGCTAACAGATTGTAAACACTGCCAATTGACAAAGTTTAGCTGAATATTACAGCTTGTGTCCACAAACACACCTCTCTCTCTCTGAGATTTAAACAAACAAAAAAACAAACAAACACCAAAGTAAACAAATACCGAGAGAGGGAATGAAGAGACGCATCTTGAGTCTTCCAGGAAGGCAAAATGAAAACACAAAACAAAAAACAAACACCACATGGCTTGGTCCCAGGCGTTCCCATGCCTAGAGTGCCGCTGCTATCACCATCATCTCCTCTCCCTGCCAGTGGCTAGGTAGAGGTGGGGGAGAAGGATCTTGAGCATGCTGCAAATACAGCATTTGCTGGTGTTGACTCCCTCCTGGGGCTGTGGTGGCAGACTTCTGTCAGGAGCCCATTTTCTGGGAGTAGCAGAGGAAGCCCATGTCGTCAAAGCAGCCTGAGATGGCAGTTCATATACCTCAGCTGGAGTACCTTGCCCTTTTTCTCCAGTGCAGTTCAGCATTGAGGTTGTCTATTCCCAGTCGGCAATAAAACCTGAGCTGTTTTCTTCGAAGGTTCTCCCTCCCTTCCCAACTTGTGGGAGTAGTAGGAGGGGACAGGAGAGGATTACTGAGGGGGGAGGGGGATACCCCGCGGATCGGTGACCTGGCCTTCTTGCAGGTTCTTCACCAGCTGTGCAAGCCAGCGTTTCGTGGTGGTGTCATCTTTTAGCACCTGGGCAAAGGTTGTATCCTTCAGTTGGTCAGGGAGGCACTGCCTGAGTGCTTCACGTGCCCTACATCAGAAACAAACAAACCAACCAGGGAGACCAACAAATAAAGCCACATTTGAGGGACAGGGAAGAGCCCCTTACTTGACATAAATATACAGAATTCTGGAACCTATGGCTTTGTCAAGTTACTTTTTAGAAGCCATTAACATTCTTTAAAGCTTATATGAGGTATAAACTCAGAGACATCTTCAGAATCTGTAGCCTGCAGACTTTCACAATGATGTCCCCATATAGAACTTCATGACAAAGGAAAATGGAATGAAATGGTATAATAGTTTACTTCAATTCAAACTGCTTACTGATTTATTACAGTAAATATTGCCAGTATGCTCATATCAGAAATATATGGGTTATAATAAATGAAACATTTCCAAAATCAGTACGCTAACAAGGAATATGGCCCGACTCATAGTATTACAATAAACTTTAATTCTAAATTAATATAAATTTGTTTCTTTCCAAAAATTGCTTCAGTTTTATAGTTAATAAGAGCAATAAAAACAAAACTATGGTAGCAAAATTATCAGATGAACTTTTACATGCTTTATTTTTTTTTTTAAAAGTTGACCAGCAGAAAGTCAAACCTGAAAACCTCAAAAAGGTTTAACTACAGCTGTGGGCAAAAGTAGGTTAAATTACCAGACATCATTACCTAAAGGATAAATCATAAGTCAGGATACAAAATAATAACAATAAGAAGACAAATAATACAAATAAATAACAATATAAAGAATAAACTATTTTGCATATTCACAACTGTAAACCTATTGCTGCCCACCCTTGTATAAGGCAGTTTCGTGTTAAGCAAAGTTACAACTCTGTACAAGTAGAATTTCAAATAAATACAGTCAAACTTTGGTGAAAATAGGAACCACTAAGGAGCAGGACAAAATGGTCAAATAAATAGTTAGGGCTTGAATAACCTTAGTGGCAAGAGTTCACATTAAATCAAGTAATTCCCATTCCTAGGAACACAGAAATCACTCCATTATGTGGTTTAGCAGAATCTGAGCAAGTGGCTTTCAGCATGAATTATGGATTTATAAAGCAAAAGGTCAAATATTTCTAAAATGCATTATACCTACAATATATGATTTCTGGCTGAAAGATTTTATAAACATAGGGAGATGAAATAATTAGCTAAAGAACTTTACAGGAATCAAGGAGAGAAATGAAAATACATCACGAGCCCTCTAAGTCCTGTTCCTTTCTTAAGATCTTTGAAAATATTATCTTTTTGACCACCTAGAGTAGCAACAGAAAGCTCAAATCACAGGAGTAATGTATTCTAAGGTTCCCAGGGAATTATTTGAACTCTTTGGAATTTTAGAGTAGGGTACAGTTATAATGGAGAAATAAAATTCTGATGGATTTTAAGAATTTATCACTTCAGATTTTAAAAGGAATTAATCAAGTTCTGTCTCAGATAAACTAAATATAGTTATATCCCTTCCCTGCCCTAAAGATATAGAAGCTATGCCATGAGATGAAGCAACCATTCACCAGAGTATTTCCCCGAAGTCCTATAAATTCTGTAAATGTTTACCTGGGATTATCTGAGAGTCGAAGGTAACATCTTACTACATGCTTCAGCAGACGGGCGGAAGGTTCTTTGGATAGCTGCAGGACCATCTTACCCTGTTTCTCCCCAAAATGGGGTGGGTAGGAAAAAAAACCACAAAACACAAAATAATCAAAAGATGAGATATCGCAAGAATGATTATACAAGGTTCCAGGGTTATTTCTAGTTGGAATACTGAAGTTGTTCAGTATCAACTGCAAAGGGACTAAGCTGTGTGGTCAGAAGTAGTTGCAAAGAGGGTGGATAAAGGAACTCACCAAGATCATGGCAACATGGGAGAAACGCTCATATGTCTGACATATATAAGCTAAACCAGTGTCATCTAAGAGGATCTTCTGAAGGATGAATGTGGCAACCTGGAGTAAAACAAAATGAAGGAGTCCAAAACATTACTCAGATTTGTCTTCCAACAGTCTATTCAATCTCCCAGAAATAACCATGAATCAGAAAATGAAGCAGAGACCCTTGCATTACATACATCTTACTTGATGAGATATACATAGTAAAAAAACAAAAACAAACAACTATTACAATACTGAACAGTTACTATCTGTCAGAATTTTTCCTAAAGATATAAAACATGCCTTATTTTATTGTCACAATATACCTATGAGGTAGGTACCATTGTTATTCTCATTTTACATACACAAAAAAATAGATTCTGGATAATTATCAGATTCTTAAAAAAGTCGAAACTTTCTGTTACTGAAAACCTACTATGTATCAGGTATAACTGATAATCAATAACTTGCCAGGTTATGGTCCCAAGTGACAAAGCTATTAAGTTGCAGAACTGAGATCCAAAACTAGTTTGAATACAGAGCCTATTCTGTTTTCCATGGGACAAGATGATTTTAGAGATGCAGCTATGCCTTATCTTTTCCAAATAAAGGCTTTTCTTATTCTTAAAAGATCTTTAAAAAAATAAGATTTTTAAGCCTCCCTTCAAATACCCCCAACTTAAGCTCATTAACTCTTACATAGAAAAAATTTAAAAAATACTAGTTTAATTCAAGTCAGTTATTATAATGATTCTCTTCTTTGCCTGCTTATCAGAATCAACTGTGGGAATTAGTTAATTTTACTGGGATACAACATTGTGGTTAGCTCATAATGGCTCCCAAAAATATCCAGGTCCTAATCAGCAAACCCTGTGAATGCTACATAATATGGCAAAAGGAACTTTATAGATGTGATTAAGGATCTTGGGGGAGGGCTGGGGAGATTACTCATCCTGGATTATCCAGGTATGTCCTAAATGTAATCACAAGTGTTTTGTTATTTTTTTTTGTTTGTTTTTGGTAGTTTTTTTTTAAGGGAGGGGGGAGAGAAAAAGAAACATCGATGTGAGAGCAACCCATAGATCAGCTGCCTCCTGCTTGCCCCTTACCAGGGATTGAGCCTGCAACTGGGGCAATGTGTTGTGCCCTGACCAGGAATCAAACCGGCAACCTTTCAGTTCATGGGATGACACCCAACCAACTGAGCCACACTGGCCAGGGCATCACAGTGCTGTTACAAGAGGGAGGCAGAGGGAGATTCAATCACAGGGGAGAAGGCAGTGTGATAGAAGCAGAGAGAGATTTTAACATACTACACTGCTGGCTTTGAAGATGGAGGAAGGGTGCATGAGTCATGGCATGCAATTCTTGAAGATGGAAAAGGTAAAGAAAGGGACTCTCCCCTAGAGCCTCCAGAAAGAACGTTGCCCTGCTGACACCCTGACTTTCACTTGGTGAAACTGATTCACTATTTCTGGCTTCCAGACCTATAAGAGAATAAATTTCGTGTTATTTTAAGCCACCAAGCTTGTAGCAATTTGTTATGGCATCAATAGCAAAGTAATACAAACATATCAAATAAAAGTGTAAAGTGTACAAAGTGCACTAATCTTAAGTGCATGGGCCAGGGCTAATTACTATACCGTTTATTTTGTGACTATAATACAATTTATCCTTTATAAGTAAAACTGCTATAAACATTCTTATACATGTGTTGATGTATATGAGAGCTCATTTCTTTTGTGTATATTCCTAAGAGTGGGACTGCTGGATCATGAAAAAGGCTTATGTTTATAGTGGACACTGCCACCAAATAGCTTTCCAAAATAGTTATCCTATACACCATAAAGAAGTAGCTCAAGAGCCAACACAATGTAGAATCCATTAAGTTAAAAGCACATACTGTTTTAGAAAGTTCACTTCCAGATTCCATAATGCGTAAACACAAAGGGATAATTTCTGTTGTCAATAAAAAATTGATTACTTCCTGCTCGTCTGTTTTCACCAGAGCCCCTAAAGAAAATATGGACAAACAAAAGTATTTCAGTTGTTATGATTTCCAATTAAAATGAACTTTGTATTGTTCATCCAAGCTAGTTGTGGAACTGAAATAACACAGAACACAAACTGTAGTTTATATGTCAGAACATCAGCTGTACCCATGTTTTTTTTTAAAAAAAAAAAGGGGGAGGAAGAGAAGCACAGATTGACTGCTATCAGTCAGCTCTAAAAGATCAGGAACCAAGTTTGGTCCATCACAGAGTTTGCAACAGTGTAGCCATCTAAATCATTTTTTTTAATCCCTTTTGGTAGACAATCATATAATATCACCATCTATTCTTCATTTATTTTAGGTAAGAGAGAATTCTACATCAGTATTAAAGCACATTCCCAGATATCAAAAAGATGGCGTCAGTCTGAATCCTACTTCACAATGCACATAAATAAACATTACTTCCTGATTATTAATTGCCCCTCTTTCCTCAAAGAGCACAAACATTTGGATATCTAAACAAGAAACACACATACACCTAGATTCTAATCCTGGTTCTACAATAGTTTACTTAAGGTTGATAATGGTACCTTCCCTTTGTAGGCCTGTTTCTTTATCTAAAAATAATAGTTGAAACAAATGATTTCTAAAATACTATTATTTTGTTGGTCTCTAAACTAAGACCATTGACCAAGTGACTGACACAGTTCAGTGGTATTATCTCCATTCTGTACACAGGAAAGCAGAACCCCATGAAACAACTGAGTTTTGTATACTTGGTTCACCAGCAGCATGATGTTCCTCTTTAGCTTCTACCGGTTGAAATTTCAAGCCTTTCCCCGAGCCCGACTTATTTGTGGAGTTCCACTTCTTGCCTTTTGCATTTTCTTTCTTTTCTTTTTTAAAATATATTTTATTGATTTTTTACAGAGAGGAAGGGAGAGGGATAGAGAGTTAGAAACATCGATGAGAGAGAAACATCGATCAGCTGCCTCCTGCACATCTCCCACTGGGGATGTGCCCACAACCCAGGTACATGTCCTTGACCGGAATCGAACCTGAGACCTTTCAGTCTGCAGGCCGATGCTCTATCCACTGAGCCAAACCGGTTTCGGCTGCATTTTCCATCTCAGAAAAGAAGACGAGGTTGATAAAGAGAAAATCTTACTCTCTTGCTCCTTTTTCTGTTTCTTAAAGTGCTTGCTTAAGATATTTAATTAAAGACCTCTCTCCTTTTCTAGTATAAGAATTTAATGCTACAAATTTCCTTCTAAGCCCTGCTTTAGTTGCATTGTACAAATTTTGATATGTTTTAATTTTTATTCAGTTTCAAGTGTTTCCTAATTTCTTTTATGTATCATTTCATTTATATTCAAACTTGCCTGATGACTCTTGGACTACACTACAGTAAAACCTCGATTTTGCAGACCTCAATTTAACGAATTTGGGATTTAATGGACAAAATTTCCGGTACATATGTCATGTGAAAATTAACATCCTGTTAATTTTAAAATGCTTTTAACCAAAATTTGCTTATAATTAAATTAACAGGTTACTTTTTGTTATTAGTTCACTGTTATTTTGTTGTTATTATTGTTAATCCTCACCAGAGGATATTTTTCCCACTGGGGAGAGGGAGAGAAAGTGGAAGGGAGGGGAAGAGACAGAAAGAAAAAAACACCGATGTGAGAGAGCGGAAGAGAGAGAGAGAGAGAGGGGGGAACATCGATGTGAGAGAGACATTTTGACTGGTTGCTTCCCATATACACCCTGACAGGAGGTGGGGAGCAAACCTGAAACCCAGTTACGTGCTCTTGACCAAGAATCAAACCCAAGACCTTTGGGAGGGCAGGCCAATGCTGTAACTACACACTGGCCAAGGCAATTCACTGTTATTTATTTCCTTTTTGTTTTTATTGATTTCAGAGAGGAAGGAAGAGGGAGAGAAAGACATAGAAACATCAATGGTGAGAGAAAATCATCGATTGGCTGCCTCGTACACGACCCTCACTGGGGATGGAGCCCACAATCTGGGCATGTGCCCTGACTGGAAACAAACAGTGACCTCCTGGTTCATAGGTCAACATTCAACCACTGACTGATACCGGCTGGGCAATTCACTGTTATTTTTGACAAATTTTAGGGAATAGGCCATATGTTAGAAAAAACACTATAGTAATTTCGCCGACATAAATAAATACTACATCTAAAATTATAGTCTAGATATTTAAATCTAAGAGTTACCCCATGTAAACAATGTTCAATGAATGACTAGTGTGTGATCATAATACATCATGCTTGGTAATTGGTTTTTTGTTGTGTGACATGACTTTCTGCAGCAGTTTTAACTCGTGTGGATGTGTGCTAAGCCATGCTCCAGCCATGTGCATTTGTTTACATATAGTGACTAGTGAATGCATGCATTTACTAGACTAATTCAGTATAAATTTAAAATTACCATTATACATCTAGAAATATTTTTTGTAAAATTAAACTTCTCAAACATACTTAATTACATAAACATGTCTACATAAGTAAAAACAGGTAAACTATTTGTCAACTTTTTAACATACGCATTTGGAAAACCTACTTTATTATATAACAAACTTTCAGCTTTAATGGACACCACCTCACTCAAATTAGTCCGTTAAATCAAGGTTTTACTGTATAAGCAAAAAATTTAGGTCCAAATGTTCACCTTCAATTGACTTGGAGAAACTGAGTTTCAGAAAAGATACGCAACCGTGAACAATTGGCTTAATGTTGTCCAAGTATTTTATTCATCCTCCACTGTTACCTTTATCTTACCATCTCATAAATATACTATCCAACATCAACAGTAAAAAAAGCACACAATAGAAATAGGATGATTTAAATCAGATTTAAAATATAAATGTTTTCTTTTGGCTGAAATCATGTTATCTTAAATCCTACATGACAAATTTACATAGCAATTTGTATAGCTTTAAAGCAGAAAAGAATATATTGGGAAAAAAGTTACTAATTAGAGTGCCAACCAGAAGATGTAAAAAACAATAACATTCATCTGAAGTAAATGAAGTAATAGTTACTCCTTAAAAGCATAATAAAATGTCAGAAATATGTCTTAGAAATACCAAACTTTAAATTATACTTCCTGATTTATGGTTTATAACCATAGGCATGTGAACACAGGTTGAACATAAAAATAACCTAATAAAACAAAATTTGAATAATCAATGTCCTTATGGTTTGATTGGTATGTAAGCAAAAACTATAAGAAGACACTAAAAACAGAAAGGGTAATTGAGAAAAAAACTTTCTTGAGTGTGTTTACATTTCCCAAACCCAAAAGTAGTTCTTTACTACCCAGGAGGCTGAGATCTGAAATAGCTATATATTATAGGAGCTATATTATTTTCTTGAATAAAATGTATTTTAGATACATTTCCCATATTAATGTATATGGAAGCATTAGCTCAAGCATGCAAAAATTGAACTAGGTGAAATAGAAGGTAAACCCTTCGAGTTAAGGGAGAACAGGTTAGAAGTGAGAAAGACAAACAACAAACTCAGATTCTTATTCCTAGAATTATACTTTTTATTTGTTGACTGATGTACTTTACTCTCCCAATTCTAGCAAATGTTTCTACATATACACTGAATTTAATCCCACATGTTGGGCCTTATTAACACCCCGAATGGTACTTGAGAAGAGCCATCATGGTCGATACTCATTAGTAAAAACATTCTAAATCTCAAAGACAAAAACAATTAGTGAACTAGAAAACAGCAGACAAAGCACTCAAGTTAAGACCACTATTATAAATCAGGACTTCAGGCTTGCAGAACAACCCTTATGACTCACCAATAACTCCAAGACTGGTTAGCCGAAGATATTCAAAGGGACGCGTTTTGCTGACAGTGTGTAAAAAGGGGTACAAAAAAAGTGGAATGTGTGCTGCAAGAAATGCTGACCTGGAAGAAATAATCATAAGGAGCCCAGAATTAATTTCTAAGGATTCTAAACATTCAAATTTCCAGATGGTTAATTCTGTAAGGTCTTTAACATTGACTGACCGAGATATCTTTAGGAAAGACTGTTATTAGACCAGTGGTTCTCAATGGGGTGATTTTGCACCCCCAGGGACATGTGGCAAGGTCTCAAGATATTTTTGGTTGTCACAACTGAGGTAGTGCTGTTGACATCCAGTAGACAGAGGCCAGGGATGCTGCTGAACATCCTACAATACACAGGACAGCCCTCTCCCCTCCCCATCCCCTCTCCTCCCACCACAGACACTTATCCAGCTCAAAACATCAATTGTGTCAAGATTTAAAAACCCTAGTCTAGGCCAATGGTTAAGAGAATACATGATTTTCCCTCGTATCAGTACCAAGTACTTAAGAAATATCTAACTGCAGATTTTAAAATACTAGACCATAAAATGCAATCAAGTGCCCAAGAGATTCTCCTAGATGCCTTCTCTCACCTAAGTTATGGCTGAATAACAATATTCACAGGTATAGTCAGACAAAACCTTATAAACGAAGACAACAAAGCAGCCATTTCAGGTTTATTTGCTATGCTTAAATGCATACTCTTCTCTTTTTATTAGAGAAATTCCAGATACACTAAATATTCTAAAAACATTTTAATTTTCAGCTTATGTCAGGCAACTAATATGGAATCAATCTATTACTGTACAGTATTTATAGTTAAACCTTGTAGGAGAGCTAACACACAAGACTGTAAAAAAATTTATTATAATTTATTTTTATTGATTTCAGACAGGGAGAGGGAGATAGAGAGAAAAATCATCAATTGGCTGCCTCCTGCATGCCCCCTACTGGGGATTGAGCCCACAACCCAGGCATGTGCCCTGACCGGGAATCGAACCAGTGACTTATTGATGCATGGATTGACCCTCAACAGCTGAGCCACACCAGCTTTAAAAGATGAAGAATTATGGAGATGGATGGTAGTGATGGTTGAACATTATAAGTATATTTAATACTAATGAACTATATACTTAAAAGTGGTTAAAATGGTAAATTTTATGTATATTTTACCACACTAAAAAGAGGTTAAAAAGTTAATTATAAAAGAACATGTTAAATAATACTATAACTGTCATCACACTAAAATTTAGTGAATAAGATACCAGAAATTCTTCAGGATAAAATTAAAAAGTAAATGTAGATCCTGAATATCCATGCCCACGTACATGCACCCTACTGCATGCCCCTCCTTGTCATCATTCAGAAAAAGTTAAAGATCACATTCAGTACAAACCTTCCCAAATAGACTCATTCAAAGCATTTACCTGGTTTCTGGGTGTGATGCCACACACTGCAGTAATGCCAGAGCATTGCAAACTCTGTTAGATTGGTGTGCTGTTAAGGTGGGTGGGTTGATAGATGGATAAATATTTACGATTTCCTAAAAAATGGAAACCACCAGTGAACAAAGTATAACTTGTTATAAAATTAATTCCCATGATATTAAAGCAAGGAACTTAAATATGCTCCTATCCTTTCATCAGAAATATACTTGACTGAGACTACCTGATATTTCTACATGTCTCTAGGAAGATAGCTATGGAGGCAGCTGTGGTCACTGACACTTTCTTTATATCCTGCATCTGTTGAAGCTTTCATTTGTGTGGAATTCTTACATTTATAATCCCTTTTTTTGTCAACACCCTGCTTTAAGTTACAGTGATGAGGAACCTGGCCAGAAAATGTTAGTAAATCAACCACAGTGATTCACAAAGGAGCTTGAGTTTGGTCAGATAGCAACTGCAAAAAGAGGAAGATAAGAACATGGGTATATGCAGTGAATATATGTACTCTCTCTCAAAAGATGATGATTTGTTGAATACAGTTTCATTTATTTTAATTGTAAAACTTTTACATAAAAAATATTCCAATAAGAAAGATTAGATTCTTGGCTACATGCAATAGGGACAGAATGTGAACAGACTTAACAGATCTGAAAAATTAACATAAATATTAGGTATTTCATACAGTACTTTAAAGGGTGATCATTCCTAGACTATAGCATATCAATTTATTTCCTACCAATGACCATTTTGGTCAGAAACAAATTTCAGTTATTTAATCTTTACTGTACAAGTGTTCCCACCTTTAATCTTACAACTGTCATATCTGTAACATTTTCTTTCCCCAGTATATACCTTGCAGTCTTTACACCTGACTTTCCACCTTCTCGCCACTGTCATGTAGAACTGTCTTGTAGTATTCCTAAAGCTGTGTTTCTCAAAGTGTAGTTGTTAGACCACCTGCATCAGAATCACCTGAGAGCTGGGAAGGTACTTATTAAAAATACAGATTTTAATCTCAGACTAAATAAACCAAATATCTTGGGTAAGATCCAAAAATCTGCATTTTAACAAGCACCTTAAACTTTTCTACAAGATTCTTGCAAATGCCAACATTTAGAGACTCACCCTACTAATGTCTTCAAAATCATTTGGGCAAAGGGAGAGTTACAAGTGTAATAAACAGGGCTGAACTATACAGCTCATGTATATATATACTCACCTGTAAAAGAGCTGCAATAGTACCAAACGAATGCCACAGCATGGGTGCAAGGTCAGGAACAGATTCTCGCTTCTTACTTAGCTCCAGCAAAGCATTTTCCCTTGTCTCAGGACTGGACAGCTCATTGATCCACTGATAGATTTTTTCTCTATCTACTTGAGCCAGTGCAGTAGGCACAGGCTTCAAGTGAAAACAAGAAAGTAAACAAGTGAGTTTCATTAGAATCAAACCAAATCTTACTCTGCAGTAGTGCTTTAGAGTGAATATACTTTTCGTAAATATCCGGAGGGCTTTTCTAAATATACACACTTGATATAAACTAATTGAATTTGTAAAATCTAAATTGCACATACACTTTAATAATTCCATGTTTAGGAATTTATCCCATAGATATACTTGGGCTGTACTGAAGACATACCAAGATATTTACTGTTGCACTGTTTTAAAAGCAGAAAACTTAAAATAACAAATATCTATCTTTAAGGAACTAGTTTAAAATGTATGGGTACGTTTTTATACAGAACTAGAGGCCCGATGCATGAAATTCATGCAAGGAGCGGCCTTTGCAGCCCTGGCTTCGTCCAGAAGGTCGTCTGGAAGGACATCCTGAAGTTCATTCAGCTGTCCGGTCTAATTAGCATATTATATTTTTATTATTATAGATACTATGTAGTCTTTCAAAAAAGAGACACTGTACCTCTGTATCTGTTGATACTAAATAAAAGGCCAAAAACAACAAAAAAGAGTGCAGAATGGTATATATGCTTCCATTAACATACACATATATTCTTACATATTTACATGTAACATTTCTAAAAGAATACATAAGAAATTGTTAACAGTAGTTACCTCTAACTTTGGAATCCATATGGGAGACTTACTTTTCATTGTATATAATAAAACCTTTTACATAGTTTAAACTTTTTTTATCATGTACCTATAATAGTTTTTTGTTTTTATTGATTTTTTTTTTTTTGAGAAAGAGGAAAGGAGAGGGATAGAGATAGAAATACTGATGAGAGATAAACATCATTGATTGGCTGCCTCCTGAACGCCCTCTATGGGGAATTGAGCCCGCAACCTGGGCATGTGCCCTGACCTGTTGGTTCTTGGGTCGATGCTCAACCACTGAGCACACTGGCCCGGCTATAAGTTTTTGAAAGAAAAAAGTTACACCCATGCCATCTATTGCTGTTCTTCTCCAATAATTCCAGCATCCCTTTCTCTCTCTCTCTTTTTTTAAATTTTATTTTATCAGCATCCCCTTCTGTGAAGAAAACAGATGTAATTTAGAAAAGCTCTTCCTTCTAATGATTCTCCCCTTTGAGAATCATGTTAGATACTCATGTAGGAATTATGTAAAGACTTAATAGAACATGCTTTCATTATTGTGCTAAAGAACCACAATATTCCCCTCAAATTGAGGATATCTATAATTCTTCACACTTGTCAAATACCCTTATGACCTAGGTAAGTCCCTTAATTGTTCTTATCTGGAAAATAAGATGGTAGACTAGAAAAATGATTACTGTTGCTGTTTTTTAAAAAATATATATTTTATTGATTTTTCACAGAGAGGAAAAGAGAGGGATAGAGAGTTAGAAATATCGATGAGAGAGAAACATCGATCAGCTGCCTCCTGCACACCTCCTACTGGGGATGTGCCCGCAACCAAGGTACATGCCCTTGGCCGGAATCGAACCTGGGACCTTTCATTCCGCAGGCCAACGCTCTATCCACTGAGCCAAACCGGTCTCGGCGAGACTTATCCTTAATAGGCTTCTCCAATAAAGATATTTGCCCAATTTCTATTAATATTAATGTTCCTTATTTAAATTAAGCATGCGATGTAACTACTTGTTGTCCCATCATGAAAAATAAAGTAACATTAGC
>NW_006290306.1:1844504-1848496 GCF_000327345.1 Myotis davidii | reverse complement strand
TCAAAAAATACATATATTTGTTGATCTGACCAAAAAAAAGGTATAATTTTGATTCATTCACACCCGACGACTATTGTTGTGTTGGCTGTTGTCATTTTTTAAACTTAACAATCTAAGGGAAAAGAGGTTAGTGCCCTTGACTAAATAGTCAGGTATTGCATGTTTTAAAATTTCTTGCGGCATACCAGTTGAAAATTGTTGCCTTAGAGTAATCTGTTAAACGCTGTTTTTTGACTCCCAGCAGTGATACTCCTCAAGGAAACAAAGGCTCCTAAAGTAACAATATGATGTAGAAAGAATAGGGTAGTTTCTCCCCTCTCTACAGCAAAAACAGAATTGTCCAAGCACTTGTCCTTTCTATTCTACTATATACAGGCCCTCAACTTAAAAAGTTATTTTTGGAAATGCAATTCCCATCAAAGATAAGATATGCTTAGAGTATTACATCACCTTAAAAGCTCAGTGGAAACAAGGGCTAAAATTTTAGCTTTGGGTTTCCTGCCCAGTCTCTTGAATGACCCACAATCCAGTAATTCAAGGGGGCTTCATAGATGCTGCTCTAGCAATATAGTATCTACCCTGATTACTCATTGCTCATTCTGGTCAACTCTCCCCAAAGTCCTATCACCCAGACACTACCGTCAATAAACTCCATTACCCCAACTAAACCCAGCCTGTCACTTATACCCAGCACCCCTGTACCCCAATCCACCCTGGGGCACCGTAGGTGAACAACACCAGTCAGCATATTATGGCTTCTGAACACCATGCCCTATCCCCACATATTAATTTATATTTCCAGAGCTGACTTGACTCCAATTAGATGAATGGTGCTGGCACTCTGGGAGGTCAATGCCTTGTGTCTGTCTGCTTGGGTTCCTAGGGCTATGACCACCCACTACCAGCAAAACTCCAACTTTTGAGACTATTCGTGGGAGCTGCAGCCTCCCTGAGAATTTGGTTCTAAGAGAGCTAGGGATGTCAGGTTGGGATCTCAGACATTAATTTGGAGCTGTGGATTCTGTAGAACATTCTAGCAATGGGAAGGCAATGAAGGCAGTTTGATACCAGGAAATATCTGGGGCAGGGACCCTCCTTTTCATCATTCCTATTGAATTTTGCCTCCAGCTTAAAAGGAGGCATTAGTTTAAATCCCACAACCTATTTGTTATGGGATGAATATAATCATTTCTTAAAATATAAAGGGAGCTAACATATATAGTACTTACTCTGACAGGCACTGTCCTAAATAAATATGTATCATCACCACCTGCATTTTACAGATGAGAAACCTGAGGAGCACTGACTTAAAAGTTAAGTGACAAGCCAGGATTTGAATCCAAGTGGTCTGGCAACAGACTCTTAATTGCTTTGCTAATGCTGTTTCTCACCTGCCTGAAAGATTAGGTCTGATCTAAACATGACTTTCTAAAAAACTATTTCCTGTGTCTATTTCCTAGACAATAGAGATAGGGAATATATAAAAATCTCAAACTAAAATTAAAAAGTTATTGCTATTAGTTCAGCAGAATCTGAAAACAATCAGCACCATGAACAGTGTCACTGATGTTAAGTGAAATTCTCTACTTGTTGAGATTAAAAGGCACTTAATAACCATCATTTTAATGGCAGTCAGTGAAATCATTTGATATAGACCGTCGACCCTCAGACTGAAGGGTCCTGAGTTCATCGTACTTTAGTTGCAGACTCAATCCCTGGCCCCGGTCCAGGGGTGTGCAGGAGGCAACCATCAGTGTTTCTCTCTCTGTCTTCCTCCTCCCTTCCACTCTCTCTAAAAATCAATGGAAAAATATCTTTGGGTGAGGATTAACAAAATAAAAAATAAAGATAGCATTATAACAGGTACGATGTGATACCCCATTGTGGTTTTGATTTGCATTTCCCTAATATTAATGATTTTAAACATCTTTTCATGTGTCTGTTGGCCCTCGGTATGGCTTCCTTGAACAATGTCTATTCAGTTCATCTACCTATTTTTATTGATTTATGAGGATATTTGTCCATTGATTTTCAGAGAGAGTAGAAGGGAGAGGGAGAGACAGAGAGACACCGATTGGTTGCCTCCTGCACGCACCCAGACCAGGGCTGGGAACCTGCAACCAAGGTAAGTGCTCTTAACCTGAAATGAACCTAGGACCCTTCAGTCCATGGGCTGACACTTTATCCACTGAGCCAAAATGGCTAGGGCAATCTACCCATTTTTTAAATCAGTTGTTTCTGTTGTTGAGTTGTATGAGTTCTTTATGTATTTTGGATATTAACCCCTTATCATAAATATCATTTGCAAATAATATCTTCTCCCATTCAGTTGGTTGCCTTTTTGTTCTGTTCATTGGTTCCTTTGCTGTGCAGAGGCTTTTTAGTTTTTTGTTTTGCTTCCCTTGCCTTTCTAGTCAAATTCACAAAAACTGATGTCCAAAAGCTTAATGCCTATGTTTTCTTCTATGTATTTTATTGTTTCAGATCTTACATTTAAATCTTTAACCCACTTTGAGTAAATTTTTGTGAATGGTGTAAAATAGTGATCCAGTTTCATTCTTTGATCTTGATAGTAAAACCCAAAATGTATCTTACTCTCTTTCTGAATCCCAAAGATCATTTAGGCATACCTCTCAGAAAATTTTTAAAGTCTGAAAATTGATGTCTTCTTAAAAGGGAGTGGGAAGTGAAAGAGGGGGATGAGGGAAGAGAGGGAATTGTACTGTACTGTTTTAAAAACATAGTTTCACTTAGTAATCACAACGATGTGGTATTATCCTCGTTTTACAACTATGAGTAAATGATGGTGGGCAGATTTCCTCCTCTTCTCATTCTCTATTTAAAGATCACCTCTAAAGATTCCTAATTCCATTGCTACAATCTTTTAATTTATAAGTTACTAATTATATTTCTGAGGCTGTGGCTGATATGGAATTCAGCCTAGTAGCACACACTGTCCAGCAGCAGATAAGCAAAATAATCTATGACTTACCTAACTTAAACACATTAACAATGTGGACACTACCACAAACACAGAGATGAACATTTCTTGAATCAACAGAAATCTATGGATCTTTACCTTAGAAAAAAACATAACTGCAAATTGTTTTGCACATAATTGTTTTTCGCAAAATTTACACATAATTTCAGAGAACTCATGGATAGAACCCCAACCCATCCATTAACCCAGGATTAAAAACCTGTTTATCAAGTTAAAGAATAGACTTTAGTCCATCATATATCTAAGCTGACCATCTTTACTGAGAGCACCATGGGATGGGTTGGTTGTCCATTAGTGCCTTCTGATTTTTGCAGAGTCAAACAATTAAAAAAAAAAAAAAAGAATAGAAAAGACCTTGATTTGCAAGTAACTACACAAGTACAAAAGTGGAATGCACACTGAACTAGAAGCCAGAACTGTCTTCAAAATACTTTTTTGCCATTTCTAGAATTGTGTCCTTTACTTTTCCAAGCTTCAGTTTTATCATTGGTAAAATGAGGGAACCATATTCAACTAGAGGCCTGGTGCACTGGGTGGGGTAGGAGGCCCTCAGGGATGTCCGTCTGACGGACATCCTTCGTGCTGCCATGGAGGTGGGAGAGGCTCTCACCACCACCGTTGCACTCACCAGCCATGAGCCTGGCTTCTGGTTGAGCGGCGCTTCCGCTGTGGGAGCACACTGACTACCAGGAGGCAGTTCCTGCATTGAGTGTCTGCCCCCTGGTGGTCAGTGAGCATCATAGCAACCACTCATTCTGCAGTTCGGTTGATTTGCATATTAGCCTTTTATTACATAGGACTAGAGGCCCGGTGCACAAAAATTTGTGCACTCGGGGGGAAGGGGTGGTCCCTCGGCCTGGCCTGTGCCCTCTCGCAGTCTGGAACCCCTCGGGAGATAACACCCTGCTGGCTTAGGCCTGCTCCCCAGTAGCAGAGGGCAGGCCCAATCCCTAGGTGCAGCCCCTGGTCAGGCTCAGAGCAGGGCCAATTG
>NW_006290306.1:1822686-1843451 GCF_000327345.1 Myotis davidii | reverse complement strand
GAACGTTGGTTTCCTCCGTCACTGAAGCAAGCAAGCCTCATGTTAAAGCTGCCTGGCTGCCAGCCGCCATCTTGGCTGGCAGTTAATTTGCATATCTCCCTGATTAGCCAATGAGAAGGGTAGCGGTCATATGCCAATTACCATGTTTCTCTTTTATTAGATAGGATTATTCCCAAAGTCTCAGTCAGTTATAAAATCTTAGAAATTATTTAGTTTAATTATAAGTGAGAACCTAATCTAAGTGGCCCTTTAAAAATAATAATTTTTAAGTTATAATTTGCACACAATAAAACATTTCAGTATTTTAGAAATCTATACACCAGTGTAACCATCACCACAATCAAGACATAGACCACTTCAATTACCACCCCTCAAAGTTTTCTAGTACTCCTTTTAATAAACCCCACCACATTCAGCCCTAGGTAACCAGAAAGCAGAAAGATATGCTTTCTGTTGCTATATATTAGGTCTGCCTTTTCTAGAAACTATTTATAGGAGGTAAATTTATTGAATATACTATGTGCCAGCCAGTCACTGTGGATCACCTCCCTTTATTCTCAAAATTCTAACAGGAAACGGTTTCAGGGAGGTTTAACATACTCAAAATTGCAAAGTGAGTGTATGGCAGAATTAGTCTACTTCTCTCTAAAATCAGTGAACCCTAACTGGTTTATAGAACTGAAATCACAAATATCCTTCCAAATTGAAGAAAATGTTTCTTAAGAACACAATATAGAACTTTAATATTCTATTATGTAAATACAGCTCACTAAAGTTGGATTTGGCTAAATAGTAAGTTCAATTACATATCTAGAAACATAAAGTCATGAGAGTCTGATTTGGACTATTATCTTCCTCAACAATGTCTTCTAAGATTAGAAACAGAATCTATTGGATATAACTGTGTCTTTAGTTATATACTCATTTAATGTCCGTGGTTCTTTCCTTTTAATATATGTGTGAAAAATATTTGTATTGTCAACATTTACGAGGGAATCACTCTCCTCTTTTCTGTTTAACGATTTGTATAAGGAAAAAGTATTTCAAATAATTTTCTTTCTTTCAACAAATCTTAACACAGGCAAGAGATTTACCAAAGTGAGTCATCAATGGTTAATGCCAAGTGTCACAAACACAGGTTATTGATGTTGATTTTCTATCTATGAAAATCTTAACACCTAATATGAAAAGGAAAAACATATCTAGAACCTAAATAAAAAGACTCTCATTTACCCATAAATAAAAATATGATTTAGCCCCTATGATTAAAATTAAGAATTGACATTGATGGCTTTCTTAAACAGAAAATAGACAAACCTATCAATACAATTTTATGTTTAAAGGCCAAAATAACTGCTGGTTTTCCTACCAATGAATATGTAACAGAATGGAATTGGACTGAAACAGGTATTTTCCCAATTCTGGAGATGTCTCAACGTGTGGTTTTGGATGTCTACATAATGATGACATTCAAAAAACCTACACTTCTTAAATAATGCCAAAGGGAAATAATGAATTAGCTTAATTATCCTATCTTTATAAAATAAGGGCCAGAATGTTCTTTAAAATACCTTTTTAAAAATGGAAGTGAATAAGCAAAGAGAAATTAGGCAATCTGCTTAAATTTCAACAGGAGACATGGGAGGGAGGAGATAGTGTTTGAATTAGATCCTTCAGAGTGCACAATGTTCTTTTTATCTGACAAAAGGGAAGAGTGTCTGGGAGTCTAGCACAGCTTCAACAAAAAGATATAAAGTAACTAATGATGTTGCCGCTTAGGTGGAAAGTGATGGAAAAAAAAGGTTTATGGATGTTAGAATTGCCAATGGATATCAGTGACGAAAATTTAAAAAATGCATACCCAGTGCATCTCCTAAAGGCTTACCTTTGGCTGTTTTAAATCACTAGCATAACATTCATTACAGAAGACCCACAGTATGTGAAGGTTTGTAGTTCTACTATTCTAAAGCAACCTGTGAGCCGAAACCGGTTTGGCTCAGTGGATAGAGCGTCGGCCTGCGGACTGAAAGGTCCCAGGTTCGATTCCGGTCAAGGGCATGTACCTGGGTTGCGCGCACTTCCCCAGTGGGAGATGTGCAGGAGGCAGCTGATCGATGTTTCTCTCTCATCGATGTTTCTAACTCTCTATCTCTATCTCTCTCCTTTCCTCTCTGTAAAAAAAAAAAATCAATAAAATATATATTAAAAAAAAAATAAAAAAGAATAAAGCAACCTGTGACGTCCATAACAAAGTGATTTGTTACTCTGTGGAGGCAGGAATTGAGTCCCAAGGTTGAATCTGGGAGCAAGTCATTTCACCAGTGAGTGAACCCAGCCAACCACTGAGCACTTTGTTATTCTTATTTAACCTTTTAGGTAATCCTGTGTGGTATGTGTGTCCTTATTTAATAGACTAGAGGCCCAGTGCACAAAATTTACGCACAGGTAGGGTCCTTGGGCCTGGCTGGTGATCAGGGCTGATCTGCGGAGCGACTGGGGGGTCCCCGCTGGCACCTGACTTGGCTGGCCTGGGACCTGCAGGCTGGGGGCAGCTCCCGCGTTGAGCGTCTGCCCCCTGGTGGTCAGTGCACATCATAGCAACCAGTCGTTCAGCCATTCGGTCAATTTTCATATTAGTCTTTTATATATAGGATGTGAGACAGAAATTACTTTCTATGGTGGCAATAATGAAGATGTTAGGATGTATTCTGTAAAGAATGACAAGTCTAGCCCTAGCTGGTTTGGCTCAGTGAATAGAGCATTGGCCTAAGGACTGAAGAGTTCCGGGTTCGATTCCAACCAAGGGCACATGCCTGGGTTGTGGGCTCGATCTCCTGTAGGGGGCATGCAGGAGGCAGTTGATCAATGATTCTCTCTCATCATTGATGTTTCTCTCTCTCTCTCTGAAATCAATAACAATATATTTAAAAAAAAGGTTAAGGTTCCAATTTCATTCTTAAAAAAAAAAAAAAGAATGACAAATCTACTATACCATACATTTTTAGCGTAATAAAATACCACTCAAGAGTGAAAATTTAAGATACTTCCAAAATTATCTCAAATTCTCTCTTTTGTGAATGACATTCTGCATTCACTTGACTACATTCTCCTTTGATAGTAATGTCTCCCCAACTGAGTATGATTTACCTGTTATATTAAAAAGAGATAAAGATTAACACAAATGCAAATTTTCATCATTAGGCACAAAGCATTTTCGCAAGTGGCTTTAGATTATTGCAAGCACTATTGCATGTATTACAGTAGCTAGTAACAAACACCATTACTGTTCCTTTACCCAGAGCAAAATAATCAGAATAACAAGCAGCTTGTCTAATGGAAGGGATAGAGAATTGGGAAAGAGGCCACTCAACTTTTCTATGCTTCCACCTCCTGACTAACCAAATATTCTAGTGAATGAGTGGTACAAAGGAACCTGTCAGCATTTTTGTGTGGTCTAAACAGCATAACAGGTGAAACTGTACCTAAAAGTTCAAATTTTAAAAAAATGCAAGGTATTGTAAATTTAATTGGAAAACCATTAATTCAGCACTTATTTTAAGTAATGAAACACAGCTTTAATGGCTGTTCAAAAGCATTAGGGAGCAAATGAAAATAAAAGTGAATAGGTATAGAGTTTGGGGAGGCACAGGGAAAAGAGCAGCTTGGTATCAAAGTGTGGAGGAGACACAATCAGATTTTGAGAGATGGACAGACAAGCCAACCTTATTAGAATCCCGTATTTAACTTGCCCCTCCCCTACCAGCAGCAACCTCATCTTGACTTGCTTCTTCTAAATTATACATGCAATTTGGGAGAAGAAAAAAATTGGGAAACTGCAAATACCAACTGAGACATATAAAAGGTACCTCTCCACTTTGAATAGTTACAAACACTTAGACACATGGTGTCTGGAGGCAGAGATGCCCCTGGCTCTGGAAATGACAGTTTTCTACAGCCCAATCACACTTAAGCTCACTTTTTATATTTAAAGTTAAGGTGATTTTTTTTGGTTCTCTATTTGGTACTTGTCATTTTGCCGAATAATGCAGTTTCCATGCTACCCTCTCCTAAATCACTTCACCTTGGTGAAACAGAAAACGTGGGATGGGCATTTAGAAGAGCGTGCTCAGATCATATGGTCCTGTGTTCCCAGCGCTCTCAGCAGCCACCTCCCTCATTCAGCAAAGTATCTGAGCCCTTACTTTATGCCAGGAACAAGGGTAACCATGTACACAGGGCCCACACTACACCTGTCTCTGTCCTCAAGAGGGAGACCGACAAAACAAGGGAATGAATACAAAAATTACAAAGTGGAATCCATGCTGTAAAGGTACTTTAATAAAGTCGAGGATTACAGAACTACTTTAAAAAGAATGGTAAGGGAAAGCCAATTCTAGGGAGGTTTAGGCAGAGACCTGAGGGAAGACGAGCCACGTTAGCCCACATGGTGTGTGTGTGTGTACATAAGGGATGGGAGTAGGACGAGCGCCCCTTCGCTGGAAAAGCGCACTGGAAGGGAGGGTAGAAGGGATGCAACGGCGGCCAGTGGAGCCTACCGAGCAAGTGACATAAAAGGAGACTGCAAACGTGGTTGTAAAGACAAGAGAGGGCTTTGTATGTCATGGCAAGGAGTCTGGATTTTATCTTACTGCAATCGGAAGCCAAAGGATTACTTCAGACAGGTGAATTGCAGGCCCCGTTTTTGTCAAAAAACGCACTGATAAAATGAGATGTGTGGGAAAAGGTTTTAAGCGCCCAGGACCGTAAGTCACACATGAGCCTGGGTCTGAGCGTTGCTTCGGTAAAGCATGTTGTTTGGGTCAGAAGCCCTTTCCTTCCCGCTGCGATGTGCCTAGGCAGGGAGTCCCGAGGGCCCCTGGCCCTGTCAGGTTGCTCATGGAATTCTCCTCATCCCCACCGGCGCCCAGCACGCAACCGGCACCCCAAACTGTCGGTCAGCGCAATGAATGGCCGGTCCCGGCCGCGAGACCGGCGCTCGGGGCGCGGGACCAGGCCCCGAGGCCGGAGAAGAACGCGAAACGTCACGCAAGAGGTCACGAGAGCCGGCCGCCGAGCAAAGTGAGGGCGGGCTCCACCACGGCCAAGGCGCGGCGAGGAGGGGGGCCGGGGCCTCAGGGGGAGAGGGCAGTAGGAGCTGGACTCCGGGCTCGACACAGGGACCTAGGAGGAGGCCGAAACGCAGGGCTAGAGAGAGAGGTTCTGGGCCTAGGCCGGGCGGCCCAGTCACTTACCGCAGCCGTCGCCAGACTGTGCATGTTGGGAGTGGCAGCCGCTCTACGCCCACCGCCGAACGCTCCCGACCCACGTCCCCACTTCAGCACTGAAGCCGCCAAAGATGATGAACCGCCGCGGCCGCCATCCGTCTTTGGCTCGCTCCGCCCCTTCGCAGCCCTATGACCTTTCACCCCTGACCCCTTCTGAACAACTTATTCCCACCTCCTAACTCTCAGCAAAGTATGTCCTTTGCCTCTTAAGATTCAGGACCTTAAGGACATCTGCCACCTACTTGTCCCCGCACCCCCTGGGAGGTACCCCGAGAGAGGGGCGTGAACTCCCACCCTACTCCGGAGGCCAGTGAAGGGCGGGAAAAAGTCCCGGGAGGACAAGTAGAGCGCATGCCCCACCAGGCCGACTAAGACGAAACGAGGGGAAGTCGAAAGCCAGTGAAGTGAAAATGCGCATGCGTGCTACCATGGGGCGGAGCTACCTCCGCGGACTCCGCTCGGTGCTGGGGCGGAACGAGGGCGTAGAGGGGCGGTGTTTTCAGGCTTGCGCGCACGCGCCCTGTCCGGTCGCGTCGAGTGTGCGTGCGTGCGTTGCGTGTTTGCGTGTGGTCACAGTTCCCGCCATCAGCCACTCTCCCTGACTTGGGGGAGCGAGCTGTATACCTCCGTTTGGGTTCGGCGTCCCTTCCTTCCTTAACCTCCATTCTTCCCCCTCCGCGCGGACTCGGTGCGAGCCCCGGACTCACAGGCACAGGTAAGACGGGCCCAGCGAGCTTCTCCACTGAGCCGTTTTCCGAGATCCCCCTTGCCCCGTGCGGTCCGCCCACTCGGCGTTCACTCTTCTGGAGTTCGCCCTGCTGCTGCTCAGCCTGCCCCCAGCCCCTCGCAGCTCCCCTGGCCTCACACGTACTCCACTAGGGTCTATCCCTAAGCTTTCCTTCTTTGACCTGGTCCTAACTGTCACTCGCTTCCTCCGCAGCCCGAACCTGCCCCGTTTCGCTGGGGGCTGTCGCCGTCCGCCACTCGCCCCTTAACGAGGCCTGCTGTCTCTAAAGGGAACTTAGGTTGCGGTAGCCGCACATCCGTCAGGCCTTGGACAGGGTACTCTTTCACTCTTGACAATTCTTCACCTTCCTCTCCTAATCATCTCTAACCAAAGGCATGGATTGTATTTTTGTCATGCATTTGGTTGCTCCCCAGCTCTAGACATCAGATCACGTTGTCAAGTTTACATATTTTAGGGCATGGTCCAGGAAAGGAAATGACAATCGGTGACAAAATCCTGTGTTTCGGAAAGTTGGCCTGTACTGGTTTTGTGGTAGTTCTTTCAAAAATTTGGCTCTGCCTAGGGATAGGCCCTTTTTGAGGGGTGGCAGTATCTGAAAAGTATCTACCTGGAGATATCTAAGGGAGGAGGTCAAGTAGACAGTTGTATATATTGGGTTGGTGCTCAGAGGAGAGTTCTGGGCTGGACATACAAGTAAGTGTATATATGTCATCTGCCACCATGATGGTAAAGCCATGGATGTGGATGGAATTGCCTAAGGAGCGAACTGTGCTAGAAAAGAAAGGGGCCTAGGATGGAGCACTGAGGGATTCTTGGCATTTAATAACTGAATCTATTTCTGTACATCTTCAGTATCACTTTTCTAGTTGAAGCCACAACCCTCATTCACCTGGACTTAATGTCACTAATACCCTGTTTTCTCATCTGTAAAATGGGAATAAACATCACCTTATTGGATTGTTATGAGGATTAAACGCAGTAACCATAGCATGCACATGGCCTTCCGTCAATAGCCAGTAAACATTAATTGTTATTGTAAGGGTTGTTATAAGTTGAATCACTCAATACTTTCCTGTCTGGTTACCCTGTTTTCTTTCATTCTTGCTGCTTTCACTCTCCTTTCAAAACCAAAACAAAGCATATCACTTGTCCATTCAGCAGTAACATGTCATTTCTCCGCTTAAAACTCTTCAGTGGATTGCCCATCACTAAGTGTTTATTACATTTAGGGTAAAATTCAAAATCCTTACAGTGGTCTACAAGATTCTTCATAATCTGATTCTTTCCTGCTTTACTAGCTTCATCTTGCACATCCTCCCTTCCCTCTCTGAACTCCAGTCACACTGCTTTTCATTTCTTCAGTCACAACAAATTATTTTCTATCGCAGGGCTTTTACACATTTTGTTCTGTTTGCCTGGATTGACCCAGCATGACCATCCTTCACTTAACTCATGCTTCAGTTTTCAGCTTAAGTGGTACTTTCTAACCCCTGACTCCCAAGTCTTAAGTCAGGTACCGTATTATAATCTCTCATCAAGCCCTGCATTTTATATCATTTTTCAGAACTTCTAATTATATCTTTATTTGTGTGATTATTTAAAGTCTGAATATAAGCTAGTAATTATTTTATGTCTCTTTCTCAAAAATTTGTTAAGTGAATAAATAAACTGGAGCTTGCTGTAAGAACCATCATGTCTTTTGGAAGCACCAGCTTACTGATATTTTTGTCACTTGAATATTCACTCTGCAAACAAAGAACACAAAAGAAAAAAACAACAGGTTTTCCATGGCTTTGGATGATTTTACATTCTTATGTCATAAAACCATTCAGATTTTAGACACTTTCAGTGGAGATAAAGTTTATCTAGGTCAACTTCTCTCTTTCAGCCATAACACTAATTTTATCTCTGTGCATTTGTTTTATGGATCTTTTTAAGAAAGAAAGCCCTTAAAATCAGAATAGTGGTTTATATATCTTAACAACAGGTTAAACTATGAGACCAGTGAGTATGATGTTTTCATAAACAGATAAAGGAAAATGTCATATTTAAGTTGGTGGTGGTGGATGTGAAAGCAAGTATTAAAATTCAGTAATTTGTGTGTATATAGAACAACATTTTTTGTTGAGAAGTAGAAAATAAAACATAGGAAATGTATGAATGTCAAACCAAGAGGCATTTGGATTTATTTTATAGGTAGTGAGTGATGAGCTGTTAAAAACGTTTAGGAGGAAGTTTCATTTAATCAAGTTGAGTAAGTTCTAGAGATATGCTGTGGAACATTGTACCTATAGTTAACAGTACTGTATTGTACAGTTAAAAATGTGGTAAGAGAGCAGATCTTGTGTTAGGTATTCTTTGTGTGTGTGTTAAGTATTCTTAACACAGAATTTAAAAATGTTTGGGAGGGAATTGGCATCAATGTCAAGTATTTAGCACTTACAAAGTGCCTGTTATTTTGCAGGAGTACAAAAGAAGATAGGACAGGTTCTCCTTCCTCTCTCCCCCTCCTTCAGGGAGAAAGTTAAGACAATTAGTGCATATTGTACTTTCTTTAGTAGGAGATAATAAAAGTAGTTTTTTAGAAAGGGTAAAGGATTCATTGCTGGAATCACTTTCATTGAGGAGGATGCATTATAGTAGTGGTTAAAAACATAGGTTCTGATTTTAGACTTATTTTTGTCACTTACTGACTATAATCAATCATGAATAAATTACTTGATCTCTCTTAGCTTTAGTTTCCTTATCTATAAATAGATATTAATAACTGTCCTTTAGGGTTATTGTGAAAATAAATGCAGGTATGGTGCCTAGCACTGTGCTTAATAAATGTTGTGTAATAAATATTAGATTGGAGTGGTAGCAAAGTGATGTGTTTCTGAATTAAGGTAGTAGTTACAAAAAGATGGGGTTTTTGATAAATGAGAATGAGGTTAAAGCTGATACTAAGATTTTTTGCCTCAATGATGGTGGGAGGACAAGTATAGGGAAGGCTTCTGAGGGCATGGACTGTATAATTTTCACATATGTATCCCTACCACAGTGTATCAAATTAGAGTAGCTCAATAAATGATTTTTTTAGAAGTGAACAAATCAGTTTAAAGTTGTTTTAGTTTTCAAAAGGCAATGAGAGATTTAGAAGATGCTTCAATTCGAGAAAGAAACCTGTAAAGCTAGTTTTGAAAAAAGTAAAAACTAAGTTTATCAGTTTTTTTAAATTTGTAACAGCACCTGGTGGAAGTGGTGTTTTAAGACATAAAACATCCTTATGTGACAATGTTTATAAAGTCAACAAAGGATGTATTCTTTTTCACTGTCTTCATAGTTTCAAAATGTAGCAGGGATAAACCAAGATACAAATGGATCAAGGTACAGCTCCTCCTGGAGTCCCTCAGTTTGCACACAGATCCCTAAAGTTCTGGTGTGTGTGTGTGTGTGTGTGTGTGTGTGTGTATCCTGGGCATTGTGTTTTAAATTTTTTCAATAAGGTTAAATTTGTAGTTTTTAAATAATGAAAAGGTTAATCTTTGTTGTATAAATGATTACTTAACAATCATTTTAATTTTGTGAATTGGATTATTTTTAAAAGGCACACTTATATTTCCTGTAGCTGAGTTGATGGCTTCCGAAGAACTGGGATAGCTGCAGAATATGAGTAGTTCCCCAAGAAGATTGCATTGCCTTTGGCACAAGCATCAGAATAAAGGTGAATCGTTATTACATAGGGTTTTTCAGTAAAAGTCACTGAAAAGTAAGTAATGTTTTTATTTTAGATATGTTTCCAAGAGTATGCATAGTGACAAGAATTGACCATTTTCTTTCTTCTGTTTTTAGTAACAGCTTTCATGCTTTCGCATGTTTTTTGTGTGTGTGTGTATTTTTTTAACCACAGAATGCCCTTCTAGATAAGGATATTTTCAAAGCAATACCTAAAATAAGAACATTTATTTAATTATTTATTTTTAAGCTGTAGGTTCTTATTTTTTGTTAATCCTCACCCAAGGATATTTTTCCCATTGCTTTTTAGAGTGAGTGGAAGGAACGGAGGAAGGGAGGGAGGGCAGGAGGGAGGGAGAGAGAAATATTGATGTGCAGAGAGACACATTGATTGGTTGCCTCCTACACACTGCCCGCATGAAGTCGGGGATTAAACCTGCAACTTAGATATGTGCCCTTGACTGGGAATGGAACCATGACCCTCTGTGCAGGGGCTGACACTCTGACCACTGAGCAATACCAGCCGGGGCTAAAATAGGAGTATTTAAATATCTGTCCAGGGTATAAAAACATTTTTGGCAATGTTATTGAGCTTTCATAGAATGCTCAAGGCTGAATGGTAGTTTTAATAATTGTGAAGAAATTTAGGGAAAGGAGAATCTGAATGGTGTACTTAAAGAATGAATTTTTATTATATTTCGTCTTCCTAATATCACTTTGGTAGTGAATTAGCATTACAGAATTCAGAGAAATCTTAT
The DNA here is from genome assembly GCF_000327345.1 of Myotis davidii. Classification (NCBI taxonomy): domain Eukaryota; kingdom Metazoa; phylum Chordata; class Mammalia; order Chiroptera; family Vespertilionidae; genus Myotis; species Myotis davidii. The sequence continues at coordinate 1,832,943 of NW_006290306.1, read as the reverse complement.
CTTGGTTCTAGGTTCATAGAAAGTTTAACAGTTACTGAATTATGCTGAATACTGAAAAAGAAAGTTGTTTTCTCTTTAAGTAAGGTAAACCCTGAAAATATGATGATTATACAAAAATAGATATAGTTAATGCATTTAGTACAAGAGCAGGTGATGGACTGAATTGAGGCATTAGAAGTTTTATTTTATTGGTTCTGCCAGTTTTATGTCCTGCACTTTTCAGGGTTTCTTCTTTCAAAGAAAGAGAGGTTGCTAGTAGAAAAGGTTAAGAAAATATTAAATATCTGAAGTAAAATTTTATATGTGTAATCAAAACTGCATCAAATATTTGAAAATTATATATAGAGAAAGAGAAGTAACAATTAAGTTTTTATTTTTTATTAACTTTAGTGAACATTGAAATCTTCATCTCAAATTTTTGTTAAATGCAATTTTTAAAAACAAGTTTTTGTTGGAGGAATTCAAGGTTAATAACCTTTATTTACTTTTGGTCTGTAAGGAAAACACTAAGATAATGTGGTTTTATTTTAATTCATTTTAATTTGGCACCATGACCCATAATGACATTTTTTTAAAGTGAAATAATCTGACATACTCTTAAAATGAAGTTTCTTTATTGAGCCGTGAATAAAATGAATCCCAGTTTAGGCAAGTTTATTAATGTTTTTGTTTTAATGCATTCTGTAACTGCATATTAATTCTTGTTCTTCATAAGTGACTTTTATCTCATTGAATTTAAGATATGAGAACAGCTGTACATTTAGTGTAAAAGTTCAGGTCCACATAGAAAAAGCTTAAGTGTTCAAAAGATAAGTCATATGTAATAAAGGTCATAGTGATACTCTTCTAAAGAACTTAGTAAATATAACCCTATATTGGTCACATAAAAGGAATTTATGGTTCCAGTATCTACTATTGTATATATATATATATATTTAAATATATTTTATTGATTTTTTACAGAGAGAAAGGGAGAGGGATACAGAGTTAGAAACATCGATGAGAGAGAAACATCGATCCGCTGCCTCCTGCACACCCCCCACCGGGGATGTGCCCACAACCAAGGTACATGCCCTTGACCGAATCGAACCTGGGACCCTTCAGTCCGCAGGCCGATGCTCTATCCACTGAGCCAAACCGGTTAGGGCTACTGTTGTATATTTTAACAATAAATTGATAATACTGATTTGTTCATTATTTTGTTGTTATTTATTCTTAAGCTAGAGGCCTGTTGCATGAAATTTGTGCACAAGTAGGGTCCCTAGGCCTGGCTGGCGATCAGGGCTCTTCTGGGCATTCCAGCTGCTGGCCAGGGCCTTCCTTTGTTCCACGCCATTGCCTGGTGGTCAGCGTACATCATAGCGAGCAATAGAACTCTCGGTTTCCTGGTTGAACTCCCGTGAGGACATTTGCATATTAGCCTTTTATATATATATATATATATAGATTGTTGTTTCATGTATGTCAGACACTGTTCTAATGGAGATGTAAAGATTAAAGGACATATTCCCTGTCTTTAAATAACAGAGTCTAGGTAGAGACAAAGAGGTAAAAAGTTTATATAAAGTAAACAGTTTATATAATGTGATAAATGCTCTACTAACAGTGAGCACAGAGTATAATAGGAGAATAGAGAAACCTTAAACAATGTCAGTGTGGATATGGAGTGAGAGTAAAGTAAAAGGTAGCTAGGAAAAGCTTCTTAAAGAAGGTAATATCTAAGTTGAGCCTTGATTTTATAGACAGGAGAAGAAATTATGGAGGATGGGGAAAGTACATAAAAATCCTATAAACATTGACTACAATGTACACATGGCATGAAAGTATCTGGCTTTTTTAGGGAAATTATAAGTAGTTCAAATGGCTGGATTTGGAGAGCTTGTTGGGAATAGAGAGGTAAGGAGGTCCTGGATCATGAAGGGGGTTTATGTCATATTAATGAGTCTAGATTTTATTATGAGGGCAATTGGGAGTCATTGGATAATATTAAGGAGGAAAATGATGAGATTTTATCTGCAGCTCATTATAGAAATGTCTGGAAGGTGTATGGAGGTAGAATTGACAGTACTCTACCTTGACCTTCCATCCCCAATCCAATATCAATCATTAAGAGAAAAGTCAAAGATAACTCCCATGTTTCTGGCATAGGCATCTGGGTTAGGAGGGGGCCACATATTATTGGCAGTGCTAAAGGACAGAGTAGGAAAAAAATCTCAAAGGACATATCCAAACAATGAAGTACCAAATTATTATTTGCCAAAGAAAAGTATTACAAACACACATTGCTGGCCCAAAATTCTGTAATTACTGGTTGAGCAAACTGTCTTATTAACAGACTGGATAAGAACAGTAGTGGACTCGATTACTTTGATGGATTCATATACCCAGCCAATTATACTATCTAAATCTGACCACAATAGGAACCCAAAAAAATTGATGAGGCCTAACCGATTTGGCTCAGTGGATAGAGCGTCGGCCTGCAGACTCAAGGGTCCCATGTGCGATTCTGGTCAAGGGCATGTACCTTGGTTGCAGGCACATACCCAGTAGGGAGTGTGCAGGAGCAGCTAATCAAAGTTTCTCTCTCATCGAAGTTTCTAAATCTCTATCCCTCTCCCTTTCTCTCTGTAAAAAATCATATATTTTAAAAAAAATTTGATGAGATGAGTGAATAACAATAAAGGACTTACAATGCGCAACACCTTTTTTTTTTTTTCTGCCCTTCCCCTCCCCTCCCCTGGCGCAACACCTTTTAACTATTCAAAGTGTTTTCACGTCTCTTTAAATTTCATTCCCACTTATTTGATGTATACTATCTAGAGACCTCAAACTAGTGGTCCCTAGGCTGTATCCTGCCTACAGGTGGGTTTTGTTTGATTTGTAGCTTTTATTTATTTGTTTATTTTTAATATTTTTTATTGATTTAAGAGAGAAAGGGAGAGGAAGAGAGAGAGAGAAACATCAGTGATGAGAGAGAATCATTGATTGGCTACCTCCTGCACGCCCCCTACTGGAGACTGAGCCCGCAACCCAGGCATGTGTCCTTGACCGGAATCCAACCTGGGACCCTTCAGTCCACAGGCTGATGCTCTGTCCACTGAGCCAAACCTGCTAGGGCTGATTTGTAGCTTTTAAAAATAACTTTGAATTCACTGACCACAATTAAAAACGGGCGGGTTTACATGAAAATTGGGATGTTATTTTCTTGAAAAATTAGATGATCTGGCAATGCTAGGTTCACTTATTTTCACATGATAAAATTGACTAAATTTGAATAGCAGTTTTCTTTTGTTTAATCCTCACCTGAGGACATAGGTAGAGAAAGGAAGTTAGAGACAGATCAGTGTGAGTGAGGAATATCAATTGATTGTCTTCCTTACGCTCCCTGAGGGTCAAACCTGAAACTCAGGTGTGCTCCCTGACCAAGAACCTCACCTGCATTTTCAGGACACTGAACAGTGCTCAACCAACTCAACCACTCTGGGTGGGGTGATTAGTGGTTTTCATATTTTGCCTGCCTAAGTTATCTATGTGACTTGCCAGGCCTTATAGGCAGTTGGATTGGTAATTCCTATTAACTTATTTATCTGGTATCTTTGGAGAAGGGTATTATAGACCAGGAATAAATTCAGAAAGTGGACACTAATTTCATATTAATAGCTGGGGTCTATTTAATGCCTAATGTGTGTTGTTTAACTGCAACACTATAACATTTGCTCTATCTATTTTACACTTGAAAAAACAAATGGTTAGAAAAGATAAGTTATAAATTATATCAGAGCTGGTTCCTGATATCTAGACCTAGGCTGTTTTGATGACTACTTTATTAAAGCTTTTCTAGGTTAGCTGTTTTTGCAGATGCAAAATTTAATGAATTTTTTAAAATTTATTAAATTGTAAGCAAGAATCTGTATTAGAGCAGTGTTTTTAAAGATTTGAAGTGTATAAATAAAATTTGTTTTAACATTGTGTGTGATGTAATTTGATCTGAAATTCATTGTAAAGATACCTGGAAGGTATATGGACTTAGAATTGTATAATACACATGCTATTTGATAGCATTCTGTGCTATTACTAGAATTGTATTTATGTATTGACATTTGGTAAACTAATTTGAAGAGTTTTAGAAGTTCTATTGTAAGCCATTTTTAAGTTATTAGAAGTTTATTTGGGAAATTTGAATATTTGTCATGGATAAAATTGATAGTCTTTCTGGGATGATAATATTAAATATAAATGATAAGTGGTTCTTAGGAAGAGAGATTATATTTTAGTTTGTTTTCCCTAGAAAATAAATGGTTTTCTTAAATAATTCTGGAGGTTAAACTAATTTGATTTTTCTTATAGTTTGTATTCATTTAATGTCTTCTAAACGTGGATATGCTTAGACTACTTGGTGATATGATTTGATATTTTGGAAGGAGCTCCATTCTAAGAAATGAAGTCAGTTGACTGAAAATATTTTTTTACGTATATTTGAAGTTCAAGATGCATTATTATTCATGAAGGAATGTAAAAATTGGTCACATTGAGAATGGAATTTTTAGTATTATTGATTGGCACGCCTTTAGAGGCAGCACTTTGACTTTTAATGGTGCAAAATGCAAAATTTAGGCACTAATAGACACAGGTGCAAGACACATGGCAAAGAAAAGAATGTGTATAGAAGAACTAAATATTGGTTAGATTCAGACACTTAACATGAGTGACTGCTTTAGTTGTTTTTCTTATCTGTGCCATCCAGCTAATCAAGGCCTTTAAGGATGCTTAATAAAATGTGGTTTATGGAAATGGAGAAAAAGACATATAAGATGGTTCACTAACTGTTCTCTTTCATACACTTATTTTAATCACTAGTAAATTGTAACTTTTAATTTTATTTTTCTTTCTTAGAATCTGTTGGGTGAAGTTATATTTTTGTTTTATAATTTTGCTAGAAGCAATTTATTTTTAAAGAAAGTATGTCTCCTCTGAAGATACATGGTCCTATCAGAATTCGAAGTATGCAAACTGGGATTACAAAATGGAAAGAAGGATCCTTTGAAATTGTGGAAAAGGATAATAAAGTCAGCCTAGTGGTTCACTACAATACTGGAGGAATTCCAAGGATATTTCAGGTATTACCAACTTTTGATTTGGAATAGATCTTCCATCACATCCTTAGTGAATAGCTGTTCTGTGCCATATTGAGAATCGTGGTAGCCCTTCTACTAGATTAATATTTCTTGTTTTTTATTTCCAGGACACTGGTACTGTTATGTTCTTATTTTATAAACTAGAGACCTGGTGCACGAAATTCGTGCATGGGGAGGGTCCCCTCAGCCCAGCCTGCACCCTCTCCAATCCGGGACCCCTCAGGGAATGTCCAACTGCCGGTTTAGGCCCGATCTCAAGGATCGGGCCTAAACCGGCAGTTGGACATCCCTCTCACAATCCCACCGCCACCCCTACTGGCCTAGTCACCTCTTACTGCCCCCGCTGCCTGCCTGGTCACCCCTCACAGCCCCCCCGCTGGCCTGGTCGCCCCATGCAGCCTGCTATTCAGTCGTTTGGTCGTCCCTCACTAATCCCCCTGCTGGCCTGGTCGCCCCATGCAGCCTGCTTGTTCAGTCGTTTGGTCGTCCCTCACTAACCCCCCTGTCAGCCTGGTTGTAGGCAGCCATCTTGTGAGGGCATGAGGGTTAATTTGCATATTATATTATATCCTTTATTATATAGTATTATTCAGCAGCATTATAGATAATATATAATAAAGAGCAGGAAGTAGTCACCATTATTGAGAAGAAAGCTAGTGGAAGATGAAACTATCGAAGCTATTTTAAAAACCACATTAGAATAACTTTATTCTTTTTTTTTTCTTAATATATATGATAGATTCATTATTTAGTATTAGCTTTTAATGGGATTGATTAGTGTTATCTTAATGTTTACTTTCAAAATAATCCTGCCAGAATGGTGTATGCACTGTTCAAGGATGATAATTCAAGGTCATCCGTCCTTACAGCTATTTTCTTCTAATAGCAAACTTTAAAAAAATACTATGTTTTTATTAATTTTAGAGAGAGGGGGAGGGGAAGAAAGAGAGAGAGAGAAACATTGATGTGAGAGAGAAACATGGATCATCTATCAGCTGCCTCCTGCATGCCTCCTACCTGGGGGGATCAAGCCTGCAACCTAGGCATGTACCCTAATTACTGAGAATCAAACTGGTGATCTTTGGTGCATGGGATAACACTCAACCAACTGAGCCACACCAGCCAGGGCTAATTGCACACTTAAAGGGTCTCATTATTTTATCACTGCACAAAATAATTAACTTCGTTTTCACTTCTATGCTGTTTATCTTGCGCAGTGAAGAACTGCTCATTTTGATGAGTTGAAATTAAGAAAAAAATGTTTTACTTATATTTTCCTGTACTTTAAAGTTCTATTTGTTAACTAAATTATATAAAATATATTCTAAATGTAAAGTACCCTATAGAAGAACAATTTATAAAACTTTATGCTTGAGAACCTGAGCTAAGGTAAAATTGCCATTTATCTTTGCTTTTCAACTACGAAAATAAATTGCTTATGATTTTGTGTATCAAAGATATACATAGTTTTTGTGGGGATCTACTGGTGAGCATTGGAAGACCTACCAGATAAATTTAAGAAGAGCTTTTAGCTGGAAAGATATTCTTAAATAGATTAGAAGAAAGACATGGTGACATGGGTAATAGAAACAATAGTAATTTCTGCCATATATGTATACCAAAGTGCCCATTTCAATGAAAGATTGTTTTCCAAATAGAGATTTGATTTTTCAGTCCTCAGCCCAAATTAGCACTAAATATTTAAAGGAAACATAGATCTTCAGGAGCATATGATTCTACATGTGTTTCCACCCTCATCTCAGTTTTACATCAGGTTGCATTCAGCATTCATTAACCACCTACAAATTGCTGTGGTGGGTACTGTAGTAAGGGCTAAGAATATAGAGCTGAATAATACACTATTCCTCTCGAACTTAGCATCAAATGCATTCGCAGCTGTAAAAATATTTCAAAGATATGTGGTATTAAAAAAAAGATATGTGGTGTATATTTATATATATACAATGGAATATTACTCAGCCATTAAAAAGAATGAAATCTTCCTATTTGCAACTATATGGATGGGACCTAAAGGGTATTGTGCTAAGTAAAATAAGTTAAACAGAGAAAGACAATTTTTTATTGTTTTATTGATTTTTAAAGAGAGAGAGGACGGGGAGAGAGAGAACAGTGTGCTGTTCCATTTATTTATGCATTTATTGGTTGGTTCCTGTATGTGCCTTGTTTGTGGATCAAACCCGCAACCTTGGTGTATCTGGACGATACTAACTAACTGAGCTACCCGGCCAAGGCTTAACTTTCATTTTTTAAAAGAGGTATATTGATTGATGTTATCTACTTTTCTATTGATATTAAAGTGTTCATTTATACTTCGGAGTTAAAGCATCTAAAACTAGTTATTGTGTTTTGTGAAAAAATTTCTACTCAAGGACATGGAACTTAAGACCTATTTATCACTTAAAATTTAAATATAAATTAAGTCTGACTGGTAAAATTATTTTTTTCATTCTTATCTGAATATTGGTAAAGGTCAATTTTTCCTAATCAAGAAATGAAATTTTATTACTTCTTTTTTATGCTGTTAAGAGAGTATGTCTTCATGAAAAGATAGCTTTAGAAACTTTTGTATACGCCTGCTGAGGGAGAATGTTAAAGAATAAGTTTGCCTGATTGGCAGGAATTATTTAGGTAATAAACTACAAAATACATTAATTCTAGGAAAAATTTCAGCCAAGAGAATAGAAAAGTTATCACTTGAAAGCACATGTCCAGAGTCTGGAAGAGTATAAGACAAGTTACTGAACCAGTTCTAGGGAGTGGGAGAAGTAAGCTAAGATAGTTCTAGGGTGCTCATGTTCTTTGTGATTGAATAAATGTTAAATGAGCCTGCTTAAACAATTAAAAAAGAAAAAAAAGATGTTCTTATACTGGTAATGTTTTGTTTCAATGTGTGAGAGTGGAATTCTTTTGAGGATTATAATTTGAATTAATATGTCCTATTTACATTACAGCTATTTACACCGTTTGCCAGGTATTTTATAAGCTTTTGTTGAAAAGAAAAAGAAAGCCTCTAATCCACTATGGCAGCAGTTGCCAACTGGTGGTCCTGGTCCGTGAGGTCCGAAAGGTTAGCAGCCGCTGGTTTAAGGAGACCTTTGGAGCAGTGGTCACCAACCAGTGCTCTGCGAGGTCCGAAGGTTGGCGACTGCTGCACTGTGGGGTTTTCTAAATCGATGATGGTATAAAAACCATCCAAACTCTGAAAATTAACTCCCTCAGTTTTTTTTGTTGTGCTGTTTTGTAAAAAATTAATTTATTTTTAAAGTTTTATTACATTGATTAGGGTCACATTGGTCAACATGAACATACAGGTTTTATGTGTGGGTTTCTATGTTAAAAGATCTGTTTATTGCACAGTTTGCCCACTGTCAAATATCTTCTGTCACCTTATATTAAGATCCCCTTCCAACTCACTAGTTTTTATAACTTTGTAACTATACCTGAAAATATGCAATTTCCTGCCATAAAAACAAGACTGCTAGGATTACAATGTAAAATAAAATTTAATACTATGTGTTTGCCTCTTCTAAAAGTGAAATCTTTGATTTAAATGTGTCAAGAAGTGGGAACTATTTTTGGTTGGGGGGAAAAAACCTAATGTGGGGAAGAGTAAGAAATGTAACTTAGAAAGTATAAAGTTTAGTATTCATTATACAACTTATATACTTCATTATCATGTTTTTAATGATAAGATCATTTTCCTTTTGTGTTAATCAGCTAAGTCATAACATTAAAAATGTGGTGCTTCGACCCAGTGGAGCAAAACAAAGCCGCCTCATGTTAACGCTACAGGATAACAGCTTCTTGTCTATTGACAAAGTACCAAGTAAGGATGCAGAGGAAATGAGGTTGTTTCTAGATGCAGTCCATCAAAACAGACTCAATGCAGGTGAGCACTGATTATCCCAGGGTCTGACATTAGTAGTTATAAAAGAATATTATTAGGCTGTAGACCAGTATTCCTGGTAAACATTTATGCAAAAATCCTCAACAAAATATTAGCAGATGAAATTCAACAGCACATTAAAAGGATTACACTATGACCAAGTGAGTTTTATTTCTGTAATGCAAGGATGGTTTTAAGATATGAAAAAAATCAATCAATGTAATACACCAAATTAACAGAATAAAGGACAAAAACCAACGTGATCATCTCAATGCAAAAAAAAAAAAAATATTTGATAAAATTCAGCACCCTTTCATGATAAAAAATACTCAATAAACTCAATAAAATACTCAATAGGAGTAGAAGGAAACTACGTCAGCATAATAAAGGCTATATGTGAAAGCCCACAACTAATATCACAATGATGAAGACTAAAAGATTTTCCTCTAGGATGAGGAGCAAGCCAAGGATGCCCTCTCACCACTTCTTTTTTTTTTTTTTTATCCTCACTCAAGGATATTTTTCCATTGGTTTTTAGAGAGAGTGGAAGAGAGAAATATTGATGTGAGAGAAATGCATCGATTGGTTGCCTCCTGCATGCACCCTGACCAGGGCCTAGGCTGGGGAAGAGCCTGCAACTAACGTACATGTCCTTGACGGGAATTGAACCCGGGACCCTTCAGGTCCGAAGGCCAACGGTTCTACCCACTGAGTCAAACCAGCTACGGCCCTTCTTTCACCACTTCTATTCACCATAGTACTGGAAGTCCTAGTCAGAGCATCCTTTATTTTACCCCAGCAGTTATTATTTTGAGTTTATCCTATAAAAATCGTACCATTAGTGCAAGGGATCTGAAAGGATGTTCAGCATTGTTTTCAATTTTTTAAAATTAAAACATTCCAAATGATCATCAGTGGGAATTGACTAAATTAAGTATAAAATATTTTTTAAAGTATATACAGTACTTTGTGTGTTCTTTATTGTTGATTTCTTTGGAATACAAGCCATTTCACTTGCTGAACTTACAGAGAATGTTTTGAAGTATACATTATTAGAAATATATCTGCCACTGGTTCTGACATGTCTTCTTGGCATTCATCCAATGTCAGTGTTCACCCATAGACACATGGCGACTAACTTTTCTATAGTGTTAATTACCAAATATCGATATAGGAGAATTTCTAGCATTTTAATTTTGCATTTAAAATTTTGTC
>NW_006290306.1:1819671-1822492 GCF_000327345.1 Myotis davidii | reverse complement strand
CTCTCTCTTCCTCTCTATAATAAATAAAAATACATTTTAAAAAAATATTTAATCCTTATATTATAAGGCTTATAACAACCCTATGAGATACTTTAAAAAATAAAATCTTGTCCTATTATATGTTTCCAAATTTTTGCATGTTATTTCATTTTTTGCTTGAGACTGGCTCTAAATTTTAATTACAGTTTATATCAGATGTGCTTTCTATTCAGAAAGAATTGGTTAATAAGCACTTTAATTTATTTCTGCTTCTATTTCTGCAATGTTACATACTAATAATGGAAAATCTCTATATTAAAATAAGTGATTTGGGAATTTTTTTTTCTTTTGCACTAGCCATGAAACCTCAGGGGTCTGGTAGTTTTGGAGCTATTCTGGGCAGTAGAACCTCACAGAAGGAAACCAACAGGCAGCTTTCTTACTCAGACAATCAGGTATGTTCTTTTGAATCTAAAAGCTTTTTAAAAAAACGATAGACATTCTATATAAGGCAGGGGTCCTCAAACTACGGCCCGCGGGCCACATGCAAATACAAATATTGTATTTGTTCCCGTTTTGTTTTTTTACTTCAAAATAAGATATGTGCAGTGTGCATAGGAATTTGTTCATAGTTTTTTTTAAAACTATAGTCCGGCCTTCCAACGGTCTGAGGGACAATGAACTCGCCTCCTGTTTAAAAAGTTTGAGGACCCCTGCTATAAGGTAATTGCAAGAAGTAGAATTTAGACTGTAATACCTAATAATTCTGGCTTTGTCATAAGGGTCTTTTCAACTTACCTGAAATTTACCATTTTGGCTATTTCAGTCTCCAACTATTTTTTATGAACGTCTTTCTAAAATTTATCACTTCCCTTCTTACATGCAGTTTTACAGAATACAGTTTAATCTTTGCTCAGTGTCTCATGTCTTATGAACTACAGTAAAGTACAGTATGGTTTTTAAAAGCATAGCTTTGGAGTTGTATGTGAACTTGAGATTTGGTGCTGACACTTACTAGCTGTGAGTCATCAGAGGGATTCTTTAAGTATCCTAAGCCTTAGCACCCATCCGTAAAATTGAGACAGCATGATATTTTAAGGGTTGCTGTGAGATAATGCATGTGAATACCATATACTAACAACCTGATCAGAGTCTGTTGCTACTATTTTTATGATGCCATTTGTGTCTGTTCTACATTATGAACTTTGCCCCCACACTATGTGATACCAGACTCTTTTGTTAAAGTCTTCTGTTTTTAAATAGTTTTTCTTTCATAAATATTCAGCCAGCCATGAGATTTGCTATGCACTGTTGCAGTTAAACAGTCCTATATCTCTTCATTTTTTTTTACAAAGTGAAACTGGGCACAAAGTGAAACTTTGGAACTGATTACTTTTATTTGGCTGTGCATCGAGGTGATTACTTAGTCCATTTACTGGGATAAGCAGTGAACAAAATTTCATTTTTGTTAGTTTGTTGTTGTATAGGATGGGTGGGATTTTTTTTACATTTTAGTTGAGGTATAATTGACATTCAATAAATTGCACATAATTTAAAGTACAGTTTGAAACGTTTTGACTTACATATACATATCTGTAAAATCATCACCACAGTCAACCTAGTGTATAGTGTACATAACCACAACCCTTAAAAGTTTCCCCATTCTCCCTTTGTTGTCCTTCCTTCCCTCTCCCTCTCTGGTTCCTATACCTAAGCCACAGACGATTTGCTTTCTGTCACTATAGATTAATTTGCATATTCTAGAGTGTATATGAATGGGATCAGTGTGTAATTTTTTTAATTTTTTTTATTTTGGTCTGGCTTTTTAACTCACCATAACTACTTTGAGATCCACCCATTTACTAATATAGGTAGAAATGTAAGATCTTAAATATTTAAATGTGTAAGTATTATCATGGATAGCAGAAGCAAATATTTATACTCCATAAATAATTCCTATTTCTAAGATTATAAAATTAATTTGTGGGCTGTGACTAGCATTAAATAAAAAAGGAAAGAATAGAATAGAATAGAATAGAATAGAATAGAATAGAATAGAATAGAATAGAATAGGTATTATACATAGTAAGGATAAGTATTGGTTTCTGAAACTTTTGTTTCATTTCTACTTTACATGTGTGTGTAATAGGTTGCAATGTAAAGTGTCTTACTATGGGGCCAAATAGGGTTGAAGATAATGCAAAACAGTTTGCATATAGTATGCTACCATGTATATAACAAAAAGAATAAAATATTGATTTGCCTCTGCATAAAGGAACAATAAAAGAATACTTATAAGGAGTAGGAAAATGAGGAGTGGAAGAATGGGCGAATGGCATTGGGGTGATAATGAAATTTTTCAGCATGTGGTTTTTATAATAGTATTTTGATTTTTGCATGGGTTTTTTTGTTTTTATTTTTTTATTCTGGACTTTTGAAAAAATTTTTATTGTTGAAAGTATTACATAGGTCCTTCTTTTTCCCCCATTAATCTCTTCCAGTACCCCTTTGCTCCCCCTATATTTTGACTATTGAATCTTGAGTATGTATCACCCATTTGAAAATAAGTGTAACTTTTTAAATTGTTCATGCAGAGAACCTCACATTTTTTTCTTCCCTATCCTAAGATTGTAATTCACATAGCTCTTAATATAGTTATAAAATTTCAATCTGGCAGAATGCTGGTAGAAAGTACTATTTCCCAAGGTGTGGCAAAAGTTGTCAGTACAGGAAACAGTTTATTCTTATATTATTATTTATTAATTATTGTATTATTTTCTATACAAACAACTGTAAGTGGACTTTTGCCCCACCTGGTATGGTGCCTCATGCAAAACACATC
>NW_006290306.1:1817841-1818445 GCF_000327345.1 Myotis davidii | reverse complement strand
GTTTTGCCTATATAAGTCTGGTTTTGCCACCATCTTATCACTATGAGATTTAGGGAATGGCCCCTCATAGTCCCAGATTGCAATAAATGTGACTCTTTAATTCGGAAAAAAAAAAAAGAGTACTACAGGGGGAAAAATGTTGCTCAATTTATGACACTGATCATAATTAGAATCACCTAGGGTGCTTAAAAAAATATACTGATGAATGAGCCTCATTCCAACACCAATTAGGTTAGACTCTCTGGTGATGGGTCTCTAGATGTATGTATTTTTTCATTCTTCCTCACTTGAGAATCACTGATCTAAAAGTTTGCCAATTTGACAATTTACTATTTCAAACTTTATTCTTACAGGCCTCTTCAAAAAGAGGAAGTTTGGAAACTAAAGATGATACTCCATTTCGAAAAGTTCTTGGTAATCCAGGTAGAGGATCAATTAAGACTGCAGCAGGAAATGGAATAACTGTCACCCGAACGATTCCGTCTTTGACATCTACATCAACACCTCTTAGATCAGGTTTATTAGAAAATAGGTATGAAAGACATTTTTTATTTCTTAGTCATTAGCTGTGCCTGTTTATAAATGTCTTTTAAGCTTTGTAGAA
>NW_006290306.1:1816020-1817748 GCF_000327345.1 Myotis davidii | reverse complement strand
CCCTTATGTCTGCACTTTACTTCCACAGCTCCTCTGGCTCTCAGTGTGTTTTTCTCTTTCCTTCTGGTTGTAGAATTTCCACTCAGCCAGCCTTCCTGTAGTTCTGGATGATGTCCATTTTATCTTTTTGTTGTATTTTTGAAGTTGTTGTGGGAGGCAGCAATTTCCTGGTGTTTACCTATGCTGCCATCTTAGTTTTCCGGAATCCCCACCCTGTATTTCTTTTATTACTGTTTTCTCTCCAAATTTTTTTGCTGTGTCTTGAGAGTAGTAGAGTATTTGACTTAGCTTCTGCAATGAGCTTTATGTCACTATCATTTTCTCCATCATTATATATATTTGTTTCATTTTTCCAGACTGGAACCCCTTCAAAAGTCATAATGATGTACATGTGACTTGGCATTTGAGTTGTGGCAACCAAATGTCATTGTTGCTCCTTTTTGTCATTTTAAGACAGTCATACGGGGAAAAATAGAAGGCAGCAAAAAAAGAGGAAGACAAAAACTAAGATGGATTGACACCATAAAAGAAGCCACAAGCATGTTTCCTCAGAAGCTGAGCAGGGTAGTTGAGGACAGGACATTGTGGACATCACTTATTCCTAGGGTTGATTTTCTATGGATACTACTCATCGGCACATCACACACACATCACTTTAATTTATCATAATTATAATTGGATTTTTCTCTAAAGATTTATTTTCATCCTGGTTACTAGAACCATGTCTTTATATGTGACCCCCCCTTTTTTTAAAGTAAATAATTCACAGTATTTTTCTTCTGCCTCTAGGTATTGGAATTTTTAAGTTTATAAGAATATTACAGGGCCTAGATGTCAAGGGAACAGGAGAGCAGGCAGTTCAGAAAAATTAATTCGGTCAAACTACTTGTAGTTAGGGGGCATTAGTTACTACTTGTAACTAATGAGGATGAGTCCATTATTTGGCTCATGTACATAAAACCAGTGGGGAATGAAGTATGGTAGCAATCATCTCAGGTAGAAACTGTAGTTTAACTTTAACCATGCTGTTTGGCTTCTGTACTTACTTGCTTTGTTTAACAATAGAAAAGTTATTTTGATTTTCTGAATTATATAAATCACCCCGTTCGATTAATACCCTATTGGTTGTAATGTGAAATCCCATTTGTATATATTTAAATGCCATTTAACAAAGAAAAATCAACCAAATAAATGAGTTCGCATGTCACCTCTGACACATGTGTCATAGGTTCACCATCACTGACTTAGAGGAAGAGTAGAGTTGAAGAACTCTAATAAATGTTTCTTGCTGTCTGCTCTTTTAGAGTGAACTCCTTCTTTCCCTCTTCCCTTTACCTACAAAAATTTCTTTTTACCTTATTCATGTGAAAAGTTAGCTTAGGGGTAAAAAAAATGTGAACCATGTATAGGTTCTAGGCATTGAGTATCAATCTTTTAGAGTTATTTTCTGGGTTGAACAAAAAGGTATCCACCTGTAACAAGACAGACACCAGCTCACATCCTCTTTTTCTTCATGGGAGGGTCTTTTTTGTCTTCTAGGGGGAGAAAACTTATTTTACACAGTTCTTAGTTAATACCTCAGTTAACACCTTAACAAAAATTGATAGTTAACTGGTATTTGAGGTTAAGAGATCACCATAAAAGAACTGGGAAAAAGGTGAAGGAACTTTACCTAGAAGCCCAGTGCATGAAATTTGTGCACTGCGGCGGGGGTCGGGGTGGGGGGGT
>NW_006290306.1:1800798-1815946 GCF_000327345.1 Myotis davidii | reverse complement strand
TAACTGCCCCCCTCCCTGCCTGATCACCCCTAACCACCCCTGCCTGCCTGCCTGGTGCCCCTAACCACTCTCCCCTGCTGGCCTGATCACCCCTAACCACTCTCTCCTGCCAGCCTGATCACCCTCAACCACTCTCCTCTGCCAGCCTTATCACCCCTAACCGCTCTCCCCTGCCGGCCTGATCACTCCTAACTGCTCTGCCTGCCTGATTTTCCAGTTAGTCAAATGTGTTAGAAGAAAGTATAGAGTGCATCTTTGGTAGATAATTAGTATTTGTCTTATGTGGTTATGTCAGTGACACATGTTGAGTGTGCAGATATATGGTACGTTATTTTACATGTGGTATAGAGAATTAGATAGCAGTCATCACAGTATCTGTCCTTGAGTGTGTTGTTTAATACTTTTTAATGGTATGCATTCTGACTTTTTAAAATAAGGTCCTTTTCTCTATTCTCTATAGAACTGAAAAGAGGAAAAGAATGCTGTCTGGCTCAGAGTTGAATGAAGATTACCCTAAGGAAAATGATTCATCATCGTAAGTTGCTTTAAGAGCTTTTAAGGCCCTAGATCAGTATTTTTATAGTGGTAATTACAACTGTGAGGGAAGATTATTCAATTTATGGGAATTTCAAAGATAGAAAAGCAGAATTTAAAGTATTTTAGTGATAGATTGACCATTACTATTGCTTTGATCATTTGATTGCACTTCTTCCATTATAGATTTTTTTAAAAAATCTGCAGTACTTAGAGCAGTGATGGTGAACTTTTTGAGCTCGGCGTGTCAGCATTTTGAAAAACCCTAACTTAACTCTGGTGCCGTGTCACATATAGAAATTTTTTGATCTTTGCAACCGTAGTAAAACAAAGATTTATATTTTTGATATTTATTTTATATATTTAAATGCCATTTAACAAAGAAAAATCAACCAAAAAAATGAGTTCGCATGTCACCTCTGACACATGTGTCATAGGTTCACCATCACTGACTTAGAGGAAGAGTAGAGTTGAAGAAATCTAATAAATGTTTCTTGCTGTCTGCTCTTTTAGAGTGAACTCCTTCTTTCCCTCTTCCCTTTACCTACAAAAATTTCTTTTTACCTTATTCATGTGAAAAGTTAGCTTAGGGGTAAAAAAAATGTGAACCATGTATAGGTTCTAGGCATTGAGTATCAATCTTTTAGAGTTATTTTCTGGGTTGAACAAAAAGGTATCCACCTGTAACAAGACAGACACCAGCTCACATCCTCTTTTTCTTCATGGGAGGGTCTTTTTTGTCTTCTAGGGGGAGAAAACTTATTTTACACAGTTCTTAGTTAATACCTCAGTTAACACCTTAACAAAAATTGATAGTTAACTGGTATTTGAGGTTAAGAGATCACCATAAAAGAACTGGGAAAAAGGTGAAGGAACTTTACCTAGAAGCCCAGTGCATGAAATTTGTGCACTGCGGCGGGGGTCGGGGTGGGGGGGGGTATCCCCTCAGCCCAGCCTGCACCCTCTCCAATCCGGGACACCTTGGGGGATGTCTGATTCACAATCCGGAACCGCTGGCTCCTAACTGCTCACCTGCCTGCCTGATCACCCCTAACCACCTCTGCCTGCCTGCCTGGTGCCCATAACCACTCTCCCCTGATGGCCTGATCACACCTAAACACTCTCTCCTGCCAGCCTGATCCCCCTCAACCACTCTCCTCTGCCAGCCTTATCACCCCTAACCGCTCTCCCCTGCCGGCCTGATCACTCCTAACTGCTCTGCCTGCCTGCCTGATTGCCCCTAACCGCCTCTGCCTCGGCCCTGCCACCATGGCTTTGTCTGGAATGATGTCCAGAAGGATGTCCGATCTACCTGGTCTAATTAGCATATTACCCTTTTATTAGTATAGATTGGGATCTTGGTTCTGCTGCTGAAATAAATGTAAAAATCTGGGTAGGTAATAGTGTGGTATCTGAAACCACAATCACCAAGGTCTCAGACTCCTTTTATCTTGTTTGTTCACTGTCCTTAATAAGCTTCCATTTTGCTTCAGTCTTTGCTCTCATGTCTGCATTCCTATCAGAGGGAAGAAAGAAAGAGGAGCAAAGGGAGGGCATACTGCTTTCCTTTAGGTTGGAAATTGTACACACAACTTTTATGTATGTCACATTGACCAGAACTTAGTCATATGGTTATATCAAGTTATAAGGAAGACCAGTAAATATGCCTAGCCCAAATTTTATAATGGCAGAAGGGTACAATGGTTATTTGGGGACAACTAACAGGCTGTTATAGTTTGCCCCTATATCAGCCTAATAGAGACAGCCTCCAACTCTCATTTAGTCCTTGTATCCAGCTCCAGGTCCAGGATTGCTTAGTGATGTGCAGTCCTCTCCATAAGGTCCAGGTGTGCTCTTTTGGACCAGGTGCCTTATGGCCTGGTTCCTAAAAATAAAAGGCAAGTTAGTCTGCATTCCCCATGCCCATCTCCATACACATAAACTTCGCACAGCAGTTTATTACAAATTGAAGGCAAGATCCTCTACCAGCAAAAAGATTATGACCACTAAAAGTTCAGATAATGGTTAGCAATTTTTTTTAGCAATAATGTATTTAAAATTAAGGTATACACTGTTTTTTTAAAAGACATAATGCTATTGCATACTTACCAGGCTGCAGTGGGAAACCAAAAAACTTGTGTAATTTTATTGCAACATTTCCTTCACTGTAGTGATCTGAAACCAAACTCACAATATCTCTGAGATATGCCTGTATAAGCAGAAATTGCTAAGCAGAAATTGTGAAGGCAGGGGAGTAAGTTCTTTTTTTATTTTTTATTGATTTGAGAGAGAGGGAGAGAGAGAGAGAAAACATCAGTGATGGGAGAGAATCATTGATCGGCTGCCTCCTGCACGCCCCCCCCAGTGGGGATTGAGCCTGCAACCTGGAATCAAACTGGGGACCCTTCAATCTGCAGGACACGCTCTATCCACTGAGCAAAACCAGCCAGAGCAGGGGAGTAAATTCTTGATTAGCACATGTAGCAATCTCTGTTCTTTCCTCTGAGAGAAATCCTTGTTCATTGTATTCCATATGACTCCTGGCTTTGTCCTTTGGTGGGTTTCCTTTGTTATCTTTCAAGGCTATAGTTGAAGGTTTTGAAAACTGTTCTTTGTAGCCTATTTCATGCTGGTGCTGTTTTGGAAGAAGCGTCTATAAAAATCTAGAAGTTTCTTTAAAGATACAACAAGTAGGCTTTTATAGGGTCCAGAAAGAATTTGGACCAATATTTTGGTTTTGTTTGTTTAATCATTTTAATAAAATTTTTAAATTTTGGAATAATTTTAGATTTACAGAAAAGTTACAGAGATGAAATGGAATGTTCCTATATATCCCTCACCCAGTTTCCCCTAATGCTAATAACCAAGTTTTCACAAACTACTTTTCCATTTACCTCTTATCATTGCCTCAGTTTGAGAGTTAGAAGCAATTGCAGTTCTTGGGGTGGGGGTGTTGAATATTAGGAGGGGAATAATTTGGGACTTTTTTTTAAATCCTTTTCTGAGGATATTTTTTCCATTAATTTTTAGAGAGAGTGAAAGGGAAGGAGAGAGAAAATATTAATGTGAAAGAGACACATAGACTGACTGCCTCCCCATACAAGCGCCACTCCGAGGGTCGGGGATTGAACTTGCAAAGGAGGTACATGCCCTTGACCGAGAATTGAACCAAACCAGTTAGGGCAATTTGGGACATTTTTAAACAACTTTTTGAGGTACATTTTTTGGTCCATAAAATTCACCTGTTTTGAATCTGCAATTCAATAATTTTTTGGTAAATTTATTGAGTTGTGCAGTCATTACCAAATTCAGTTTTTGAACATTTCTCTAACTCCACCAAGATTCATTGTGCACTCTACCACATTTCCATGAATGCTAGAGATACTGCATGAGCCATATTTCTTTCACTTTATCCCATTCCAATTCAGTACAGATACACTGTGGATCACAGAAGTATTATCAGCAATGGGATTTCTCTTCCCATTGCCAAACAAGTGATCCAATTCCAGAATCCTGTCCTTAGAGTGTGCTTCTTAGTTCCAGCTGTTACAGATCAAGTTACCCAGAAAACAAACCCGGAAATGGAGATTAAGTGTGCAAGTAATTTATTAAGGAAGTATTCCCAGGGGTTACCAGGAAGGGAATCGGGTGAGCAAGACAGTGAAGTACAGAAAACAAATCCCTTAAGAAAACCAAAATAACAGTAATAGAATATTATTAGGGATAGTCCTAAGTACTGCTATGGAAAACATACCTAAATTGATGTGGAAGAGAGGATACAAAAATGGGGTCAGAGGGAATTTGGGTGGAGCATCTAATTTGTTTGCTACAGGCTTTATTCATAATGGTCCTCCTAAAGTAAACACTTTTAATTAAAGCATGAGCATTATCTGAATATAAGTTTAGGAATGATAGTGGGGGAAATGGGGCTTAAGAAACTTTACCTTTGTGTTCATGAAATTAAAATAATTTAGGATGGGGGTTAATGGGGGGATGAAGACACAGTTGTAATACCTTAACTAATAAAGAATTTAAAGATAAAAAAATAATTTAATTACTATAAATGTTACTCGTAAATGATATTGACACAGTAAATAGTATTTCAAATCTATAGACTATAAGAACATTTTAGGACTTTTTTTTTTTATTGCTTAAAGTATTACAAAGGGTATTACATATGTGTCCATTTTTTCTCCCCGCCCTAGACAGTCCCCTAGCCCCGCCTATCCCCCAGTGTCTTATGTCCATTGGTTATGCTTATATGCATGCATACAAGTCCTTTGGTTGATCTCATACCCTCCCCTGCCTTCCCTCTGAGGTTTGACAGTCTGTTCGATGCTTCTTTGTCTCTGGATCTATTTTTGTTCATCAGTTTATGTTGTTCATTATATTCCACAGATGGGTGTTTCTGGTTTCTTGGGATATATTCCTAGAAGTGGGATCACAGGGTCAAATGGGAGTTCCATTTTTAGTTTTTTGAGGAAACTCCATACTGTCTTCCATAGTG
This sequence comes from Myotis davidii, assembly GCF_000327345.1. Taxonomy (NCBI): domain Eukaryota; kingdom Metazoa; phylum Chordata; class Mammalia; order Chiroptera; family Vespertilionidae; genus Myotis; species Myotis davidii. The sequence continues at coordinate 1,810,905 of NW_006290306.1, read as the reverse complement.
GCTGCACCAGTCTGCATTCCCACCAGCAGTGCACAAGTGTTCCTTTTTCTCCACATCCTCTCCAGCACTTGTCGTTTGTTGAAGGACTTTTTTCTTTGCTTTACTTTTTTCTTTGCTTTACAAATAAACTTCACAAGTTTATTTGGCAAACATTTGTTTTAAAAATCCATTTTTCATATTCATAAATATATGTATATATTTTGGCCAAACAATATTGCCACCATGTGATATTCCTTACATTGTTGTACATGTTCCTCTTGCTAATAATGTGTTCTATTTCTTGTGAGGTTTTTTTTAAATCCTCACCTAAGGATATGTTTATTGATTTTTATTTTTTTTATTTTTTTAGAGAAAATGGGAAAGAGAGAGAAACATCTATGTGAGAGAGAAACATTTGTTGCCTCCTGTATGCTCTCCAATTGGGGATTGAACTTAGAACCTAAATATGTGCCCTGATGGGTAATTGAACCCACAACTTTTTTGGTGTATGGGATGATGTTCCAACCAACTGAGCCACCTGGCCAGGGCTGGATTTTTTTTTTTCCTTTATAAGTAAACCATAAGCAATTTGAGGACAAGGTTAATATTCCCATATGGTCTAAAAATGTCTACAATATATTAGCTATATGACAACATTTTCTGATTTTACTTTAAGAATGTGAATATTCTTATATTAAACATGTCAAAAGTAAAAAAAAAAAAAGCATCAGTGAGCAATTATATTAACTGATATCTGTTGAATACCAATTATGTGCTTGGGGTTATTCAGTGATAAACATACTGCCAAAAAACTGTGCCTTACTCTGAAATAGAATCACACTAAGATAAGATTATTAATCAATCCAATTCCTCTTCTGTACACAGGTGTTTGAATATTTGACACATCCTCACTCATTCATCCTCCAACAAACCATTATGTTTACTTTTTAAACCTATTTAGTATCAAGCTCAAATAGTTTACTTCTTGATTCTTTTGGTCTTTTAGTAGCTAAATCATTTCATCTGCCCTAGCTTTTGACTAAGAAAACCTGTGTAATCTTGCTGTTTCTGGTTTGAGTTTTGTAAAAATAAAATGCTCCTTCATTTTTGCTTAATCAATAGGGTTATGGATTGGTTGGTGTTTGACTTGGTAATGAAACCTTATTTTCATGATTCTCATTTGCTTAAGTCTCTGACCTTTTGAAGCTTTAACACTTTGTAGCATAACTTCCATGCAAATCCATGAATTTAGCACTTGAAGTGTAAATTTTTAATGACAGCTATTTAAAATTAAGAATTATACTTTACACACATATATATTGAATTAAATTATTGATTATAGGAACAACAAAGCTATGACAGATCCCTCAAGAAAGTATTTAACCAGCAGTAGAGAGAAGCAGCTGAGTTTGAAACAGTCGGAAGAGAATAGGACTTCAGGTAAGTATTTGGTCTTTATATAAGATAGTCATTTATTATATAACTAGAAGTCCGTGGCACAGCATTCATGTACTGCAGGGGTGGAGTCCCTCAGCCTGGCCTGTGCCCTCTCGCAGTCCAGGACCTCTTGGGGGATGTCCAACTGCCGGTTTATCTAAGGGGTCCTTAGTGCTGCTGTGAAAGCAGGAGAGACTCCTGTCACCACCGCTGCACTTGCCAGCTGTGAGCCCGGCTTCCCACAGGGGGAGCACACTGACCTCCAGGGGGCAGCTCCTATGTTGAGCATCTGCCCTCTGGTGGTCAGTGTGTGTCATAGCGACCGGTTGTTCCGCCATTTGGTCAATTTGCATGTTAGCCTTTTATTATATAGGATATACTGTATAGACTAGAAATAAAACCCTAAATTGGGACATACCTCTCTGTTATTCAGGAATACTCCATAATTCAGTACTAGTTATTGGGCACCAATTTGTATCCAGTACTCTGCTAAAATACTTTTAAAGTATAGAAATATTAGGGACCTTTTATTCTATTTATAAAGAGTCTAGACCTTACCTTCTTCCTTATTTAACTGCCTAGAATTAAACTCTCATTATCAAGGTACCTTAAAGTGAATTCAAGGAGTTAAAGTGATTGAAATTAAAGTTCATCAGCGTTGCCATTTACTATAAGTTCTATAAGATCTTGAAGTTATTGCCTAAAGCAATTGCTTAATCTCACCTTGTACCCTGTTTTTACAAAATCTAAAAGTTAAATTGTCTGTTAAGTTTCGTTAATATTTCCTACACTTAACCAATCTCTATGATCCTCTGAACTATGTAGATTTGAATATTATGTCAACTTGAAATTAAATTGAAGCAAACTAAAATATGGCATGATTTTGATAAATTGAGAGTTTAAGGAAATTAATTCGATTAAGACTCTAGAAATCATCTCCTTTTAGCCTTTCAGAGTTGTGATTTTAGACTCCTACAGAAAGAAGTATCTTGAATATACTTCTTATCTCTGAAATAATAATACATTATATAATCTCCATTTACTAGTTTTAAGCTTTTATAATCAACCTATAGTTAGAAAATACTTGAAGGTGTAATAAGCCTTAACAATGTTGAAGTTAAGATACACATTACAAAGTTAAGGTGGAAGAGGAGAGAGAAGGAAGATAAGAAAGTTCGTGGAACAAAATATAGAAGTTTTAAGTGTGTTAAAGTTACAAAGTTAATCCATAGAAACTAAAATAACACAACTAATAATTGGTCAGAAGGAAGTACATAAGAGTAGGGGTGATGTAAATGAGAAATTTCAAATTTTTCCTAATAGGGAGTCAGTTGATACTGTTCAAAATGAATAAATTAAAAAGTTTTTGGAGCTTTAGGGCAGGAGAGTATTCTTAGCTATTATAACCTTTTACACGGTATAGATCTTTTAATATTTATCCAACTTTGATGAAAAGAAAGGGGGAAAAGAGTTAAATATAAATAGGCCCAATGCATAATTTTATTATTAATTGGACTTCAATGGTTGATTTAGGAATAAAATTGTTCCTGTGTTTCTTCGTTTTATAGGACTTTTACCTTTGCAGTCATCATCCTTTTATGGTAGCAGATCTGGATCCAAGGACTACTCTTCTGGCAATACTAATCTAGACAGGTATGCGCTGGTTATATGCTCTGTAAAGAACTTAAAGAGCTCTCTTCTTCAGAATATTTTTAAAAAATATTTTTTTATTGATTTTAGAGAGGAAGGGATAGAGAGAAACATCAGTGATGAGAGAGAAAAATCATTGATTCACTGCCTCCTGCACGCCCCCTGCTGGGGATCAAACCCACAACCCAGACATGTGCTCTTGACCAAAATTGAACCTGGGACTCTCCAGTCCAGCGATCGCCAACCTTTCGGACCTCCCGGACCAACAGTGGTCTGCGGGCCACCATTTGGCAACTGCTGCTCCAGTCCATAGGCTGATCCTCTATCCACTGAGTCACACCAGCTAGGGCTTCTTCAGATATTGAATGAAAGGATAGATTATGCATGAATACCTTTTACCCCCTCTCTTTCACATCAACATTGTAAGATGTACCTTAATTCAACATTAAGGTTTATTACATCTTTAAGTATATTCTAAGTAAATGCACTAATTTAAAATAACAAAATTGATGAAAATCATAGACTCCTGACATTTTAGTTAGAAAGTACCTACAAATATTTTCATTAAAGCTCTTCTTTTTTACATTTTTTAGTAAATGAATAAACTAAATTCTAGGAAAATTTGTACTGAGGCCACAGGTTGTGACTGGCAATATGACCAAATCCTGGATCAATGAATTCTCCATCATCCCAAATTATGAAAATATTAAGATCTCAACAGATTGCCTTTGTTGCCTGTGTATTTTTTAAGGTACCTATCAAAAGTTAGGGCATTTTCTTTTTAAAAAACAAGTTTCACATTATTGGAAAAGGCTAGTCAAAAATTTAATTGTGGTCTATAGCTGTAGATTACATTTCTTGAGATTTATTGGATATAAGTATATAAGACAACTGCTAAACACTTGTCAGGAAGGTGTGATTACAGATTGTAGCACAGAGGAGCAATGGTAAATGTAAAAAGTGACGGTAATGGTGTTGTATAATAAATATGGTATATAATGAATGACCTATTAAGTCATATTTTGGTTTTTACTGGAAATTCAGAGTGGTAAAAAACATCTTGATTATTTATAGAAAATGATTAAGGTGAAGTAAAGAATTTGATAATGTATATTTAGGTATATAAGACTTTGGGTGGTATATGTCAAGCACTTTATGAGTGCAGTGGTAACTATAGGTCATTTGAATTTAAGAGAGAGGAAGCTTGGCTTATTTCTGTTTATTAGAGGGATCATAAAGAAATCTTAAATTTTAAAAAACACCTACATTTGGTTTATAAATGATTTATTAGTACAATACAAATTTCTTTTAACGTAATAGGATAATCATTTCATTGCACAAAGCAATGATTGAGGGGAGTGATTTTTCAAAATGCAAAGCTGCATTCAAAAAATAAGGTAAAAATTTCCAGATAAGTGAGAAAACTAATATTGAGTAAAGGCTGAGTCCATAAGACACATGGAAAACATAGACAGGAGTCAAGTATTTACAGTTGGGTCTTCAAAATTAACATGAGGTTGGAAACTGAACAAGACCCCAGACCAGAACTTGGTTTCTTATATGAAGCTACATGAAGGTGGGTATCTACAACTGCTCTCTCTATGCTAGTAAGCTAAAACAAAACCATAAATGTGCTGCTTGCCTGATGCTCATTGAGCAAGAAAAAATACAAAGAAATGGGAATTGCAGTGATTTGGTATCTGCTTTAGTGTTACCTTCATAGGGCAAGAATTCTGAACCCCTGACATAAAGTCCTATGCAGATTAGAGGTCCAGACCGAGGCACCTACTAAGTACGTCAGGCATGATCATGGAATGCACCAGAGAAGAGATGATGAATGTAAATGAAATTGAGAGACTTATGTTGGTCTCCATGGTCTATCTTCCATGTCTTAATAGCATTCTGGGGGGAAAGACTAAGAAGAATAAAAGTAAGGAATTTGTCAAAGACATGATAGATGAAAATGATGAAAGTCCACACATGGAAAAATTACCTCAACAAGTGCTAACAGCAAATATTAAAAAAATAAAAATTCACATTGTAGAATATGATGGGTAAAGAAATTTTAAAAGCTACCAGAAGAAAATGTCATCTATGAAGGTAAAACAGACCGACATTAGCAACAATAGGATCAGAAGACACTGAAGTAATAGCATGAAATAATTCTACCAGTATACCCAGCTAAATTGTAATTGAAGAATGCAGACAATGCTATTTTCAGATAATACAAAGAATGTATTCAGCAAAAAGAAAACCGAACAGGAGTGAAAGTAAGAAATACTGTTGAGCAAAATAATTTTAAAGGTGAATTTTAACATCAAAATACTTTTAAAATTTATTCTTTTGTATAACTAATAAATACATATAGTAGAAACTTCAAAAGTTACAGAGTGGATACAGTGAAAAGTAAATAGTAAATCTCCCTTTGTTTCTTAACTTCTAGTTGTACATTTCCTCTTTCCAGAGGACAAGTTTAAGTTCCTTTTCTTATTTAAGAAGAGGCCACAGTTAAGTTAGACATATTAAACAGTTAAAGATGATTTCCTTTTCTGGCCAAGGTGGAGTAACAGGGACCAGACTGTCCTTCATGAAACAATTAAGAACCAGAGCAAATCATATGAAACAATGGATCTTAAGACATTGGAAATGAGGCAGTGAAGTATAATGATCCTAGAGAGATGGGAAACAAATAAAATTAGCCTTATGACTGCTCCAGCTTGCTTTCTAGAGAAAGTTCTCAGGCTGCCACACAGAGGGGGAATTAGGCAGAGCCCTGTGCTCTTCCTGAGTTCAGGAAATGGAGCTAAGAATCCAGAGAGGCCAAAGCACCTAGAATTCACAAGGTACCAGAGGGCAGAGCTGTACAGAGAAAGAATTGCAGAGATCTGCAGAGGGTCCACCTTGAGTATTCAGTTGGCTGCCAATCATCTTATGTAGGTGAGAAATCTAGGCAAGGCTAGAGAAAGAACTACCCAAGAGGATCTAAGGGAATAATACTAGGAAGTTCACATAAACCCAGGCATAGTTCCTATTCTGAATAGCAGTTTGAATGCTAAGAAAGGTCTTACCTTATTAGTGTTGAAAACTATCCCTAGACTAATTGCTGCTTTGGTCCCTCATAACAAACCTTAAAAGCAAGGCCCCAAAAGATCAAACTGTTTCCAGGTAACCTAACCACATCCCAGAACGAAATTCAAGAATGTTTATAGTCCTAGACACTGAAGTGTTGCTGGTTCAATTTCTGGTGAAGGACACATACCTGGGTTGCAGGTTCAATCCCCTGCACTGGTTGGGGTGCGTGCAGGAGGCAACCAATGTCTGTATCACATTGATGTTTTTCTCCCCCTCTCCCTCCCACTTTCCCTCCCCCTCCCTCTCGGTCTTCCTAAAAATCAATGGAAAAAATATCCTTTGATAAAGATTAACAACACCAACAAAAAGAATGTTTATAGAAGTCTAAAATATCCAGCACCCACCAAGGTAAAGTTCACAGTGTCTGCCACCTGAGAAAACATTACTAGACATACTAATAAGCAGGAAAACACAACTCATAAGGAAGAGAAAAATTAATAAGTACTGACTCAGAAATTATACAGATGATAGAATTAGTAGGCAAGGATATTAAAACAGTTATTAACCCAAATCATTAAGTATATTATATATAAGTATACTAAATGCTTCAATTAAAGAGAAAGATAAACTGGATTTTTTTTAAATCCTCACCTAAGTATACTTTTTTCATTGATTTCTAGAGACAAGGGAAGGAGGGGAAGGAGGGGGAGAAGAAGCATCAACTGGGAATCAAACCCAAGACACTGGTCCACGGGCCATTGTGGTAACCACTAAACACCAGCCAGGGCAATAAATTGGGTTTTTTTTTTAATGTATCTTTATTGATTTCAGAAAGGAAGAGAGAAGGGGAGAGAGATAGAAACATCAATGATGAGAGAGAATCACTGTTCGGCTGCCTCCTGCACACCCCCACTGGGGATCAAGCCTGCAACTGGGGGCATATGGCCTTGACTGGAATCGAACCCGGGACCCTTCAGTCTGCAGGCCGACACTCCATCCACTGAGCCAAACCAGCGAGGGCTAAACTGGATTTTTAAGGAGGAATAATCTATTTGCTATTTTAAAAAGAAACAACAGCAATGAAAGATGCAGAAAGGTTGAGAGAGAAAGAATGAAAACAGATATACCTTGCATTGTCCAAACTACAGTATTTAGCAGTGCATTGAAAGGATAAACCTGAAATAGTTAGTGATAACTTTTAGGGTAGAGGAATAGGGTTGTGTTTGGGAGGAGGCATTTAGGGTTTTTTGACATGAATGATTGTTACATAGGTATTTACTTCATAAAGATTGCTAAGTTGCCCAGGGGCGTGGCTCAGTGGTTGAATGTTGACCTATGAACCAGAAGGTCATGGTTCGATTCCCTGTAAGGAGGGCTGCAGCGTTGTGGGGTTTATCCCAGTGTGGGGTGTGCAGGAGGCAGCCTATCAATGATGCTCTCTCATCATTGATGTTCCCATCTTCCTCCCCCTTTCCTTTCCTCTCTGAAATCAGTAAAATTTTAAAAATTGTTGAGCTCTACATTTCACTTTTTAAAAAATTAATAAACCTTATTTTTTTAGAGTAGTTCTAGATTCATAATAAAATTGAGCAAAAGTGCAGAGAATTCTTATGAACCTCCTGTCCCCACACACATGCAGCTTCCCTCGCAATTGACACAGTGGTACACATTTCATTTTTATATACTTTTTTGTAAAGTATTCTACTTCACATTTTGTTTTTTAATCCTCACCCAAGGATATTTTTCCTTTGCTTTTTAGAAAGCGTGGAAGAAGGAGGGAAAGACAGAGAAATATCGATGTGAGAGAAACACATCTACTGGTTGCCTCCTGCACACGCCCTGACCAGGGCCCTGGGCAGGGGTCAGGAGCCTGCAACTGAGGTACATGACTTTGATGGCAATCGAACCCAGGACCTTTCTGTCCTCAGGCTCTATCCACTGAGCCACACCGACTAAGGCACACTTTTTTTTTTTTTTACAATAAAACCAAACAGTGGCTAATAGATGGCCTAACCAGACAATAAGTCATTTGGAGACAGTTTTTCCTTATAAAAAAAGCAAGTCATATTCCTACTTCACAACATACAAGTAAATAAACATTCAAGCAGATTAAAGACCTAAATAGGAGGGAAAACAGGTGTTAAAACTTTTAAGGAAGACATTTCTATGACCTTATGCTACAGAATGAGTCTTAAACAAGACACATAATTTGAAACTATAAAAGAAAAATGATAAATTTGACTATGCAAAAACCTGAAACTTAGGATATCTAATAGACAAAGGACTAGAATATAGAATGTGCAAAAAACTACAAATCTTTAAGAATCTGATATAAAACCTAAGGGTGCACAAAAAGAAATTTAGAGAAGAGTGAACAGTTATAAGAATATATTCGACTTCAGTAGTAATCAGGAAAATAAAATAACAATGAGGGATCATGTGTCACTCATTAAATTAGTAATACTGTAATGGAGACCATATGAAGAAATGGAAATCACTACTGTTGGAATCTGTAAATTGGTACAGTCTTTTTGGAAAAAAATCACACTATCTAGGAAAATTAAAAGATACTAATATTTTCCCTTCTCAGCATATAAACTGAAAGTTGTTCTCAAGTAGGTTGGGTAAGAATATTGGTTGTGTCATTTAATAGTGGAAAAAGTTAACTGTCCAAATGTTTTCAAACTAGGCAAACTAATGTATGATATCCATTAAGTGGTGAAAGTTAATAAAAAAGTAAAACTATATTTATACTGTTTCTTAAGCCATTGACTTAGATTATTTTGATTGTAGGTTAAGTATTATATGCTTCTTCAGCTCTCTATCAGACTTGGAATTTGTGGATTTTTTCCTCAAGTGATCATTATTACTGGTATTTCCCCAAATTTAGATTTTTTTTCTCTCAGATATAACTTCTCTGAATCTACTTACGGGGGTGAGAGGGGAGTATTTTAAAAATTGTTTTGCTTCTTTATATTTTTGTTCTTTTTTATAGGACTAACATCTCAAGCCAAACTCCCTCTGCCAAAAGAAGTTTGGGATTTCTTCCTCAGCCAGCTCCTCTATCTGTTAAAAAATTGAGGTGTAATCAAGATTATACTGGCTGGAATAAGCCAAGAGTGCCCCTTTCCTCTCACCAACAGCAACTGCAGGGGTAGGTAAATTCTTTCATTTTGCTTTCTTTTTATAAAGTGATTCAACTGAAGTATGTTTTTGTTCTTAGGAAATGCATCTTGAAGTATTTAGAGCTAAAGGGGTATGATTTCTGCAACTTTCAAATGGTTCAGGAAAATAAAATTCACAGAGGTATGAAATGATAGAGCATATAGTGCAAAAGATTAACAATTGGTGAATCTAGATAAAGAATATTCTTGTGCAACTTTACTAAAAGTTTGAGAATATTTCTAAATAAATGTTTTTTAAAAATAGGTACTTTGGGAAAGGGTTTGGTAGTAATCATTGAAGCTAAACACAACATATACAGTGTGGGGCAAAAGTACGTTTACAGTTCATATGGAAAATAATACAGTGATTAATAATACAATGATAAGCTTTTGTTTACTCACAACTGTAAACCTACTTTTGCCCTACTTTGGTATTCTATGGCCCAGTGGTCCTACTAAGAACAAATAGCAATTTGCGTAAGTCCCCAGCCTCTGTTAGCTTTTATTTGAAAGTATATGTTGTTATCCTATTTAATAAAAGACAAAAAGGGTATTTGACCGTACCTTTGCTACGCTTCCCATTGGCTAATCAGGGTGATATGCAAATTAACCGCCAACCAAGATGGCAGCTGGCAGCCACGCAGCTGAAGCGAGCAGGAGGCTTGCTTGCTCCAGTGATAGAGGAAGCCAAGGTTCTCCACCTGCCAGGGCCCGGCTCTGAGCTTGCACTCTAATAAACAATATTGCAATTATAGAATCGAAACAAACCCCAGACTTTCAGCCAGCCAGCCGAGCTGGACTTGCA
>NW_006290306.1:1787060-1800377 GCF_000327345.1 Myotis davidii | reverse complement strand
AGTATGTCCAACTGCAGCTTAGGTCTGCGCCCCACTGGCAAGTGGACATCCCCCGAGGGCTGCCAGGTTGCCAGAGGGATGTCTGATTGCCATCTTAGGCCCAATCCCTTGGGGAGCAGGCCTAAGCCAGCAGGTGGACATCCCCTGAGGGGTCCCAGACTGTGAGAGGGCACAGGCTGGGCTGAGGGATCCCCCCCCGCCCGAGTGCACAAATTTTTGTGCACTGGGCCTCTAGTCTTATAAAGTGTAATGTGCAAATTGACCGATGGCAGAATGACCGGTCGGCTATGATGTGAACTGACCACCGGTAGGCAGACAGCAGATGCTCAACGCAGAAGCTGCCCCCAGCCCGCAGGCCCCAATCGCCCGATGGCGAACTGGGAACCAGTGGTGAGTGGTGGCGGACGTGGGCAGTGCCAGGGCCCCAATCGCCCCATTGGTCGCCCCACACACAGAGGGCAACCGGTGGCAGTGGGGATGGGGCCAGCTGCCAGCAGCGAGGAAAGATCAGCCCTGATCGCGGGCCAAGCCTAGGGACCCTACCTGCGCACGATTTCGTGCGCTGGGCCTCTAGTAATGTTATAATGCAGTGGTTCTCATAGTGTGGTCCCAGACCAGCAGCATTACATCAGTAGATCCTATTAGAGATGCATATTTTTGCACCTTCTTTTTCCAGAATCAGAAACTATGGAGATGGGGCCCAGCAATATGTATTTTAATAAGCCCTCTAGGTGATTCTGATGCATGCTTTTCTGGAGAACCCATGCTCTAATGAACATACTTCAGGAACTACCAATGTCTTCAAAAGTATTTTTTCTTTACTTTTCAGCTTCTCCAACTTGGGAAATACTTGCTATATGAATGCTATTTTACAGTCCCTATTTTCACTCCAGTCATTTGCAAATGACCTGCTTAAGCAAGGTATCCCATGGAAGAAAATTCCACACAATGCACTTATCAGGTAACTGTTACGTACTTACTGAGTAAACTTTTACCTTATTGATTATAGAATAATGAAGTTTTAGACACTTAAAATTCTATGTGCTATGTTAATAGTCTTTAAAATATCATACCATTCAGTGTTTTGTAAAATATGCTAAACTAGTCTCTTTTGTTTTACCAGACGCTTTGCACACTTGCTAGTAAAAAAAGATACCTGTAATTCAGAGACCAAAAAGGATTTACTCAAGAAGGTTAAAAATGCCATTTCTGCTACAGCAGAGAGATTCTCTGGTTATATGCAGAATGTGAGTATCCGTTGTTTTTAGCCACTTTAGAGGTAGTGGAAATTGAAATGATCTTAGTGTGTTACCTGATTTTTACTTTAAAGTGAGATTTATACATGTATGTTGTGTTCATCACAGGTTGGAGAACCTAAGAACTTCTGGTAAGGTTCAATGTGACTCTTTCGTGGTTTATTATATTTTAATAATACAGATGTGTTCTGTCAGTGAAGGAACTTGGGGTATTTTACCTACAAAGGCTTTTTTTTTTAAATTACCTTTTCTTTAAAAAAAATGAAGAAGTGAATTCCATTATTCTTGCTAATCTCACTGATAGTAAAGAATATATAATTCATCATTTGTTCTTATTCAGAAAATATGTAGAGTAAATCTCTATGTTACTTTTTAATATAGTGTTATTGACTCCCAAGTGCTTAGTTTTATAAATTATAATGTTGATAAGTTATTATTGTGATAAAAAATGTTTTGATCTGATTAAGGATGTTATACCTTCTTAGGATGCTCATGAATTTCTAAGTCAGTGCTTAGACCAGCTAAAAGAGGATATGGAAAAATTAAATAAAACTTGGAAGACTGAACCTGTTCCTGGAGAAGAAAATTCACCAGATATTTCAGCCACTAGAGTATACACTTGCCCTGTTATTACTAATTTGGAGTTTGAGGTTCAACACTCCATTATCTGTAAAGCGTAAGTAGTCTCCAAGAAATCTGTTTTTCCTTTTAATTCTTTTTTTTTAAAATACGTTTTTGTTGATTTCAGAGAAGAAGGGAGAGGGAGAGAGAGATAGAAACATCAATGATGGGAGAGAATCATTGATCAGCTGCCTCCTGCATGCCCCCTACTAAGGATCGAGCCTGCAACCCAGGCATGTGCCCTTGACCAGAATCGAACCTGGAATCCTTTAGTCCTCAAGCCAATGCTCTATCCATGAGCAAAACTGGCTAGGGCTCCTTTTAATTTTAATGGCAAGTGATTGAAACTCTTCTGAAGGTTTTAATTCTTACCACATTTTCCTTCCCATGTCATGGGAAAACAGAAATACAGACATCTTTTTTTAGTGTTACTATTTTCTGTAAAAATGCTTGGTGGGGTGAAAACTAAAAAGTACTTAAATATTTTGCCATATGCTTTAGCGATAACAGTTCATTTTGATCTACTGTGTGTGTGCTTTTTTTGTTTGTTTTTCATATATTTTTATTGATTACCGCAAATCTGCTTAGTGATTTTTTAAAAATATGTATTTCTATTGATTTCAGAGAGGAAGGAAGAGGGAGAGAGAGATAGAAACATCCATGATGAGAGAGACTCATGGATCGGCTGCCTCCTGCAAGTCCCCTGCTGGGGATCGAGCCCACAACTAGGGCATACGCCCTTCACTAGAGTTGAATCTGGGGCCTTTCACTCTGCAGGCTGACACTCTATCCACTGAGCCAACCGGCTAGGGCTGTGTGGAATATCAAGTTATCTGGGAATACTTGTTCTTTTTATCCTGAAAAAACTTGCTATTGCTTATTTTATTGAACCAAATTGATTTTATTAAAAATGGGTTTTTATAAAATAGATCAAAATTTGAATTATTTTTAACTTCAATGCTTTTTAACCATATTTACATTAGTTACTCAAATTTACTTTCTAAATTTAATTAATTTCCATGCTCATTGTATCACATCAAAAGGTTCTGTTTTGATTAATTTTCCAGTTATTGGTAGTACATATCTGAATGCAATTTTTCAGAGAGAGTAGAATTCTTCACAGCCCCTGTATTAGTGAGAATTAATTTTGTGACTTTAATACAGGATTATTCAGTCACATATAGCCTTATCCTTCAACATATTATGCAAACTGTTTCATTATATCTTTTTAAATTTTTTTAATTGATTTCAGAGAAGAAGGGAGAGGGAGAGATAAAAACATCAATGATGGGAGCGAGTCATTGATTGGCTGCCTCCTGCACACATCCCCTACTTGGGATCGAGCCTGAAAACTAGACATATGCCCTGACTGGAAATTGAACTGTGACCTCCTGGTTCATAGGTCGATGCTCAACCACTGAGCCACGTAGACTGGGCTGTTTCATTGTATCTTGTTACTATGTGTAACTTGGGAGAAACCTGATTTTTCTGGATAATCTTTTTCTTCCTGAAAATCTTCCTTATTTATTGGAAATTAGCATTTTTCACTAGTTTACATCTAGATATAGACACTTTTTGTTAATTTTGCTTTTAACATGATGGAACTTTTTCATCTGAAGATTTGAAGTTTTCTTCAGTTCAAGGAAACTATTCTCTAAATACTATTTTTCTTTTATTCTGGAATTTTTTTTTTAGAAATACTCAATACCCATATATTGGCTCTCCATTCTTTGGCTTCCATATTTGTCTGTTTTTCTTGGTTTGCTCAAAATGTAGTGTTCACTGAGGTCTCTCAGCTAGAACATTCTAGTATTTTTTACTAAAATTTTGAATAACCATGTGAAATGTGGACACTAAAGATGGTAGTTTTGTATTACTAGTCTGTGACTTTTTTTAACTTTTAAAAATTTATTGTTGAAAATATTACAGATGTCCCCTTTTTCCCCCCATTAACGCCCTCCACCCCACACCCCACACCCTAGACCTTTACCACACTATTGTCTGTGTCCATTGATTATGCATATAAGTTCTTTGGTTAATCTCTCCCCATCAACTCCCCTACCCCGCCTTCCCTCTGAGATCCATCAGTCTGTTTTATGCTTCTATATCTCTGGATCTATTTTGTTCATCAGTCTGTTTTGTTCATTAGATTCCACATATGAGTGAGATCATGTGATATTTGTCTTTCTTTGACTGGCTTATTTTGCTTAGCATAATACTCTCCAGATCTCTTTATGCGGCCTCAAAGGGTAAGAGATTCTTTTTTTTTTTACTGCTGCACAGTATTCTATGGTGTAAATGTACCACAGCTTTTTTATCCATTCATCTACTGATGGGCACCTGGGCTGTTTCCAGTTCTTAGCTATTGTAAATTGCACTATGTCACCAGTCTGTGACATTTGTTGCCTTCATGCTTTCTTTAGCCTTTTTTCCTCCAGTGGATAAATTATTTTTTAAAAGAAAAAGTCCAGGTCTTACAACTTCAGCTCATCTTCTTGTAAAAGCTGGAAAACCCATCAGCAGTTAATAATGTGATAGACTGCCATCCTTCCCTTCTAATGCACTTTTTTTATTAATCCTCACCTGAAGATATTTATTTTAGAGAGCGATGGCTAGGGAGGAGAAACATTGATCTGAGAAACATCGATGTGAGAGAGAAACAGCAACTAGTTGCCTCCCATATGTGCCCCAACCAGGGGTCAAACCCGCAACCCAGGTATGTGCCTTGACCAGGAATCGAACCTGCCACTTTTTGGTGTACAGTACGACACTTAACCAACTGAGCCATCCAGCCAGGACCCAGTGAACTTTCCAAACAAAATTTGTTCAAGTCAGAAAAAGAAACAAAATTTGTTCAAGTCAGAAAAAGAAACAAAATTTGTTCAAGTCAGAAAAAGAAACAAAGGTTTAAAAAATATTTTTTTATTGATTTTTTTAGAGAAAGGAAGAAAGAAAAAGAAACATGGGAGTGGGAGAGGAACATTGATCAGCTGCCTTCTGCACACCCCTCACCGGGATCGAGCCCACAATCTGGACATGTGCCATGACTGAGAATCGAACCAGCAACCTCTTGGTGCATGTCTTTATTGGTTTGAAAGAGAGGAAGGGAGAGGGGGGAGAGAGAAACATCAATCTGTTTCCTCCCATATGTGCCCAACTGAGCATTATATTCACAACCTGGGTATGTGCCCTGACCGGGGATCAAACCAGTGACCTTTTGGTGCACAGGATAATGCTCAGCCAACTGAGCCATACTGGCTAGGGCAACCAAATTTATTTTTATAGAAAAATTTCAGTTGCCTCTGATAGAAATGGCCACAGGAAGAAAGAAGATGATATCAAAGAGGTGGCTCCAGCGCTGTGCCAACAGCATCGGTCAGGCGCAGCACCCAAAAGTCAGGTGTCTGGTTGAGGTGTGTGCATCGGTGCATGAAACTACGTGACTCACAGAATGTAGGCACGCCAGGCTGAACAGTGGCCCAGGAGTTTGCCAAGTCTGTAGGCAACAAGTTTCTGTGGGGCCACAGCCACTGTGGTACAACTATCTCCTCAAAGACCATAACTTAGTTGCTTTATTAATAATTTTCTTTAAGACAGTTATTTAGCCCTAGCCTGTTTGGTTCAGTGGATAGAGTATCAGACTGTGAACTGAAGGGTCCTGGGTTCGATTCCAGTCAAGGGCACATGCCCGGGTTGTGGGCATGATCCCCGGTAGACGGTGTGCAGGAGAGAGCCAGTCACTGAATCTCTCTCATCATTGATGTTTCTCCTCCCTTCTCTGAATCAATAAAAATATATTTTTTAAAAAAGGAAAAAAAGACAGTTCTTTAACCACAAAGTAGTTTCTGGCTGAAGGAAAATATTATATACCTTATTCCTCATATTGTAATTTTTTATTTTTAGCTTCTGTCTCTTCTGACTATAAGTTAGTTTGGCCAATTTGCCAAATGTACCTATTTTTTAAAGTATTATAGTTTAAATCTACCGGTTTTCAATTATTACATGGCATTTCAATATGTTCATGTATTCTTGAATATGAAGAATTATGAATTCTTGCCCAAACCGGTTTGGCTCAGTGGATAGAGCGTCAGCCTGCAGACTCAAGGGTCCCAGATTCAATTCCCGTCAAGGGCATGTACCTTGGTTGCGGGCACATCCCCAGTAGGGAGTGTGCAGGAGGCAGCTGATCGATGTTTCTCTCTCATCGATGTTTCTGACTCTCTATCCCTCTCCCTTCCTCTGTGTAAAAAATCAATAAAACATATTTTTTTAAAAAATTTTTGAATTTTTCATTTGAAGAACTTAAAATATCTAAAATTAAGTACTTAATATTCCTCATAAAACTTCCTTCTGCAGTCTATCTCAGTAATGACAATTCCAGAAATGTGGTGTATATCTTAATTCTTTTCTTTCTCTTGCACCCCTACATCTAATTGTCAGCACATCCTTTCAATTCTTCACAGTAAATCCAGAATCTGACCCCTTCTTACCACCTCTATGCCACTACTTTGGACTAAGCTGCTATCATCTCTTGCCTGGATTGCTGCAGTTCCTTCTAAACTGGTCTCTTTGTTTCTGTTCTTGTCTCTCTGTGGTCTATTTTAAACACATTAGTCAAAGTGATAAATTTTTAATGGAAATTAGTTCATGTCAACCCTCTGCTTGTAACCCTTAAAATAAAAGCTGAAATCCTTACTATGATCTACAAAACTTCTTATGATCTGCCTTTGATTAACCCCTCTCCCCCAGTTTACTCTCTAGCTTCATCTCCTATTACTCTTCCCCTTGTTCATTCTGTTCTAACCTTTTTTTTAAAAATGCCAGAATCTTGGTACCTCAGGGCCTTTTCACATTTTAAGAAAGTACTTAAATACTTGCCAGGATTACCCTTTGTGTTGATTTTTTTGGATATATATATATTTTTTTGAATTTAGACATAGAGGGAAAGGGAGAGAGCTACAAACATTAATGAGAGAGAAACATCAACGTCGATCGGCTGCCTCCTACATGCACCTTACTGGGTTTTGAGCCCACAGCCCTGGGCATGTGCCCTGACCAGGCATCAAACCAAGTGACCTCTTGGTGCATGGCTCAACGCTCAGCCACTGACCAACACCAGTCGGATACCTGTGATCTAATAAGGGTTAAAGTAACGTGTCTTAAATGTGTATATTTCTTATGCTTAATCATAGCCTGTTCATACACTGTAGGGGAGCAGTGTTCCTGAAGTATATTTGTATTTATTTTGTATTGCAGTTAGGTTTCTGAATGCTTAGATTTGTCTTCTTTTACAGATGTGGAGAGATTATTCCCAAAAGAGAACAGTTTAATGACCTCTCCATCGACCTTCCTCGAAGGAAAAAGCCGCTCCCTCTGCGTTCAGTTCAAGATTCTCTTGATCTTTTCTTTAGGGTAAGTAATATATTTTGGTATTTTTACATAACTAAATTTTATATATCATATATAATTATATTTGAAGTTAGTTTCTTTAAGGCAGAATTTGGACAAAATTACTTGAGGGAAAGCAAATGAGAAATATAAATATTTTTAAAAGCTTGATAAATCTAATTGTTAACTCATTGAAGAAGATTGATTGCTTAAATAGATTATACATTTGACTCAACAGGAAGTGTTTTAAACCTTAGAAGCAGTTATTTGTAAACAAATATTAATTTGAAGCCTAGGAAGTGACACATGCTAAAATTTGGTAATGTGGATTAAAATTGGAGACACTATATAAGTGAGTATACTAAGATCTGAGGAATAAAAAATGCTCTTTGCTTTTCTTAGGTTGTATGTACTCTATTAGAAACAACACAGAAGTCATGTTTACCTAATGCTGTAAATAAATATTTGTGTCTGTGAAATACTGTAACAGATAATCTGAGGCATAATTGGACCTGTTGTGTAGCAGTCCTTATAACTGAAGGAAATTTGCCAGGATTACCCTTTGTCTTTAAAATAGTGTTTCTTGTTTTGTTGTAGCAAATGGGCAGAATTGTCTTCCTAAGGTTAAAAAACTTCTTTTCTTTAAATGAGTAACATTTAGCTCCACCCAATGATAAATACTCTGCTTTTCTTTTTGCTTTAATCATTCCTTGCTATTCCTATTATTATCGTAGAATTTGAAGCTTTTCCTGTGTATCTTTACCCCCATTTTTTAAGGATTTCTTGTTTCAGTTTTCTCTAGGTAATGCTATCCACCCCAAACTTTGGTCCTTTAGAGCAGTTGTTCTTAGTGGGCTGTTACCAGAAGATTGAGTTCCATTATAAGAAAGGGGTAGAGTTACACCTAACAGACCAGGAACTCCGCCTAACCTGAAGGTGATCTTATCTCTGCTATGGCCAAATGTTAGATATACTCTTGGCAGTGGTTCTTGTGTATGTATTCATGGGGAAAAGGTTGAGAATCTGCTACCGTAGAATCTATCATAAATTGAGTTACTATCATAAATTGAGATGTTTCCTTTGTAAAAAAGGAAATTAGTAATTCTGAAATAGGGCATGTTATTATAACTATATTTTGAGCATTAGGTCTTAATTTAGTTAGGTTTGTGACTCTAGATACAAACTGGTCGGAGCTGTCAAGCCACTGAAGTAATATGACTAAAGAAAATTAGTAGCATTTAATGGGACAATACTAATTCAACTTTATGCTTCTTTATTTTTCCTTCTTGTCTTTTTACAGGCAGAAGAAATCGAGTATTCCTGTGAGAAGTGTAGTGGGAAGTGTGCTCTTGTCAGGCACAAATTTAACAGGCTACCCAGGTAAAATTAATTGCTCTTTCATTTTTCTTTTTTAAAGTACTTACAGATATTACTGAATAAGTGAGGTTTACCAGAGTGGATTGGTAAAGAAGGTCAGTAGAGCTGAGATATGAAGAGGGTAGAGGATAGAAAGCTAGAATGCAGAAGACAGGAGGAGGGTTTGGAATGTTGAAGGAACTTCAGAGTCCCAAGTGATGGCAACAAGAGGACTTGGCTGGTGAAACTTGGGAATAATGATAGTGAATACTAGTAGTTTTTTAATTAAGTAATGTATAACATTCAATTATAATTTTTTTCTTGTGTTGTGTTGTAGCCCCTCCCACTCTTATCCCAAACTTTCAGTAAAAATCTGCTACAGACACACATATCTGTGTGTGAAAATAAAATAGGAAGAGTACTTTTCTGCAATTTGTGTATTTCTTTATTCAAAGGCTCTTATAAGTTGGTAAGTCTCTGTAACAATAAGAATTAACTAAGTGCCCTAACCAGTTTGACTCAGTGAATAGAGTGTCGGCCTGTGGACTCAAGGGTTCCGGGTTCGATTCCGGTCAAGGGCATGTACCTTGGTTGCGGGCACGTCCCCAATGGGGTGTGTGTAGGAGGCAGCTGATTGATGTTTCTCTCTCATCGATGTTTCTAACTCTCTATCCCTCTCCCTTCCTCTCTGTAAAAAATCAATAAAATATATTTTTTTTAAAAAAGAATTAACTAATTATGGAGTTTCTGGAACCTAGCCCCTAATGCAGTGATGGCGAACCTTTTTAGGTCGGCATGTCGGCATTTTGAAAAACCCTAACTTAATTCTGGTGCCGTCTCACATATAGAAATTTTTTGATATTTGCAACCATAGTAAAACAAAGATTTATATTTTTGGTATTTATTTATATATTTAAATGCCATTTAACAAAGAAAAGTCAACCAAAATAATGAGTTCACGTGTCATCTCTGACACGCATGTCATCGGTTCGCCATCACTGCTCTAGAGCCTAGTTCTTTTGCTCCTTTCTAGAAAATGAAATATTTTTTAAAGAAATGACTTTCTAAATCATAACAAAAAATTTGTTCTTTGCTATTTGTGAGTGTTTTAAGGCAAGAGGGTGGGAGGAGACAAATATTAAGGCAAAAGATTATTACCAGCTGTCATTAGTGAATGAAACTGGTATACAATTAAAAATACTTGTTTGACCTGGCAAGCTGAATGTATTCTCTTTCTAGCTATCTAGTTATATGGTCTTTCAACTGGTAGAAAAAAATACTGAGGGGAATTTATCTTCTTAGTTTTTTTTCTTTCTGGTAGGTCACATATGTTAAAGGTTAATTTATTCCAAACTTACATGAAATAGAAGCCTTTGTATCATAAGTCTTAATATTGTACTTTTTTTGTTTTTGTTCATTTTACTATTAAAGCCAATCAACTATTTTTGAAGGGTCTGGTATCTTTATCAAATCTACCTGGCTGGTGTGGTTCAGTAGTTGAGCATCAACCTATGAACCAGGAGGTCACAGTTCGATTCCCAGTCAGGGTACATGCCCGGGTTGTAGGCTCAATCCTTGATGGGTGGCATGCAGGAGGCAGCTGATCAGTGGTTCTCTCTCATCACTGATGTTTCTATCTCTCCCTCCCTTCCTCTCTGAAATCAATAAAAATATCTTTCTAATATACTTAAAAAAAATTTTAAACATCTGTTCATTTCTAGTCTATCTCATCTTTGTAAATCAGTGATTTTTAACTGTATCATCTGTCTTTCATATTGCCTTTTATTTTGGTATGATTATTTGAAGAGTTAGTTTAGTCAAAATATTTGACATCTCATAATAGTTTTGTATTGCAGTTAGACTTTTGAATGCTTACATTTCTAATTGTCAGCAAATTAGACAATTTCTTCACATCAGTTGTGTCCTTGTATTTTCTCAAGTTGTGAATGTGAAGGTTAGGAATTCTAGCATACTTTTAAAAGAAAAATACAGTTGATAACTTTAATTTACAGATTTTTCAGTTCGTGGCTTCTGTGATGAAGGTATATATATATGGTAAGAAATGAAACTGTTTTCCATAAATCAGACATTATTTTTGCAGAATTGAGGTTTATTCCCGTAAAGTTCTGAAATTCACTTGTTAAAGTGTTCTTGTGCACTATGAACTATATCTAGTCCATCAAGCAAAGATTATGTTCTGTATTAGAGATGAAAGGTTGCCACAGTAGCAATTAAGAAGTGTTTTTACAGATCTAAAAGCCTTTTCAGATCCACAAACCAGATGTGCCATGAAATTTTGTAGAACTTTTAAGTAGAGAAAATTTTTCTGTTTGCCTTAGCTTTTTTCACAGAAAGTTCTAATGAAATAGCCTACTTCTTGTCAAAAATTATCTTGTTACCCTAGCCGGTTGCAAAATGGTGGACTTGAGGGTCCTGGACTCGATTCTGGTCAAGGGCACGTATCTTGGTTGCAGGCTCGATCCCCCTCTCCTGTCAGGGTGTGTGTGGGAGGCAACCAGTCATTGTGTCTCTCTCACATCAGTGTTTCTCTCTTTCTCTGTCTCTCATCTTCCTTTCCACTCTTTCTCCAAATCAATGGAAAAAATATCCTCGGGTAAGGATGAACAAGGAAAAAAAATCAGCTTGTCAAAACCAGTGTTTACCATCCAACATAGGGCTGTTTAATGCTTTAATTAAAATTATCAGTGGTTATATAACACCTATTTTTTAAAACTATATAACATTGAATTTAAGAATTTAACTCAGTTATCAGTATTAGCATTTAAAAATATAGCGTTCTTGCCTGATGTGGGGTTTTTTTGTGTGTATTTTGTTTTTCTAGGAACATTGTAAGTATTTTACCTAAATCTACCCAATGCCACTGTTTTATTTTTATTTCTATTCTTACTACTTAACACAGTGCCTAGCACATAGCAGATATGCAGTAAATGTTCTTTGGCCAAATCTTTAGTTTGATCAAATGTATTCTTTAAATCAAGAGCTATTTAACATGGCTAGTTGCTGTGATCTTTTTTCACGTATAACAGAGCTACCTTTATTATGTACAAACTAGTGACGTCATCGTCTCCTGTTTTCAGGATCCTCATTCTTCATTTGAAGCGATATAGCTTCAATATTACTCTCTCACTTAACAACAAGATTGGGCAGCAAGTCATCATTCCAAGATACCTGACCCTGTCATCTCATTGCACTGAAAGTACAAAACCACCCTTCACTCTCGGTTGGAGTGCGCATATGGCAATGTAAGTCCTTAAGAGAGAATTTCTTTGCCTTTGCTTTTAAAGTAGAAAGGCTTAAATTTTGCTAGGCACTGGGGATACAATATTCTAATAATTTTACCTAATGTAAGTGCCAAGAGAGACTCTTAAGAGACATAGTAATAATAATAATAATAATAATAATAATAATAATAATGTGGAAAGCCTGTAGTGTCTGATCAAAAGAATGACTAAGCTAGATAACACAGCTCCCAGGTAAAATCAGACCAAGAAGGAAATTTTAATTTTGCTTTATTTGGAGATTTTGTGTTAAATTACTGCCTGATTGAAGTAATTGTAATCAATTGAAGTAATAAAGTGCTTATTCAAAAATTTTCCAAGTACATTAGTTGCCTTTCATAAAAAGTTACCTCTTTAGGTAATAACTCTTAACGATTTTAGATCACTAGAAACAATGTGATATATGTTAGGAATATAAACTTAATTTGCATGCTCATATGCATTATCTGAACATAAAATACTGACTCCTGTGTTCCTTAGAAGTTCTGGTTCATTAGTTCTAAGATAGGACTTGGGAATCAATATTTTTACCAAAAGCCTTTCTGGCTCTTTGGAATATGAAAATTTGGGAAACACGATATTGAATGTTTTGCTGGGTCCCCAAAAATAGATTTTGTCTTCATAAATGTATTATTACCAGTGGAAGTAAAGAACTTCAGTGGCTCCTAGAAATTTTTACATGAGAAAAGAAGTAACCTTTAATTTTGCTTCATCATAAAATGCAAGAAAAACCTTAGGACTTTCTGAATACTGCTCTTTCTTCTGCATACTTGTATTACTTTGGAACCATATAATGTAGTTCCTTTTTATACTTGGACTCTAGTTTGAGAGAGTCATAAAGTTTAGGACCTTAGAGTTGAAAAGGACTTTAGAGATTTTGTCTAAACTCTTAATTTTACAGAGGAGACCCAAGGAGATTAAGTAATTTTCTTAAAGTCATATGGTTAGTACACTGGAAAAGCCAGATTTCTTGGCTAAAGTGGAATAAAAGACATTTCAGAAAGTGGATGAACATTTGCTAATGTGAATTGATACTGTTTCGTAAAAATGTCTTTCTCCTTGGTTTAATAATTGAAATGTATACTACATCTTATAAGTATATATTAAAGACCTTAACGGATATACTAATAAAACCTGTTCCAGAGATTCTTAATGTTTCTGGATTTTGTCTTACGGCCTTTCTTTGGAGTAGATGTGGGTTTTGTGTCTGTGTTTTTTGTTTGTTTTTGTTCGTTTTTTTTTACTTGATGCAACTGCCTTCTGCTGGTAGAGTTGTTACTCTTTCTGGCTGGCAGTAGTACTATATCAACCTATCAATGTAGGCTCTTTATGAATCATACCAGGCCTGAAAACAGGCTATCTGACTCTGTAATTTAATAGCTTTAAGACTTTGGACA
>NW_006290306.1:1781315-1787023 GCF_000327345.1 Myotis davidii | reverse complement strand
ATAATCGGATGGTTGTGAATGTTAAATGCTGTGAAACACACGCATTCTTACTCCAGTGGCTGACATCTAGTAAGTCCTCAAAAAATGAGAGCTATTATTATTTTATTGCTTAAAAGTAAAGAACTGGGACAAGATAATTTTCCCCAAGTTGTTCATATGTGTTACATTCGACTTCATTTACATTTGACTTTGTTTCCAATGCTGTTTATTTAGGTCATTAGATCAAGGAAAGGCCAGGGATAGAATGGCGGAAAGACCGGTCACTATGACGCGCACTGACCAGATGCTCAATGCAGGATGGTCAGTGTGCTCCCACAGGGGAAGCATCACTCAGCCAGAAGCTGGGCTCGCCAGCGGGCTCATGGCTGGTGAGCACAGTGGCTGCGGCAGGAGCCTGTCCCGCCTCCACAAGGCTCCTGCTTCCCTAGCAGTGCTAAGGACCCCTCAGAGGATGTCCAACTATGAGAGGGTGCAGGCCTGGCTGAGAGACGCCCCACCCCACAAGTGCATGAATGTCATGCACCAGGCCTCTAATACATATATGTGTGTGTGTATATATATATCAGTGTTTTTCCCTGTGTCTGTGAGACGGTTTCAGCTTTCTATTATTTGTTCACTGTATCTTTCTTGAAATAAAATAAAAAGTATTGATTTCAGTGAGAGGAAGGGAGAGGGAGAGGGAAAGAGAGAAACATCAATAATGAGAATCTTTGATCAGCTGCCTCCTGCACACCCCCTACTGGAGATCGAGCCTAAAACCTGGGCATATACCCTGACTAGGAATCAAACGATGATCTCCTGATTCATAGGTTGATGCTCAAACCCTGAGCCACACCAGCTGGGCCAGAGATAGTATTTTGTTTTCTCCTTTGGCCTCTATTGCTAATAAAAGTAGTATAATTATTTGCTTTTCAAGAGGATAGATATGGGTCTATAGTTCAGAATAATTCATTTTGTAAATTAAATATATATTTTTAATAATATAATTGTATACATTATATATTTTCTAATTTTCTGATAGTTCTAGACCATTGAAAGCCTCTCAAATGGTGAATTCCTGCATCACCAGCCCTTCTACACCTTCAAAGTGAGTTATATGTCTTGTGTACCCAAAATTTGTATTTTTAAGGATTTGGCTTACCCTAATTTCCAAAATTATTCCCTCCCCTTTTCTTTATTGTTTCTCTTTTTGCATGATAACTGCTCTGTATTACTATACTTTGGAATTTTCTTGATTCTGCTTTAAACTATAATCTGGGGTAAAACAAGTTTTTAACAGTTAAGCAATTTGAGATGATCGTCTCAAGATTTTGTTCTAAAACATTTAAAATCATCTGTTAATATGTAATATTTTCATCCTACTTCTCTAGAAATTGACTGATGATGAGGAATGTTGAGGATTGAAGGGCTGAAATAACCCATGTTGGTGTAAAACACCATCCCTCAAGGATAATATGGGAGATATCAAAAATATCTTTTTACTTGTTGCTAGCCAATCTGGGACTTCTTGTCTTAGACACTGAACTGAAGCTATTCTGAAAGGAGACAGAAAACAAACACACATTGGAATGTACCTGCTTTACAAATGTTTTATTTTTTTATTTTTTGCTTAAGTCCAAAAGTTTGTCCAAGATGAGACACAAATACTTTTTTTAAATATACCTCCTCTATGATTAAACTAGGACCACAGTTTCTTGATTAGACAATTCTAAATGTCTAAATGCTTGTCATTGGTCTTTAAAATTAGTTTTTCTAAAAATTTGATGTCCCAACATACTTTTAGAAAAGAGACATTTTTGTTGTTTAAGGGCTTTGGGGGGGCTTATATAACCATAAAATGACATTTGGGAATTGCTATCTTCTTTTCCTCCTGTTAATTATTTTTCAGTGCAATTAAAACCAGATGACTAACATGACTAGAAATGGTACCGATATGAATACTCTTGCCCGTTCTCAAGATACAAATGAGCAATACCACTTGGCTGCTTAGAAAGTGAGCAAGTGATGCATTTACAGGATGAATATTTTTCATTACTACAGGCAAGCTGCCTTCTGTGAATATAGTAACTATTAATGGAATGCACTCTTTATGTACCAGATCACTGTAGTTTCAAGAAAGAGATGGTTTCATTGAGCATCATTATACTTGGCATGGTCATCTGTTCTCCAGGGTCTATTGGTATGAGAATTTGAGAATTGGTCAATAAAGGATGATTAGGCCCTAGAAGACCTGTCATGCCGATCAAACTTAAAAGAGGCTGAGTTATGAAGCAGAATACCATTGGATTGTCTACAGTGTCCTTTGTCATCACATTTGACCCTGGTATATTGATAGCCAGGTGTCAGCCTCATTCAGCAAAGTATTCATGTGGATAAACAAATTTAACATGTTCAGTTTTGCTTGGTGAGCATTAAATCAGAAATGAGAAATAAAGATGGTTAATTGGCTATTTCTCAGTTATTTTTAAAAACTTTTGAAAACATAATGGGAGACTATTCAAGTGTTCCGGCTGAAGTGCAGGGATATCCTGGCTGCTCTCAGCCAAAGACTATGTTTGGGATTATCACTGACCACTTGCCTCTTTTCTTTGATCTACATTGCTATACAGTTTTCCTGGTTTCCACTGTGGCCTCTTATTTCTTGGTACCATCATTCTATATGTTTATGTACAGTTTTCACTTTAAATTAAATGCCTTTTTTCCAATTTCCATTTTACATATTTTACATAGTATAGCATATGAATTTATGTTAACCTCCATCAAAGAAAGTTTGTGCTCTTTGACCTTTACCACTTTTTCCTTTAATTCATTTTCAGCTCACTTGGAAGCCAACACAGTAACACCTTACTTATCTAGTATCATTGAAGAATATTTGATATTCCACATAAATGAATTTTTATATAACTAAAGCTTGTCTTTTTGAGCATTAATCTTAAAAAAATTTTAACCATTTTAGGTGGTTATATAGTCTGTAACTTTACAGAATTCTTTATATTCTTAAGTAAAATATATTGAAGATAATTTAAATATATTGTAATGACTTAGAATCAACGTTATGAGTATCAGTTATTGCACTGTGTTTTAATATAATAATGCCCTTAGATGGCATTATTCTACAAGACGGTTTACCTTTACATTAAATGACTTCTAGGTCTTTATTGCCCTATTTGTGGTTATTCTCTATCATTTCTTAGCTCTCATTTCTTGATGAACTTGCTACATTATTTTATACATCATTTCCTAGGAAAGAAGGGTCCCTGTCTAAAGAGTAAAGTACATGGGCTTTGAAATGCTGCCTTCCTCAGAAGCCTTTTTTCTTACTTTTGAATCCCTGTATTCTGGAAGGTAGAGGTTGCCAGATGTCTGACCTACATATAAGTGGATAAGTGGAATGTTACTGTTAATTTTAAAGTACATGGATCATAAATTAAAAGTTCAAAAATTAGTTCTCATACTCTATTGTCCAAAACATTTACTCATTGCTATCTTTGCATGCATTCAGTACTGTACTTGCTTTATAAAGACAATAACAAACTTCTTTGGGGCTGATCATTAAAAGAAAAAAGGCACAAAGTGATTGGTTTATTGAAATATAATAATATAAAAGCTGTCTAATTTTCAAAGCATGACTCTTTTGAAGTGGGGCAAAGGTAATAATGTTTAAGTATACTTTTTGATACTATCTTTATTTCTGTTACATTATTTTCCATATAGGAAATACTTTTGTTTTATTTTGGACTTGTGTTTCAAAAAAATAATGGTAGTGTTTATCAGTCTTATATAGGTTTTTTTATTTTCCCTTGAATTACAGGAATTTCCCCTTCAAATCCAAGAGCTCATTGGCTTTGAGCCTTGATTCAGACAGTGAGGATGAACTAAAACGCTCTGTGGCCCTTAGCCAGAGATTCTGTGAAATGTCAGGTTGTGAACAACAGCAGGAAGATGTGGAAAAGGTAAGTAATTTCTTATCAGAATATATGACAAAGATTTGTATAGCTCTTAGTAGCCAAACAAATAATGCCTTTTATAACCAGCATCAGCAAACTTAATACACAAGATAGATCATAAACTTAATGGGTCTGTTCAAACACCAGTTGTTACGGTTTTTAATCATTTTCTTTATTTTTCAATTACAGTTGATGTGCATTATTATATTAGTTTCAGGTGTACACCCCAGTGATTAGACATTACATAACTTACTACTAGTAAGCGATCATCCCAATAAATCTCGCACCCACCTGACCCCATACATAGTTATTAGAGTATTATTGACTATATTCTCTATGCTGTAGTTTATATCCCCATGACTGTTCTGTAACAACCAATTTGTATTTCTTAATCCCTTTATCTTTTTCACCCATCCTCTTAACCCTCCTCCCTTCTGGTAATCATCAAAATGTTCTGTGTATGTATGAATCTGTTTCTGTTCTGCTTGTTTATTTTTATTTTAGGCTCAATTACTGATAGATATGTATTTATACCGACAGATATATATTCATAGTGCTAGTCCTAGAGCCACTTAGTGAGAGATATAGGGCACGCTGAGACCAGATGTTGTATATTTGAGAGATTTTAGGAAAATCTGAAGCATGAGCCAAGACATGCCACTCATATAGAAAAGCCACTGGAAACAGGTTGGGTGGGCCTGCAAGTTGGTAGAGCAGGGTCTCAGGGAATAACCAGGGCAGGGCAAACTGTGTAAGCCAGGTTGATGGAGTCTCAGTTATGGTGCCTGCCTGCCTGCTCTGTGTGGGGAGGGCTCATTAAAGGAACAATGGATGCTGCCAGCATTTCTGTCTGGGAGAAAGCTTCCCTTTCCTTCCCCCCATCCCCTCCAGCTTTCACCTTGATGCTAGACAATTCAGTTCCTCCTTGTATGCCTCTGGTGTTTTTCAGGCTGCTACCAAGTGGGAGTGAATCTGAGTAAGTCTACATGTGGGCCCTTTAAGAGAAACTGCCTGGGACTCCAGCAGTCCTCCCTCTCCTTCAGCCTCAATCCCAGCTGATTTTTATAGCCAGAAGTCATGGCAACTTCTCTTCCTGGCACTGGAACCACTGAGTTGGGGGGCCTGGTGTGGGGCTAGGACCCCTCACTCCTCAGGGGGCACCTCTGCAGCTGAGATATCCCTCCTGATTTTTATCTGTCACGTGTGGGTGTGGGACCAGCCCCTTCCACATCTCCAGCCCTATCCGTCTATGTGACTTGTTCTTTAATTCCCTAGTTGTAGCACTTCCATTCAGCCAGATTTCACGTGGTTCTGATGGTTGTTCTGTAGTGTAGTTGTTACTTCAGTGTGGTTGTGGGGGGATGCAAATACAGAGTTTACCTACACTGCCATCTTGACTGAAAGTCTCCAACACTAATTTTAGAATGTGCTTTCTGTAGCTACAAAACCAGTCTGTTTAAAGTTGGATTGAGACTTTTTTAATTGAGATGTAATCCTCCTATCTAATAAAAGAGAAACATGGTAATTAGCCATACCTCTGCTACCCTTCCCATTGGCTAATCAGGGAGATATGCAAATTAGCTGCCAGCCAAGATGGCGGCCGGCAGCCAGGCAACTTGAAGCGAACATGAGGCTTGCTTGCTTCAGTGACAGAGGACTCCAACGTTCCCCGCCTGCCGCTGCAGGCCTCTGAGCTGCAACTCTAAGCAACTATGTAACAAATATAGAAGCTAAACAAAACCCCAGAAACCTGCTTTAGTC
>NW_006290306.1:1774327-1780621 GCF_000327345.1 Myotis davidii | reverse complement strand
GGGGGGCAGTGCCCCAACCCCCTGATTGGCCCTGCTCTGTGTATGCCCGGGGGTGGCGCCGCAACCTCCCCATCGACCCTGCCTTGAGTGTGACAGGGGGGTGCTCCAACCCCCCAATTAGCCCTACCCTGAGCGTGACTGAGGGTGGCATCACACCTCCAGATCACCCTGCTCTGTGCATGACAGGGGGCAGCGTCCCAACTCCCCAATCAGCCCTGCTCTGAGCCCGACCAGGGGCTGCACCTAGGGATTGGGCCTGCCCTCTGCCACCCGGGAGCAGGCCTAAGCTAGCAGGGCGTTATCTCCCGAGGGGTCCCAGACTGCGAGAGGGCACAGGCCGGGCTGAGGGAAACTCCCCTTTATGCACTGGGGGAAGCAAGTAAGATTTATGCTCCCCGCAGTGCATAAATTTTTGTGCACCGGGCCTCTAGTTACAAATAATATTGTATTACATTTCAGGTGTACAATATAAGGACTTGATATTTGTACATATTGTGAAATGATTACCACAATAAGTCTAGCTAACATTCATCACTATACATAATTACTAAAATAATTTTTTTACATATTTTTTATTGATTTCACAGAAGAGGGGAGAAGGAGTGAAAGATAGAAACATCAATGATGAGAAAGAATCACCGATTGGCTACCTCCTGCATGCCCCCTCTGGGGAGAGAGCCTGCCACCCAGGCATGTGCCCTTAACCGGAATTGAACCTGGGACCCTTCAGTCCTCAGGCTGACGCTCTATCCACCAAGCCAAACCAGCTAAGGCTCAAACGAATTTTTTTCTTGTGATGAGAACTTTTAACATTGACTCTCTTCACAACTTTCAAATATTCAATACAGCCCGTCTGGTATGGCTCAGTGGTTGATCGTCAAACAATGAACCAGGAGGTCATGGGTTTGATTCCTGGTCAGGACACATGCCCAGGTTGCACGCTCCATCCCCAGTAGGGGGCATGCAGGAGGCAGCTGATCAATGATTCTGTCTCATCATTGATGTTTCTATCTTTCACTCCTTCTCCCCTCTTCTGTGAAATCAATAAAAAAATATATTTTTTAAATATGCAATACAAGATTATTAACTGTAGTCACCATGCTGTACATTACATCCCAGGACATATTTATTTTATAACTGGAAGTTTGTACCTTTTGACCCCCTTCACCCATTTTATATATATCACACACACACACACACACTACCCTCATCTAGCAATCACCAATCTTCTCTATATCTATGAGCTTGGGTTTTTTTGTTTATTTTTTTAGATTCCACATATATTAGTAAGTGAGACCCTGGCTTATTTCACTTAGCATAATGCCTTCAGGGTCCATCCATGTTGTTAAAAATGTCAAGATTTTCTTCTTTTTTATGGCTGAATAAGATATATGTATACTACATCTTCTTTACTCATTCATCCATTGATAGACACTTAGGTTGTTTACAGGACTGAGACTTTTAATAAATGAAATTTTAGATAAAATACTTTCTCCGGTAAACCTTCAAAGCTACTTTTATTTTTATTTTAGTCCATCCATGTTGTTAAAAATGTCAAGATTTTCTTCTTTTTTATGGCTGAATAAGATATATGTATACTACATCTTCTTTACTCATTCATCCATTGATAGACACTTAGGTTGTTTACAGGACTGAGACTTTTAATAAATGAAATTTTAGATAAAATACTTTCTCCGGTAAACCTTCAAAGCTACTTTTATTTTTATTTTATTTTTAAATTTTTATTTATTTATTTATTTTTTTAGAGAGAGAGAGAGAGAAAGAGGAAGGGAGAGAAAAAACATCGCTTTGTTGTTCCACTTATTTATGCATTCACTGGTTGATTCCTGTATGTGCCCTGACCAGAGATTGACCCCGCAACCTTCGCATATTGGGACAATGCTCTAACTGAACTACCCGGGCAGGGCTTCCTTCAAAGCTTTTACATATTGGTCCTCAAATAATTACTTGCTTTATTTTGGTACTAATCATTAATATGATGAAACCAGAGTAAATGTTTTACAACAGACTAACCACATAAACTAAGAGTTTAAATAATGTTTGTGAAAGCTAACTACATTATTTCCTATCTTGACACATAATGATAGTTAATACTTTGAAGATACAAGCTTTTCTAGGAGTTTGCATCATCTCATGCAACTGTTTAATTTTATATATGTGTGTGTATTTATTTTTTAATATACTTGTATTTTTATTTTATTCATTTATTCAAAGAATAAGAACTGAACCCAAAGCATCAAAGAAAGGAAGCTTTTTAGAAATAAAATTAACTTCTCACTTTAAACTCTAAGATTGCTATATTTGTAGTCATTCAGGTTTTCTCTAAAAGTAACTCTCTACTTCAGGATTCAAAATCATGCAGAATAGAACCTGATAAGTCTGAACTAGAAAACTCAGGATTTGATGGAATGAGCGAAGAAGAGCTTCTAGCAGCTGTTTTAGAGATAAGTAAGAGAGAAGCTTCACCGTCCCTGAGTCATGAAGATGATGATAAACCAACCAGCAGCCCAGATACTGGATTTGCAGAGGATGATATTCAAGAAATACCTGAAAATCCGGACACTGTGGAAATTGAGAAACCTAAAACAGTCACAGAACCAGGTAGGTTTAATGAAGATAGCTGTTAAACAAGGCACAACTGTGTTCAAAATCATTATAGTGACAAATGGCTTCTAAATAATGGGAAGTGTGAGATGGATCTGTATAATGTATAAGAGTTATGTGGCCCGCATAACTGGTCTACAAGAACAGAAAGAAATTGATGGTTAATTTTTTATCTCCCTGGGCAATGTTCTAAACATATATGTTGTCATATACTTGTGCAATACATGAGATGTTTATTACATATTTTATGGAACTCTTTTTAATGTGATTTTATTGATTTTTGAAGAGAGAAGAGGAGAGAGAGAGAAACATCCATCAGCTGTGCCTCCTGCACGCTCCCTACCAGGGATTAAGCTTACAACCTAAGCATGTGCCATGACTGGGAATCATACTGTCGACTTCTCAGTGCATGGGATAATGCTCAACCAACTGAGCCACACTGCCAGTACTATGGAACTCTTGATTCAGAATATGTATAAGGCTTATTTGATTATTAATTCTAAAACACTCATTTAACATACATTATAATAAATGGGGAAAGCTCATTATTAGCTATTTTTGGTTGTCACAACTAGAGAGAGGGGTGTTACTGGCATCTAGTAAGTGGATACCAGGGATGTATGCACAGGACAGCCACCCCCCAACAACAACAAAATTGTCCCACCCAAAATATCAATAGTTTTGAGATAGAGAAACCCTAGTGTACATGTAGTAAGATGAAATTGTATATCCCAAGCAAGCTATGTGTGAGGTTGAGGTAAATTACTCTCTGAACAGTAGATGTCACTCTGGTCCAGAGATTTCAGTTTATTAGAGATGATTTCCCAGTTATGTTTTGTTCTGCTTCCTCAGATCCAGCCAGTTTTACTGAGATAACTAAAGACTGTGATGAGAATAAAGAAAACAAAACCCCAGAAGGACCTCAAGGAGAGGTTGATTGGCTTCAGCAGTATGATGTGGACCGCGAAAGGGAAGAGCAAGAGCTTCAGCAGGCCTTGGCTCAGAGCCTCCAGGAGCAAGTAAGATTTATATTGCTACTTTCTCCATCCTTTATCTTTCCCAAGAAATGGAATAGTAGTAGTAGTAGTAGTAGTAGTAGTAGTAGTAATCTACATATATAAAAGGCTAAGCGACTGTCTGACCAGTAGCTATGATGTGCAATGACCACCAGGGACAAGATGCTCAACATAGGAGCTGCCGAGCTGCGGTTCTCAGGTGACACACCCTGATTCCAGGGTGTGTCACCCAAGAACCGCCCTTTCGCAATCCGGGACCCCTCAGGGGATGTCAGAGAGCCGGTTTCAGCCCAATCCCTGCAGGCCAGGCCAAGGGACCCCACCTGTGGGAGCTACCCCACTCACTCCACAGATGCCCTTCTTGCCAGGGCACCGCCTCAGGTGTGGCCGCCAGGGAGGGAAGGGAGGGACCGCAGGAGATTGGCTTCAGGGCAAGTCTCACCCAGTCCTGCCCCTCAGGCCACCTTCTAATTAATTTCCTTTCAATGTGCACGAATCTGTGCACTGGGGCACTAGTAATCTAATCTAATAATAGACAAACATGGTAATTGACCGTACTTTCACTACCCTCCCCATTGGCTAATCAAGGCGATATGCACATTAACTGCCAACAAAGATGGTGGTTAATTTGCATATGTAGGCGCAATGCTGGGAGGCAAAGGGGAAGGATGGAAAAAGCCGCCTGCCGCTGACGGTGATCTGAAATTCAGGCGGCAGGCAAGAGCTGGGTGGCAGGGCAAAAGTGGAGAACCCAGGCCGCCTTTGCCTGGCGCGAACTATGCAGCTGGGAGAGGGGCGTCGGGCCGCTGGGAGCAGGGCGGGAACTTCCCAGGGTGGGCGTTCAGGCAGCCGGGAGTGGAGCTGGAACTTCTGCCACGTTGCCATAGCAACACAGAGATGGTGGTTAAGTAGGGGCCGCTTCATTCACTTATTCGCTCATTCATTCACTCATTCACTCACTCATTATTCACTCACTCACTCAGCAAACCCTCTCAGGTCCCTGGCACCAGGCCAGGCACTGAAGTTGAAGCAGGCTACGACAGAGCTATGTCCTCAAGATGTTAGTAATTCAGTAGGGCAAAGCAGGCACATGAACAAGGCAGTTGTACGCACAGAGGCACTCCAGTGGGTTCAGTGAGGGCTGTAACTAACGCCGACTTTGTTCTCTTGATAAAATTGGGCCTCGGAAGCCAGGCCACCCCAAGCCTGTAGGCCTGTGCCTAGGCCAGGAACGGCTGGGGTCCCAGAACATGACAGAGGGTGCAAGTCGGGCTGAGGGGTCTGACCCCCTCCCCTCCACCCCCAAGTGCACAAAATTTTGTGCACCGGGCTACTAGTAATAATAATAACCAACATGTTTTAAGCATTTATGATGTGTCAGGCATTGTTCCAGGTGATTTGAATACAATGTCATTGATCCACCAAAACAAAATAAAAACTTTGGTGCTTTGCATTGGTTTTGAAACAAAAACTTTGGTAATTTTTCTGTTTTTGAAAATCCAAATGCAACAAAATATATTGTTGGTTACCTTCCATTACAATAATTAATTGCATGCTAAAGCAAGATGGGTTACTAGAGATTATCCTAATGCAACTTTATTTTGCAAGATGTGGAAACAGCCAGTATAACACTATAATTTTATCATTAATATTTTAAGACAAAGTATTTGTTTTGGCCATTTTCTCACAATATGAGTCCTTTCCTATAAATAGTTGGACATAAAATTCTTAGGAATATTATCTGAAATTTAGATTTTAGTCATAGACTAACATTTATCTGCTCTTTATATATAGTAGAGGCCCGATACACAAAATTTGTGCAAGAGTAGGCCTTCCCCTGGCTGCCAGCACCAGCTTCCCTCTGGCACCCGGGACCTGGGCTTTCCTCACAGCCCCGGCTTTGTCTGGAAGGTCATCTGGTCTAATTAGCATATTATGCTTTTATTATTATAGATTCTGTTCTTTAATTTTTAGTTCTTTATATTTGCCAAAGCTGTCTGATTTGCACCGTGGCAGTAATCAAGGTATCTGACTAAAAAGTGTTGTTTTCATGCTTTTGTAACCCTATGCAATCCAAGTCATCTGATTAATAAAAATTTACCAAACTCCCTAGAATGAGCGAACATTTTTAGTGTTTACAAACAGTCAGATTAAGAAATCTAATTTCGCCTGGCTAGTGTGACTCAGTGGTTGATTGTCAGTCCATAAATCAAGAGGTCACCGGTTCAATTCTGGTCAAGGCACGTGCCTGGGTTGTGGACTCAATCTCCGATATAGGGCATGCAGGAGGCAATCAATACATGTTTTTTTCTTATTGATGTTTCTATCTTTCTATCCCTCTCTTTTCCTCTCTCTCTAAAATCAAAAACATATTTTAAGAAATCTACACTAATAAAAGAGAAAAATGGTAATTGGCGTACGACGCTACCCTTTTCATTGGCTAATCAGGGCTATATGCAAATGAACTGCCAACTAAGATTGGCAGTTAACTGCCAACAAGATGGCAGTTAATTTGCATATGTAGGCACAATACAGGGAGGCGAAGGGAAAGCAGGAAGAAGCCCCCTGCCATTGACAGTGATCAGAAACCCAGGGGGGATCTAAGAACTGGGGGGCAGGGCACAAGCGGCCCTGGGGCCGCCTTTGCCCTGCC
>NW_006290306.1:1757624-1774313 GCF_000327345.1 Myotis davidii | reverse complement strand
GGGGTCCCCTGTCCAAGCCTGACACCTCTGGCGGAGGCATCAGGCCTGGGCAAGGGGCCGATCAGGCGATCGGAGGGTGATGGGGGTCTACGCCTCTGGCGGAGGCATCAGGCCTGGGCAAGGGGCAGAGCCAGCAATCGGAGGGGGCTGGGGGCAGAACCAGTGATGTCAGAGGCGTCAGGCCTGGGCAAGGGGCCGATCCTGCGATTGGAGGGTGAAGGGGGTCAACGCCTGAGGGCTCCCAGTATGTGAGAGGGGGCAGGCTGGGCTGAGGGACACTCCCCCCCCACCACCACCACTCAGTGCATGAATTTCGTGCACCGGGCCCCTAGTTATTAAATAAGAAATCTAATTTCTCTAAAACAGTGGATCTTAAGCTTAACTGCACAGGTAATACTAACCTGGGAGTTTTAAAAAATACTGATGCCTAGCTTATTCTGCCTCTCAAATTCTGAAGTGATTCATCTGGGCTGTGGTCTGGGCATCTAGATTTCTTAGTTTTCTTTTTTTAAAAAATAATAAGAATTTTTTTGTTTTAGCTGCATCCCTTGATTCTACTGTGCAGCAAAGGTTGAGAACTGCTATTTTAAAACCCTTTCAAAACCAGCTGTTCTGTATTCTTTTATTTATAAATAGTTCCTCACTAGCTACCTTGTCATCAAGATGTATACATGTCAAACTATGTTACAAATAATATAGATCATTTGTTTTAGAAAACTTATTTTTAATGTAAAAGACCAAGGCCTGATTTCTTTCTTTCTTTATCTTCATCTAAGGATATGTTTATTGATTTTTTAGAGAGAGACAAACATAGATTGGTTGCCTCCTGTACACACCCCAATGGTACGACAGTCCAGCTGACTGAGCCTCCCAGCCAGGGCAACGTCTGATTTCTTAATAGTACCTTGTAGTATTTCTTATCAGCTGAGCTCATTAAAACTGACTTACAGGACGGGGCAAAAGAAGTTTATGGTTGTTCATATGAAAAATAATACAATAACTAGTAAATACTAGTATAAGAATAAACTCTGTTTCACGTACTCACACCTGTAAACCTACTTTTGCCCCACCCTGTGTTTTTCTCAGGTGTGAGGGTAGGATTATAAAATGAAGTTTCTTTAGTTTAGTCTACTTGCATTATTCTATCAAGAACTAAAAGATTCTCTTTCTGGTTTCAGCATAGACTTTATGTATTTGGATAATTTTAAGTAATCTTTTTTTTTTAATATATTTTATTGATTTTTTACAGAGAGGAAGGGAGAGAGATAGTTAGAAACATCGATGAGAGAGAAACATCGATCAGCTGCCTCCTGCACATCTCCCACTGGGGATGTGCCCGCAACCCAGGCACATGCCCTTGACCGGAATCGAACCTGGGACCCTTCAGTCCGCAGGCCGATGCTCTATCCACTGAGCCAAACCGGTTTGGCAATTTTAAGTAATCTTATTTTCTCTTAGGAAATATTTATTGCTTTCTTGAATACAGTATTTATTGCTACAAGTACTATAATGCAGAATAGTTCATTCTGAGCTTCTCATATACTTTAGTAACTTTAAAAACAAGTTCAGATTTGAGGAAAGTATAAAATAATTCTGCTTAAATTATATTTTTTATTCATTCATTGTTTATAAATTATCTTTTCTCTAAAGATGAGAGGGAAATTTTTTTATAGTCAGCATTTCACTATTTCTTTTTATAGTTAGTCCCCTAATTGAGACATTTTCAGAGGTACTAATTTTTCTCTAAGAGAACCTTAGATTTATTAGAAAAGTAACAGTCAACAGTATTCATTTAGTACTTACCAAGCATCTATTATGTGTCTTGGTTTCTTCAGCAAGAACAGAAATAGAAATCTATGAATAATATCATGTGGAAATATTGTTTATCCTGCTGTCATAGATTTCTGGTGAGTGGTGTGCTACAGCCAACTCACTCTTAGCTCAGGAAAGCCAACTAGTACACACCTCTTTCCAACACTGCATTCAGTGTCATTTTGGTAGCTTAAAATTGGCCATTGTGGGAGCACTTATACCAGGAAATGAGCAAACGCTGTAAATCAGGGGAGAGTAAAGAGAGCAATTTGCTAAGTATCTGCTGTATGCCAGGTATCTCGTACATGTAAGAAGAAAGGGGATTATATCAAAATGTCACATTGAATGGCTTTTGGTTAACAAACCAAATTTCACTGACTAGAAGAGATAGCATTTAAGCTTTTTTAATCCCCCAGATTTTGTTTTAGGAGGACAGTGTAGGAAAAAGTAAAGAACTTTTCCACATCCTTCAATAGGTCATGTTCCAAACATCTATGAAATCATGTAACATATTATTAACAATATTTCTAAAGCAACTGATTTTTATCATCACTAAATAAGTTTAATCAGTACCTCTTTAAGTGACTTAGTTTTATTCTTGTCTTTTTAGGAGGCTTGGGAACAGAAAGAAGATGATGACCTCAAAAGAGCTACAGAGTTAAGTCTTCAAGGTGTGGAGATTATTTTAATTACTTTTTTTTAATGGTGGAATGAATCACACAGAGAAAAGCATGTAAAATTTATTTTTAATAACAATAACAAATTTGAACACCTCCCAGGTAAAGAAATAGAATCTTAGAAGATATCTGGATTCCCCTTCTTTCCTCCTCCCTCTAAAAGAAACCACGATTCTAACATTTGTATTCATTAGTAGTTTGCTTTAAAAAAAACAAACAGTATTTACTGTATCCATATTCCTAAACAATATACATTTTTTAATTTTGAAAAAATTAAATAGCAGGGACAGTCTATCTGTAATCCATTTATATGAAAGAGCAGTATCCCACTGTTAAGACTCCTAGGAGAAAATAAGGTGGCTTCAGTTTCCCCATGAATTTACAAGAACTCACTCTGTGAAAATCAGTGGGCAGTTATGAGCGAGTATTCAGAAGAGTAAGGTTCACCGTAGTTATGGCATTTGGCAGAACTAATATATGAACCAGGTGCTGCAAGGCCACAGGGACATGTAACCACAGGAAGTGAGCTTAAGTCTGTATTTTCTGTTTCTAAGATTATTGAGATCTTCCTCCAACTCTCAGAAATAGATCAAAGCAAAACATTTTGATAGTATAAAATGAGAAAGACTGGTCTACACATGCAGGAAAGAGCAAGAATTTGGGACATGGTTGAGACTATTAAAATAAGAATTCAAGCTAAGCTCACCCAGGCATTCTACTCTCAAATTAAAAAGATGGTATTATGGTGGTGGTGATGTCCGTGTCGAATCCTATTGCTCCAATCTGGACTGGTTGCCCTCTACATCCATGCACAACCATCCTAAGATCACCCTAATCATTCTTCTCCGAGTTCCATCTGATTCTTTCCTCTCTTTGCCATTGCCTATATCTCACTCTTCGTCTTTCTTGATTTATTTGTACTTTGATAGAGAGCACCCCCAAGTTTTCTTGAAATAGAGGGGATATGACTTGGGTTTTTTTTTTTTGAAACCTTGCAAGTTTTATTCTACTGTAGTATTTTATTAGTAGTCTGGCTAAATATAGAATTCCGGATTTGCAGTCATTGTGAAAACATTGTGTCCCGCCAACTTCATCCTGCTGAGCAATGGGAGAAGTCTTGTTTGCAGGGTCGCTGTGTGAAAAATCTAAAGCTGTTCTTTCTTTATCCTGATGTGATCTCTTTTTCTCTGAAAGCTAGTAGTATATTCTCTTTGTTTTTGCTGTAATGAAGTTTCACAGTGATGTGCCTTGATGTGAGTCTGTTTCATCCTTTTTGCAAGGCACTTGATGAATCATTTTAATCTAGAAATGTATCCTTGAATTCTAAGAAATTTTCACTGATTTCCTCCCTTCCACTCTTTCTCTTCTCTTTTGAAACTCATATTATCCAGACTTTCTAGTATAGTCCTTTTAATTTTCTTATCTCTTGTTTTGATCTTGTCATTTTACTCACCTCTAGAAAGTTTTTCCAACCTTATCTCCAACTCCAAAACTTTTGAGTGTTTTATTTCTATATTTATTTTTTTTAAAACTGATTTGTTTTGTGAATGTTTCTTTTTTGTAATTTTTTGTTTGTTTTGGTTTGGAAACAATACCATCTCAATTCTCTGAGAATATTAAATATAGTTCATTTGTTTGTTTATTTCAAGTTTACTATAGCTGAATAGATTCCATCTCTTCCAGATTGCTCTGTACTATGTTTATTATGGTTTTTATATTTCTTATTAGAGGCTTTCCTCGGATATCTAGTAATACTTGATTGTCAGCTTATGGTTAAGAATAGGGGACTAAATAAATGATTGGACACTCTGAACATATGAATCACTGGGCTAGTCAACTTTTGAATTTTACAGGATGGGACTGTATGGGGATGATGTTAATATTTTACCCTGTCTTTTGGCTGGTTAGATTCCTAAAGAGTTTTCTAATCTCTTTCCTTTGCCTAGAGATAAAAGATATGGCTGCCAGAGTTCTGAAAGACAAGTGTAAGAATAGGACTGAGGAGGAGGATATGCACATCCTTCAGTATGCAGGCTATTACCTACTCCTATTTTCAGTGTGGTACTCATAGCCTCCCCTTTGCCTGGCACACTCTATCCAGAAACTGTTTTACCCTCTCCACAGAATAAAGTTCCAGACTTTAGTTATTCTAGCAGCATCAAGTGGGGTAAAGTGCATCCTAGGAGTCTGTTTCTCAAATAACTTTCATCTAATCATTATTTTTATCCCCAATTTAGCCTCTAGTTTCAGAGGTACCTGGTATTTCCAAGTTGTATGTCTTTTGAAATTTTGGTGATATAAATTGGATGGTTCTCAATTTTTCCATTATGGCTTAGGATTTGACTTTGGCTTTCTCAGGTCTGTCACCCATCTGCTTTCAAATTCCAGGATTTTGAGGCCATAGTCTTTTTTCCTATTCTTCCCATTCTTAGGTGTTCATGTCCTTTAAACCATCAGTCACCAACCGGTGGTCCGTGAGGTCCAAAAGGTTGGCAACCGCTGCTTTAAACAGCTCTATTCTGTGATTTTAGTGGAATTAAATATATTTCAGAGCAAAGAGCCATTTAATGCACAAATGTTCCTGTGATTATTTAAAGATAGATTTATTATTTAAAGAAAAAAAATGGACCTTGGATTTGTTTGTATAATGTATTTAAGTTGAAATTTAAGAGTTAAAGGTTAAATTTCCTTTATTTTTGTTAAATTTCAAGAAAATGATTTAATATTAAAGAGAATGAAAGGATAGTGACCTTTTTATGGTCTCTTTTCTGTGAGATAATTTATATTTGCTGGTGTTGCCTACAATATGCACCATGTACTTAAAAATTGTTTCTATAATATAGGATTTAATACACTTGGATTATCTTTAAAATTAAATTCTCCTCTTCAGTTTTATTCTTTGTGTGAGTTGTATACCTTTCATATAGATATATTTAAAAGAAAACGGAGCATTTCTTTTATAGATATCAGCTACCTGAGTTGTTGGTCCCCAGAATTGGCTGGGTGAATTGGACGATAAAATGTGTACCCAAGCTGTTCTTTTCTTCCTAATCATCTCTTTGTGTCTATTCCAAGAAATTTTACAAGACTCTGTCTTTGTGTTCTTCAGAGTTTAACAACTCTTTTCTGGATTCATTGGGTTCTGATGAAGATTCTGGAAATGAGGATGTTTTAGATATGGAGTACACAGAAGCTGAAGCTGAGGAACTGAAGAGAAATGCTGAGGTAGGTGACTTTCTGTTCCCTGAGTAGCACTGGTCAGTCGGTCAGTATTGCTCCTCCTCTTCATCTTCATAGGCCCCACTGCCAGTTTCCATTGAGGTGCATTTCTGCCCCTTTGGTAGCCATCAAGTTGTCTTTACTTTCTCTTGTCCTTTGCTTCTCATTTCTTACAAGATTCAAAACAAAATGGAACAAAAACAGAAATATATCCTGACTACCTTACGTGCAGTTAGGTAAAACCAAGTGACATGGCTCTCAAAGTCACATGTATATTAAATTTCTTTTAGTTCTACTGAAACTATAAAAACTGTTGAAAGTAATAATGTTACGAGAACGCATTGGAATCTTTCATTTTTTTTTACTGTATTTTTAACATTGAGCATTTATGTTGTTTCTGTTTTTTCACTGTAAAAAATAATACATTAAATGGAACTATATTATTCTAACATTTTCTATATTTAGGATTTTTTCTCTAAATCCCTAGAAGTAAATTACTACATCAAAGTTTATGACTATTTTAATGATTTCTGGTTTCCATATAGCTATATTTGTTCCCAAAATTATACCTAATAGTGCTGCCTCAGTGCAGAAATATCTTTTCAGTTTTTGTTTTATTTTTTTTACTAACAATATTTTAATAGCATTTTTAGAAATATTTAAAATGTAAATGTTCACCCATAACTATATTTATTTATTTATTTATTTATTTCAATTGATTTCAGAGAAGAAGGGCGAGGAAGAGAAAGAGAAACATCAATGATGAGAGGGAATCATTGATTGGCTGCCTCCTGCACGTTGGACTGAGTCCACAACCCAGGCATGTGCCCTTGACTGGAATAGAACCTGGGGTCCTTCAGTCTGCAGGCTGACGCTGTATCCATTGAGCCAAACCAGCTAGGGCAACTCTTCATTTTTTTATTCTGTTATTGAGTACTTAACTATTGACATACCTATTTTTATAGAACTATGGTTATTATGTGCATTTTTGTAGGTTTAGAAAACAGGATAATATGTTGGTAACCCACATGATTTTTTAAAATAGCTGAATAGTATGGTATTGAGTTGCTAATGGTTTAGCTATTATTGGGCCTATTGTTAGTTCCAACTTTTTTTATTAAAGATAATCTCTCCCTCTCCTTTCTACTCTGAAATCAATTAAAAAAATTATAAAAAAGAAAGATAATGCTACAAAAAAATATTTATACATGTACTCTTCTTTTGAATTATTTTTTAAAATATATTTTTATTGATTTCAGAGATAGAGAGAAACATCAATATTGAGAGAGAATCATCGATCAGCTGCCTCCTGTATGCCTAACACTGGGGATTGAGCCCACAACCTGGGCATGTACCCTGACCTGGAATCAAACTGTGACCCCCTGGCTCATAGTTGAACGCTCAGCCATTGTGCCACACCAACTGGGCTTGAATTATTTTTTAGGATACATTCTTGTTGAGAGTAGAATTCTTGGATCAAAGAATATGCACAATACCAACCACTGGATATTTTATTGTATCTGACTTTACACACACACTAAAACTTAGCCATGTCACCTTTGATAATAAATTTAAAATTAGTGTTTTGCTTTTTATTCAAATGAGTTTAAAGTCATTCCCACTTCTGTTTTCCAGACAGGATATCTTCCTCATTCCTATCGGCTCATCAGTGTTGTCAGTCACATTGGTAGCACTTCTTCTTCAGGTAAATGGACAAAATGATTTTAGCATTTTATAAATGAGCAGCCAACATTTACTCCTTATTAGGTTGTTTTGTGCCTTGCTTTGTGAGGTGTAAGTTGAATGCATCAAGAAAAACATTGAAGTCTTTTGTCAAAAAGTTGTCTGGTGTAGTATATTTCTACCTTAAATGTTTCTACTTGTATTTTGAGTGGTTTTTAGAAACTTCTGTAGGAGTAAGGTAGAGGGGGTGGCTGTTTTTCTTTCTGAAACTTCCTATACCTCAGAGAAATGCCAAAAAATTTTACAGACCTCAATTTTAAGATTTTCTTTATTTCAGGTCATTACATTAGTGATGTGTATGACATTAAGAAGCAAGCGTGGTTTACTTACAATGACCTAGAGGTATCTAAAATCCAAGAGGCTTCCGTGCAGAGTGATCGGGATCGGAGTGGTTACATCTTCTTTTACATGCACAAGTAAGAAACTCCCAGATCTGCCGAAACTGGTTTGGCTCAGTGGATGGAGCGTCGGCCTGCGGACTGGGGGGTCCCAGGTTCGGTTCCGGTCAAGGGCATGTGCCTGGGTTGCGGGCACATCCCCAGTGGGGGGTGTGCAGGAGGCGGCTGATCGATGTTTCTCTCTCATCGATGTTTCTAGCTCTCTATCCCTCTCCCTTCCTCTCTGTAGAAAATCAATAAAATATATTTTAAAAAAAAAAAAAAAGAAAGAAACTCCCAGATCTGAAGACATGGGCTAAAAATTATCCAACTCTTTTTTCTTCCTTAAGAATAAAATGTTCCCATTATTTAATTGGTTGATAATTTTTTGTTTTGTTATCTTTGCTTAGGGCTCATGTTTTATTTCCTTATAAGTCCAGAATATTTTCTCTCTTAATTCAGCATTAATTACTTATCACACAGTAGCATCTAGGTATGGAACCTAAGACTGTTTTATGATAGAAGCTGTCTTATCATAAACCTTTTTGGTCTTCTAGTTGTATCAGCTAGAAGATCTGAGTTATATCTATGGAAACTACATAACATTTTTATGAAAGCTGGCTCTTGCCAGCCTCCTCCCTCCTAATGTTTTCAAAAATCAGCACTTGGGGTTAAGATGGTGATTAAATGAATGAGCTGCTTATGCAATAAGATTTAGGTACCAAATGGGATTATGCAGGCTTTATCATTATCTATTTTCTGTATATTCTTTGGCTTTGCTCATTGAATGCTTATTTTTTTGTTTTATTTTAAGGGAGATTTTTGATGAGCTGCTGGAAACAGAAAAGAACTCTCAGGCATTCAGCATGGAAGTGGGGAAGACCACTCGTCAGGCCTCGTGAAGAACAAACTGCTGGGTTGGCAGTGTGCACTGCATATTCTCCTTTACTGTCACCCACTTCACTTTCCTCCACCTGAGGAGAAGTTAGAACTCTATTTGATGCGGGAGCAACAAACAGCTCAGGGCCAAACCAAAAGATGAAAATTGCAGTTATGTGGAATGCTCCATGCTAATTGTTTTATGGAAACTTTGGTCTCACCTCTATAGCTGATTATCTTCTTTTTCTCCTACAAGAGTAGCACTTCCTTTTGTCTTGGAAATACTTGTTGTAAATATATATATGTACATACAAACATATATGTGGAATGAATGGAGCCTTAAAGAGTTAGGATGAGCCACCAGAATATGCCTGCTCAAAATTAATAGCACAGCAGTTTGGAGAAGAAATTAAGTTGTCAAAGAATCCATTCACCTGAGAAATGTGTACAGATATACATATCAGTTGACATTTGGCTTTTAAGTTCCTTGAGTAGTTTCACTCAAGTCTGTAATCTTTCATGTGTGTTTCTTATTAGTAAAGGTCACTGGAAAATAAGCTCTCCATGTTACACTAATGACAGTTTGTCCTCCTTGCAAAAGAGGGGCATTTCTGCCACCTGACTTGGGGGGCTATTTTTTAAAAATTCATGGATTCGTAATGCTTTTGCTGTTTACATGTAGTCCCAAGAAATGGATTGTTGTTGGTGCTTGGAATGTGTTTTGGTTCCACATTTGGTATTTATTATACAC
The DNA here is from genome assembly GCF_000327345.1 of Myotis davidii. NCBI lineage: Eukaryota > Metazoa > Chordata > Mammalia > Chiroptera > Vespertilionidae > Myotis > Myotis davidii. The sequence continues at coordinate 1,764,855 of NW_006290306.1, read as the reverse complement.
TTTGTATTTCCTTTAAAGAGATTCCTTCACACAGTATATTCATTGTATATCATCTATATTACAGTGGTGAAGATAGAATAATTATTTTATGGAGTAAGCATTATCCTAACAGAGTTCAACCAGAACTTTAAAAGGTAGGGAAATAATATTGTCCCAATTGGGACTCCCCAGCAAGGATACTTAGGGATAAGGAGGAATACTAGAATCTCTGTCTCTCCAAGAGGTCAAGAGGAGTATTCTTGTGTTAAAAGTTAAAATTCTGGACCACTAAAGCTAAAAACCCTACTATAGTGTGAAATAAGTGCATGAGCTGTAGGATAAAGGTGAACATTTAACCTTCCACTGTCTGGCTTTGCCCTTAAAACAGAATGGGAATTAAAAGTGTGATTGGTTTAGATAATCCCAAGAACTAACATATAAAGGTGCATAATGTGTTCGTTCTACTTTTTAGGTGCTTCGAGTTGAGGTTAAATGGGGGTACAGCATTAATTGCTGCATTAGTCACTCAGCTGACATAATCAGCTTGGTTCAGCACCTCCTGATGGGGCTACTGCCATCTCAGGACTTGCAGCTTTTGAAACTATATAAAGAATGAGTTTGAAAGTAGAATTCTCCAAAAAATAATTTTGTAAGCCCAGGGATCATTAGGATCATACAGTTAAGTATAGCAATATGAAACCTTCAATATTGTTTCTTTTTGCTTTTTTATTGTAAACAAATTACTCTTCTGAGGTAGGGAAAAAACTGTTAACAGGTTTTCAAGTGTAAAGTTCATTGTCACAGAAGATGCAACACCTTTTCTGGAAAATTGCCATAAGAGAGTTCCAGCCCCACTCTTAAAACTTGGATGTGTTCTGACATAGTAACCTCTTCTAAAATTTTGAATTTTTGGATTGTAAACAGCCCCAGCACTCTTGCTTAACTACTGATAAAAGCTTTGCTTCCTACCACTTACTTAGATATTACTCCAGTAAACGTTCCAAATGGTATGGCGGTACAATACGCAAGAGTAGTATAGAGCAGAGGGAAATACTTGTTTTAAAAACTAGCTTTTTTATGTTTTATTTCTACTGGGGAGCTCCTTTTTTTTTTCTATTTCTTGGAAATAACGTTTTCTTACACAAATGAAGTGGTGATCAAATTCTCTAGCTATTATTCCTCTTCCCTGTGTCTGTATTTGAGAGCCTTGAGAGGTATTGTTAAAAATGATTGGGAATGATTTGAAGTGAGGGGTACATTAGGGCATTAAAAAAAATTAGAAATAATGCGATAAGCCTAGATTGCCCATGAAATACCCTCATTGACTTGCTTTTCATAGCTTGGTTGTGGTGTATGGTTTAGAAGTACTCTTCGCTCAGAAACCTAATTTGATTTGATCTTCATGTCTTGGGCAGAACTTACTAGTTGAATGAATACAGGTTACTGGGGTAGATGAGTTAAATTACTTTCTTGTTTTGATTTAGTGAAGGATTAATGACTATAGATGGAGATTTTATCTGGACCATGTTGATGGGATTTATTGTTTTATTTTTGAGCTGACTATATATTTAAAAATTATAAGTAGATTTTTTTTGTGTGCAGTCTGATCAGTTTGCTCAGAGTCGGGGTTTGGATGGCATTTGGCATGTTGTGCCAGGAAGGGACAACTGAAATAGGGACAGAGTGCTTCAGTTCTAGGCAGCCTGCACAATAAATTTCCTATTGAAAATACCACATGTGGTTACATTTTTCTAAATGGCATTGAATTGGAACTTGACAGCACTTAGTTCTGCACTCAACTGATCTTAATTGGAACTTTTTTGAAAGGGAAAAACAAATTCAAACTTGATTCTTATTGGCTATTATAATGGAGAATTGGAAGGTTGTATGTTGTCAAATGCTCTCTCTTGTCACTTTAGTAGCCATGGCTATAATTTAAGCCTGGGAGAAGATAGACTCTGTTCTGTGGGCAAAATATGTGTGTGTGTGCGCGCGCTCATAAGTTTTGTTTCAGCAAACTAGAAAAGAAGCAAATCCATGACTTGTTCTATTTATATTTTTATTCCAAACACTATTTGTTTACTTGCCAATTTACTTTACTAATTTAATTGTTCAATAGCAAATATAACAAATGTAAATGTGTTTACATTTTAAGAAGTAACTATCAGCTAACTCTGGGAGGCAAACAGACTACACAATTCTTTCTTTGTCTAGTGTAAAATTCTTCTGAAAGAAAAGCTTTAAGAATTAAAACCTCAGCAAGTGAGTTCCTGGCTTTACTTATCCTTCCATACTGCCGTTACCATTATGTAACTATATAAATATAGCTACAACTATAGATATAGTTGTATAATGAAAGTTGTTTGAAAACATCTAAATTAAAGAAATTCTTGGCAATGTCTCATATATAGTTGAGTACTTTGATTGTAGAGAGAGCATAGGGGGGGCGGGTTGGAAACATACAGAAAGAAGGTAGTTTATAAACTCATTTGTGATCTGAAAAGAAATTATGTTAAAACTAATAAAAACATTACCCTTCTTGCTCACTCTTCTCTGTCCTCTGAAATGAAACAGTGGATGCTCTTAGTCATCCAGCCATCTTTTGCCCTGTTTGATTTCATTGACGCTCTTAGGTAGTGTTTTAAGTCAGGGAAACAGCTAGATCTCCAAGTACATGTGGATCTTGTATATGTGTGGAGATCTTTAGAAAAACCACCAACAACCTAGTACCAGTTGCAAGTCACATAAAAATGTGTCCCAAAAACAGATGTGTCCTTTTTCTCCTCCCATCTTGCTTACACTGAGTAATGCTCTTTTTAAATGTGTACGAAAACCCGATTTCTGACCTCTTAACGACTTCCTACTATATTACTTCAGATCCCTGATTTTGTCTCTATCGATGGGTCTTACTAACCTCTAAAAAAAATCTTTTTAAATTGGGAAACTATAGTTTGTTAGGCCTTGAGAGTTGTGTAACAGAATTCTTTTGCTGTGTCTCACCACAACCATTGACTCCTATGGCATGCTTTGATTACTAGGCCTCAGGCAGTTTCTCTGGTTGTATCATATTTATAAACAGTAAGTTTTCCTTTCCTTGCTATGTGTCTGAGGTTTTGATATTTTAATACAAAGTGTGCCAGTATGAATATAAGCAATTGATTTTGGTAACATTGTACTTTTCTTAAAGTACAGAGATGAAGAATAGGTGTGTACACTGACGTAAAAATAGAGTGTATTGAGGGTCTGGATCAGAACCCAAGTTCATTAGGCCAAAACAAAGAAGAGAATCGAATGGGCTGGTCTACTTCAAGAACGGGAGGGGAAGCGAAGAATGACTGCATGTGGTTGTACACACCTCGGGGCCCCAGGTTTCCTTCCCTCTGACTGCTCTGGCCTGTTAAGTGTTTATTTATGCAGAAAAGGAAAACAAGTAAGCTTCTACACTTTGCCTCGTTGAGCCACTACCAGGTTTGCTGGCAGCTTTGGCCACATTATCTGTGAGGTGATTTTCTTTGTGTTCAGAGTGACTTCTGATTCTAAATCTTTATGTTTTGTTTTGTATGGAGCGGCACTTTATCTGTGTTTTAGCAGAACTGTTCCTCTGTATTCTTTACAGTTTTTCCTTGTTTAGGTTTCCTTTTTAAATTATGCATAGAGGTTTTTTTGTGTGTGTGAAATTAAAGCCTTTATTAACCCTGTGTTGGTTTGACTTATTTCTGAAAAGGACATATTCTTGCAGACACTTAACAATAGTTGTTGAAGTTGTAGAAATCACCTTCTGTTGGCCTTCAGATTGGGGCTTCTGTGCAGCACTGTTAAACCCCAAAGAAAATGGGATGGCAAACCAACATATGCCCCAATTTCCCGTTGTTTCCATCTGAGGAGCCAGGGAAGCTTAGCAGAGGTTCTGGGTAACAGTTTATAAACCCAGCATTGGCCTTAGCATTTTTTACACCTTTCCCAGAGAAGGGTGAACTAGCATTTGCAGTTCTTACTTGCCTTTAAACTCAAGCCTAAACCCAGTGGATATGTTGGCTTTCACTGGGGACTGGTTTAGTGAGTATTGTGAAACCTCCTACTAAGGCATCTCCTAGGCCCGTGGTCGGCAAACTGCGGCTCGCAAGCCACATGCGACTCTTTGGCCCCTAGAGTGTGGCTCTTCCTAAGCCTTAGGAGTACCCTAATTAAGTTAATAACAATGTACCTACCTATATAGTTTCAGTTTAAAAAATTTGGCTCTCAAAAGAAATTTCAATCGTACTGTTGATATTTGGCTCTGTTGACTAATGAGTTTGCCCGACCACTGTCCTAGGCCATTGAACTCCTTCAAGGAAGGGATCCCCTTTAACTTATCACCAGAGGAAGACATATGTGAAAAGGAAAAACCGTTATTCTGGGAAAGATAGACAAAAATGCTTCAGCCCACCTGCCATGATAAACGCCTACGGAGGACTCCAGAACAAGTGTTCCCAGGAGTGTTGGCTGCTCTTCTAAGAAGGGGCAGCTCTAGAACAGTATGGTTAAAGTGGTGCAACACCTCAGGATAGAAATAATGCAACCACCTTTTTTTTCCCTTTTAATTAAAAGGTTGTAATGACTATGGGTGGTGCCAGGTGGGTACTAGACTTGTCAGGGGATCACTTTGTAAATTATATAAATGTCTAACCACAATGATGTACACCTAAAACCAATATAATATTGAATGTGAACTGTAATTGAAAAAAACATATTTACATGGTTAGAAAACGGAGTGATGGCACTCACTCCAGAGCCCATGATTATAACATTTAATTCAATTTCTTTAAAGCAAGGAGGGGAACTGAGAGCCGCTGATTTCTTAGTGCCCTCTCTGTGTGTGAACGCCCCAATTAGCATGTAGGTACAGATACCTTTATAATCTGAAATTGGGTTCATTTCTTCATTTTTTTTAAATTAACTTTATTGGGGTGATACTGGTTAATAAGATTATATAGGTTTCAAGTGCATCTTCCATCACATATATTTGGTTCTTTTTACCCCGTAGTACCCTCCACCCTTTCTCTGTGGTAACCCAAATAGTGTTGTCTGTGTCTAGGAGTTTCAGTTTTATTTCCCACGTATGAGTGAAATCATATGGCAACCTCCTTGAGAGCTGAAATTGGGACCACAGCCTCCTTCTGGAAGCATCGTCTTTGTGGAGGAATGGGTTAGTAAACAGAAGCATTGCCACAGACTGCTGCTCACAGATACAAGTAAAATTTCAATTAAGTAAAGGATTAATACCAGTAATAACAAAACAAAACTGCTTTGCAACCGCAGCTACTCTTAAAATAGTCCATTGGCTTTCTTAAGGTTTTGTTGCTTCCATCGAGGCAAGGCAGCGAAGGCAGCTGGAGTCATCCCCAAGACTTTGGTGAAATCCTCAACGGACAGGTGCTCCTAGAACAGGGACCAGAAGGCAAAGGTCACATTCTTCCCCAGGGTTTGCTTCCGTGAGTCATATAGGTGTGGTATAGAAATCAAATGAATAGCAAAACAGGCAATGTTAGGAGGACTGGGAAAGGATGAGGTGGGTAAGTCCAAGAAATTGGATCCCTGAATTGGGAGCGTAATAAAAAGGACGCTAACAAACATGAGATAGATGGAGCTCCTTTTCTTTTGACAGGGTCAAGTTCACCCTAGCCCTGCAATAAGCAGGACATTACTTAGCTTGGTTAAAGAGTTGCTTCTCTTTCCAGGTCTTAGTTTTCCTCTCTGTAAAATGTGAGAAATTTCTCGCTGGCTGGTGTGGCTCATTTGGTTGAGCATCTTCCCATGAACCAAGAGTTCACTGGTTTGAATCCCTATGAGGGCACATGCTGGGATTTGGTGCTGGATTCCCAGTGAGGGGCACACAGGAGGCAGCCAATTGATGTTTCTCTCATAGATGTTTCTACCTCTTAAAAACATTTTCTTAATGGGAAAAATTTCTTACAGGCCAATTTTCACTTCTTTTTAATGCCTTTATGGAGATGAAACTATTACATATGAAAGGGCATCTACCTCCTTATCAAACCAGGACCCTCTAGCTGGATTCACTTTTCTAGGCCTTGGGTACCTTCAGCCATAAGATGAGGGGATTGCCTGACATGATCTTTGCTCCCAGCTGGTATGACAGTGATATTGTTTGGGGCCAGCTAAATACCCTCAAGGCACATTCAAGTAAGAACCCCAAATTAAAGCTGCTATAAAACAGCACCCCCTAGTCTTCATCTCTGCTCCCTCAGGCACCAGGAGGAAACAGGGTGGAGTGAAAGCAATGGGTTTCTTTTCCATTATGGGGAGCTGCGTGGGGAACACTGCTGACTCCCGCAGAGAACCCTCGTCTGAACAGCTTGGTAAACACCTGCAGCTGGATTTCAAGTTCAGGTGGTTCTGATGCCCCAGTTCTCTAGCCTGTCATTAGATTTGCCTCCAGCCACCAGGCTCCTGGAGCGCTCCCCACCCCGACCCCCACCCCCACAGTCAGGGCAGTGAAGTGCCTTGTTTTGGAAGACGATAGTAAATATGAGTGGTTTGGGCATCAGTGAATAATAGGGAAGAGCTGCCTACCCCAAGTCTATTTGTAGTTTCCCCTCCCCTGTCAGGTCCCTCACAGCTGTCTGCAATGTCCTCGGCCTGTGAGTGGCTTCAGGTGCCCTCTGGCCCACCCAGGCCGGCTCTGCAGCTTAGTGGAGACTTCTGGACTTTGACCTTCGGGCTAGATAGCAGAGACTGCCCATCCCAGTGGACTTGTATCTTTCCACTGGTCCTGTTCTTGAACCCTGCTGTCCTGTCAGCTGATTGCCGGCCTCACCCATGCCCACATCCGCCTCTCTATGGCTTACTCACTGGTGTTCAAACACTTAGATTACACTCTTACTACTGCCTGCAGGCAGACCCACCATCCCATTGTTCACTGTCACTGGCTCCACTTTTGAATTTGGAGCAGCCAGAGGTCTGAAGACCTCTCCCACCCTCCCCACTTGGCATTAAACCCACAGCTCTCCCACAAGAATGTATGCTACTCCCATGATAAAAATCAACAATAGACAACTGACTTCTTTAAAAGGCTCGAAGGCCCTAGCTGGTTTGGCTCAGTGGATAGAGCGTTGGCCTGCAGACTGAAGGGTCCCAGGTTCTATTCTGGTCAAGGGCACATGCCCAGGTTGCGGGCTTGATCCCCTGTAGGGGACGTGCAGGAGGCAGCCAATCAATGATTCTCTCTCATCATTGATGTTTCTATCGCTCTTTC
>NW_006290306.1:1749171-1757594 GCF_000327345.1 Myotis davidii | reverse complement strand
GGCACAACCAAGGGACACAGACACGGGGGCAGTGAGGGCTTGCCCGTGGGGGTGGGAGTGGCAGGGGGGTTTTCAATCTGGGGAAGAATCAATAAAGATATATTTTTAAAAAATAAATAGATAGATAGATAGATAGATAAAAGGCTCAAACACTTCTTAGACCACTTCTACTCCGTTAGGGTTGTATTGGTTCCATGTGCTTCATTCAAAATTAGCAATCCACATAGCCTCCTGTCAATCACTTGGTTCAGTAACACTGGCTGCCCTTCCCTTTAGAAATCCTTTCTTTATGCCACCTGATATGATGGTAACAGTGGGACTCAGAAGACCTGGTTCTTGGTCTGTCTTTGCTACTAAGTACATCACATTTGGCAAGTCACTTCCCTGCTCTGGACCTGAGTTTTTTCAGGAGTAAAAGAGCAATGATAATCACAGCTTACATTTATAGAGCACTTTCTATGCACTAGAGGCTGGGCAAGTAATGTTTATAATACTATTATTACGAATAACATTGGGATCACCCCAGTATTATAGTGAAGACAGATGGGCATATCTGAAAGAGAATGCATGAAAGTGGTCTCCAAGGTGAGGGGCAGGATGTAAATGCCTGGAAACAATACACTTTCACATATATCAGGCCCAAGCTCCTAACAGACTTGGGTATTCTTGGAGAAATCAGGCATCTCTTCAGTGGATGTCCTAATTCATTCGTAAGACTTCTTTATGGTTTGCTACACACAAAATAAATTTTTTTCCTCTCAGCACCCCATCAAGCTAGATTTGAAATCCATTTTGGATCTTCATGAAGTGGGAATGAATATTAGAAATATGTTTTTAACAAGTTCTTGCCAAACTCTTCCCCCAGGGCTATGGTCGGCAAACTGCAGCTCTTTGGCCCCTTGAGTGTCTCTTCCTAAGCCTTAGGAGTACCCCAATTAAGTTAATAACAATGCACCTACCTATATAGTTTAAGTTTAAAAACTTTGGCTCTCAAAAGAAATTTTAATCGTTGTACTGTTGATATTTGGCTCTGTTGACTAATGAGTTTGCCGACCACTGCCCCAGGGGATCCATGCAGTTGCAGCTACCAGCTGGGTCTGCCCTGGGCGCCGCCTCTGAATTGCCTGCCCACCAACACGTACTTCAACCCTCAACCCGGATGTCTCCCAGGAGTCTCAAACCACATGGCTTCCCTGAACTCACATCACCCTCTAAGCTCTTTCTGACTCAGGGGTTTTTTGTTTTTATTCTTTATCTCAGAGAATAATACAATTTCCCCCCTCTCTCTCACAGCCTTTATCCGGTACTTACCAAGTGTCATTTATTTTATCTCCTATGATTTCTCTAAATCAGCAGTTCTCAACGTGTGGGGTGCGACCCCTTTGGTGGTCGAACGACCCTTTCACAGCCTAAGACCATCCGGCATATCAGATATTTACATTATGATTCATAACAGTAGCAACATTACAGTTATGAAGTAGCAACGAAACTAATTTTATGGTTGGGTCACAACATGAGGAACTATATTTAAAGGGCCAGTAGGTTGAGAACCACTGCTGTAAATCATCACCTTCCCCACCGCCACCTATTATGCTCAGCTACCATCTGCCTCTCAGCCTAACTTCCAGCTGCTGCTTTTGCCATTTCCCAATGCATCCTTTTTTTTTTAAATATATTTTATTGATTTTTTTACAGAGAGGAAAGGAGAGGGATAGAGTTAGAAACATCTATGAGAGAGAAACATCGACCAGCCGCCTCCTGCATACCTCCTACTGGGGATGTGCCCGCAACCGAGGTACGTGCCCTTGACTGGAATTGACCCTGGGCCCTTTCAGTCCGCAGGCCGACACTCTATCCACTGAGCCAAACCGGTTTGGCCCCAATGCATTCTTGACTAAGCTGCAATCGTAGTCTTTTAAAAGTAAAAACCTGACTGCATCTGCCTGCTTCAACCATGATGTCTCCCTTCCACTATATATATATATTTTTTGTTTCATAGAGGAAGAGAGAGAAACATCAATGCTGAGGGAATCATTGATCAGCTGCCTCCTGCATGCCCCACACTGGGGATCAAGCCTGCAATCTGGGCTTGTATCCTGACCAGGAATCTAACTGTGACCTCTTGGTTCATAGGTCAATGCTTAATTGCTGAGCTATGCCGGCCGGGCAGCACCCTTCCACTCTTAGGATGACACCACCATCGCTAACGTGGCATAGAAGGCACTGCTCAGCTCAACCCCTGACCCTCCGGCCAGCTGCCCCACCCAGCACTCACCCTGTCACCACTCCGGCATTTTGCTCCACCCTGTGCTTATTCCCTGCCTCTGGGCTTCGTGCATGCTGTTCCCTTCTCCAGAAATAACCCATTCTGCCTGGACAATTCCTGTTCACCTTTCAGAAGGAAGTCTTCTCTGACTAACCCAGGCTCCTTTTATAATACCCTTCATGGCACTTAACTTCACAAATTAAATAATAGTGTACTCAGGCTCCTCCCTCTCCCCACACTGAGATGTAACTTCACATGAGGGCAGAGACCAGGTGTGTTTTGTTCACCAGGTCGTCCCCAGCATCTGGTCATCTGCAGGGTACAATCTGGGGGTCCATTAGTGTTGTCCAATGAATGGAAAGGCCTCAGCTCTTCCTCCTTCTCAAGTCTGACCCACCTCCTTCCTGCTGGGGTCCACACCCTGAGGGAGCTCCTCCACCGGCTTGTTCACCAACTGCTCCAGGGGAAAGACAGGGAGAGGCCCAGAATTGAGGTTGCTGTTTGCATTGAACACGTCCGGTTTAGGGTTTGTGATCTCCTAGAGGAGAAGAGGAAACCACTGTTACTTCAGCTGGTTTGTGGCTGCCTCCTAAGCTGCCTTTCTCTCTGAAGTCAACATTGATCCTAAGGCACCTCCTCCAAGATGCCTTCCATGACGCCACTTCCACCGGCCCACCCACATACACATACACATACACATACACATACACATATATACACTTGTAAGCCAAAGCTTGGTGGTGTGTATCCAACCAAAGCCAGTGGTTAAAGATGACTCTTTCATTCTATGACATATGAGCGTCCCCATGGCTTCCCCCAGATGTCCGAGGTCTATCTTAGACATTTATGACCCTCTCTCTTATCTGTTGTGAACTTGTCATCTGTAAAGTCACATAGCCTTGACCTATCCATACTTTCCTGCCTGTACCATCAATCTAGTAAGAAGGGTTTATGAACGCCACCAGGTTATCAGACTCTGGTGGGGCTGAGGAGCCATATATGTTATCTGCTGATGATACTGGTGAGCTTGGGAAATCACTCCCTTGTTCTGGACACATTTCTGCCAGTCTCATTGGCTTTGTTTCACCTGCAAGCCTGTGAACTTCCTAAAGGAAAGGCTTTGCTTTCACTTTTCCATGTCCCAGACCTCCAGGCTACATACATTTCTGTAACTAGCTGAAAGATGGATGGGGTTGCAATATTCTACCTATAGAATTAAGATGGACGGGGTAGAATTATTCTACCTGGAGAGGGGATCCCAAGGGTGACAACAGAGAAATCATTTCTCCAAGTGTCATCTATGAGCTAGACCCCTGGACCCCTAATGAAAAACACACATATTCCTGGGTCTCAACCCAGTTTTATAAACCAGAATCTTTGGGAGTGAGTGAGACCTTCGAATCTGTAGCTTAATATGCTCCCCTCACCCCCAGCTCCCCATCACCCAGACTCTTGTACATGACAGAATGTGAGAATCATTTCACTAGGGAATGGAGAAGACAAAACAGCTAGAGACAATGAACTTCCATGAGGCGTGGGAGGAGACGGTGGGAAGGAAAGCACAGGACACTGGCATCTTCTCTGGAGCTTTCTTAGCCCCCACAGGTTTGATCATGGTCAGATGCCCACTCAGGGCCCAGCCACCTGCCCCAGACTCACAGCAGTGATCCAGCCCCAGTCCCCAGAGCTGCCAAGCTCCGCCTTCAGGTCCTCGTAGGATTTGGCGTTCTGCACATAAAGAAAGCAACAAATTAGGCCTGGCTCTCAGCAGAGGAGACAGAAGACCATTTTCCTTCAAGAGTTGAAAGAAGGCTGGCCTACAGCCTGGGGCTGAGAAAGGGAAGAGGGAGCTAGGCAGGGGCTGGAGGGGCCCCTGAAAAAGGAGGTGGGGTGATGAGGATCCGCCCTGAAGGTCAGAAAAGGCCCAACTTGGGGACAGAGGTCCTGGAAAACTGGGAGGCTCTTCTGAGAGCCTGGAGGGAACCGTGCCGCAAAGGAGTAGAGAATAGAAGGGACCAAGGAGCCCCATCTCCATATCCCCAGGACCTGCACCAACCGTGACACATGAGCTTCCGTTATGCTGAATGAATGAATGAAGTCTCTCACAGACTGAGGCGAGGAGAGACTGCCAGCGTTGCTGACTTGGGACACCGATGATGTGAATTTAAGTTCTGGCACCTGAATTTGCAACCTTGAGATTTGTCTGACTCCATCCTCAAAACTAAACTCAGCCCACTGAATTTTTTAAAATGTATTTGAGGAAATTAATCGAAGATCGTCTGCTGTGCCAACTTAGCACACTCAGAGCCACCAGGCCAGCACTCATTCTAACTGCCTTCCTCCTTCCTGCAGAAGCCTTTGCTGGGGTTCCATCTGAGGACCTGCCTTCTGCTTCTCCCTGGGGCCAGTTTAGGAAAATCCGGTGGAAGTCTGAGTCACTGCCTCTCAGAAAGGACCCATGTGTGGCCCATTTTGCTTAGAATTTAGTGCCACGGGGACATCTGTCTGAACGTTAGAGCTGACGTTTCCTTTCGCCTGGCACGAGGACCCACCAGTGCTGTCCCATAGCACGTTCTGTGACAAAGGAAATGTTCCTCTTCCTGTGCTGTCCAGTGTAGTAGCCATTAAGCCACTTACAGTGTGGCCAGTGAGAAACTGAATCTTTGATTTTGTCTCATTTTAGTTAATTTAAGTAGCCACTACAGCTCTTACCAATAATGTATAACAGCTTTGAACTAAAACTAGTGTACAAGCAATGGACTGTCATCAGCCTGAGTTTCCTTCCCTCACCCTCGCCCTCACTCTCACCCTCACCAGGGGGCTTCATAAGCTCACTGCAGCCTTACTTCTCGTTCTAAACTCTTCACAAATATATCACATGTCATCTATCACCCTGCTCTCAGGATGCACCATGAAGAGCCACCCGGAGAAGGGTGTGCTGGGCTGTAAGGACCAGGGTGGGCTGGGCCACTCACACTCCATTTGAAGGGATCCCATGCCAGGAACCAGCCCGTGAAGGTCGGGGGCTCGTGTCCCTGCTTCACCACAATGATGGGGGTATCAGGGTCCCGGCCACTGGGGTGGGTCTTGAGGTATTCCTGCACTGTGGTGGCAGCGGCTTTCTTCTCGTCCTCGTTGGCATGCTTCCCGATCCAGAAGAAGACCTGTGAGAACCCGGAGCTCTGTCAGTCTGCCCTGTCCCCCTGGCCCGCAAGCTCTGCCTCGGTTCAACCAGGCTCCGCTGTCCAACCGAGGAGCCTGACCTTGAACAGGCACATCTGGCCTTGACTTTGCATCTGGGCAGTTGAGGAGGTTGGACAGATGCTCTCTCCTTGGATATTCTGCAAATATGTGACTTGAGAGCCTAAGCCCTCAAAAACACTGCTCTGCCATGTGAAATAAATTGGATTTGGGAAAAGACATCCCACCCAGCAGTCCCTGCAGGCCGCCTTCTTCTTTCTCAGGCTCCTGTGTCCCTAACACTGCTCCCAGGAAGAACATATATGGGAGCCAAGGAAACGCCAGACCTTCCCTGTACCTAAAGCCACGGTTTCTTGGCCAGGCCTCAGTCCTACCTGGTCCCAGACATCGAGCAGAAACACATCATCCTCTTCCAAGTCATCCTGAGTGAAGTCGGGGATTTCTGTGGCCAGAAAGCGCCCAGTCTGGTTGGAACATTCAAAGAGCCGGGGGGTGAAGGCCATGTTCTGCTCCTGCAGTCTGCCGGTTGGAGAGAGATTGTGTCAGCAGGAGAAAGGCGTGGGAAAGGAGAATCAAGGACACCGCACTCTGAGGAGGGACTCCGACAGGGAAAGCCCACCTCCTAGGAAAATGCTCTCTCCTCTGGCCACACAAAAGGTCCCCCCTCTTCCCAAGAGTCTGAGACGGCTCCACGGGAGAAATTCCCACTGATTTTCCTGGACATGCATTCCAGTGGCTCTTCTCTAGTCCTGTTAGGAAGTTCTTTCTGATACCTTCCTTCCAGCCTTCCTGCTGCTGCTCCAGTACATGACCTTATGCATTTGAACTTGGGGGTCATGGATCTTCTTAAGAAAAACTATTTGCAAGAGGGTTTACAGCAGGTACTCCTCAGCATCCGGGTTCCTCCCATGTCAGCGCCAAGGGCAGGAACGGGGTGGGCTCTGACATCTTCCCCAAGGGCAAACCTATAGCCCTTCGGCTGCCTCCTCCAGCTGTGACCTCTCTTTACCAGGGAAACACCCCACCAGGCCCAGGCAGACCATGGTGCGAGCACAGCTATAGACCCCGTGTCTAAGAGGTTCTGAGAGTGTTGACTGCTCCTGACTCATCTTGTGGCCCTGGGGGCCTAGTCCACGGGGTCCTCAATCCATGCCTGCTGGAGGCAGAGGAACCCCATAGTTACTTACCTCTTGGTGTTGGCATAGGGTGCCTTCCCACCCAGGGCCACCCAGAAGTTGGCCGGCTCCTGCCCTTCCACCACCACTTGCTTCTCTGTCCGGGAGATGGTGTCAGCCACCATCTTGGCCATCTCCCGCTCATCTCCGCTGCAGCCCTGGGGAAAGGGGGGCTGGATGTACTGGGGAGACCACCTCTGGTTCCATGCTGACCTCCACCCTTGCACCACATTCCCTGAGCTCCGGAGCAGGGAGGGCTCTCTTGGGTCAGGACCCTGAGCACATGGCCGATGCAGGGACAGTTCTCCCATCCTCTGTCCTTGACCCTCCGAAGAATGACAGGGGAGGCAATAGAAGCTTCACTCACCTTACAAGGCAGGAGAAGGACTATAAGAGGCTGAGAGTCCTCATTACAGATAGATGGAGAAGGAGTGACTGGCACAGGGAGAGTGAGAGAGAGCCTAAGACATAAAGACAGACCAATACTGGGAGAGACAGGGGTGGCCAGAGACACACAATGAGAGACTGACAGACCGAGGCAGAGACTCTGAGCAGGCCAGAGCCAGAGCTGCGGAGGAGGGGCCGGGGCTAGGGCAGCTGGGCCTGTTCAGCCAGAGGCTCCCACCCTGTGCCAGGTCTGCTCTGAGGCTGGGGGCCTGCACACACCTTCCCACACCACAGGTAGCAGCAGGACTGGGTCTTGAGGATGAAGACATCATTGGAGTTGAGGGAGGTGGCCCGGGCTGGGACCTCAAAAGCCTTAGTGTTATTGGTGCTGGTTCCTCGGACCTGGAACAGGCGTGTGGCGGGCTCCGGCTCCGGGTTCTTAGCCCGGGAGGTGCCTCCCTGTAGGGTGTGAGGAGAAAGCAGAAGTCACTTAGTAAAGATGAGGGGGCGTTAGAGGGACACAGAAAACCAGGAAGGAAGAGATGTTGGGGTAGGGCCTGCCTGCCCCTCCGGGTCCGCTGATAACATCAAATTAATCCTCTGAAACATGTGGTCATGGCACGTCCCTGCTCAAAAACCTGCAGTGGCTCCGCACTGCTTATAGACTAGAACCCAGCCCTTCAGAGGGGCCTTTGAAGGTCCCGCATGAATAGGGTGCAAACTGCCTCCACTCTGCTCTCTCCAAACCTCCCAGTTTACCTTGGCCAGGCTCCTCACTGCTCCCCACAGACCCCTTCCTCCAGGCCTCCTTCCTTGCTGTGCCCCCCGCACTGCATGCCCTCATCACACCTCTGCTGAGCTCTTCAGCTGACCCCATGTCAAGACTCTTTTCAAACCCCCTTTCCACCAGGAACTCCATGCCTATCCCCAGATGATTGTATTCACATTCCCCTTTGAATTCAACGTATATTCCTGGCATTTAACCACATGGTGCCGCAGGCTGCTAGCTCACTGCTCTCCCAACAAGATGGTAAATAGTATAAGCAGGCATTCTCCCCACCTGGCGCTTTGCAGAGGGCTATGTACTTAGTAGGTTCTCAGTAAACAGATTGTTGCCTAAATGAATGCAAAGCTGTCTGTTTCATTATGTTGGAAGGCACCCATGCATTTGAACAAGTCCATGGTTTAGGTAAATCTAGCCAAAATAACTTCCTTTTTCATATAAAGGATCTGAAGAGTTGGGGTGTAGAGAGAAACAGTGCTTGCACATGCTACGTGCTCATCACATGGATTTTTAAAGCACTGAGTGGTGTTTCTATTACCAGTTCTACATCAGTGGTGGAGCCTCAACAGTCCTCTCCTGTGGAGAGCAGGCTTCACCCACAGCCCCGCCC
>NW_006290306.1:1738199-1748033 GCF_000327345.1 Myotis davidii | reverse complement strand
CTCATCACATGGATTTTTAAAGCACTGAGTGGTGTTTCTATTACCAGTTCTACATCAGTGGTGGAGCCTCAACAGTCCTCTCCTGTGGAGAGCAGGCTTCACCCACAGCCCCGCCCCCATCACCGATCCCCGCCCCCATCTCCTGGACGCCCACCCTGCCTCAGTCCAGCAGCCACACCTGGTAGACCACCATTTGTCCCTTGAAGATGGACATGAGATGAGGTGGCTCCTTGCCCATCGGGACTCGGATCTGGACCGGTTCATTGTTGTACTTCTGATCCAGGATGACGGCTTGATAGGCCGAGGCTGTGATTTCATCCTGGCTGGCCTGGCTGCCCTGTGGTGAGCAGAAGGGAAGGGGTGGGTTGAGGTCAAGTCCTGAATCTGACCCTACCCCTGACCTCAGCAACAACTCCATCACCAATTCTGGCCCCAAACCCAACTGTCTTCCCCACCTAACATCTTGTCAGAGCCAACCCAACCTGACCCTGATTTCAGTTCTGATCCCAGCCCCATACCCAACCCTTTCCCTGCCCCTGCCCAGCCTGACCCGCCTGAAACCCCAGCCTTAACCCCAAACTTCCCCTCCTCCTCGCTGTACCTTTCTCTGGGAAACACCATAGCTACCATATCACTCACCCCCAGCACCTCCCTGCTCTCACATCTAGACACAGAAACCCATAAAGCAGGTGAAGAGAAAATGCAAGAGGTCATGGAAATGAGAAGGGAGACTCAAAAGGGAAAAAAAAAATGAGAAAAGGGTTGCTGTGAATGGGGGTTCTCAGTGCCAGGGGATCGCACAGCCAAAGCAGTCCCAGGTGGAAAAGAGGTGAGCTCCCTATCACCAGGAGTACTCAACACAAAGGGGATGGCCACTTGGCAAGGGTATAGTGGGGTAGGAGCTGAGCTGGCCGTGTTCTGGAAGAGTGGGCAGGGCCTGACCTGCCAGATGTAGAGCAGGTAGTGCGGCTTCTCTCCGATGAGATAGGTGTAGAGCAGCAGGTAGCAGTCGCCCCCGTAGAAGTGGCCCAGCCACTTGGACTCCACAGGCACCAGCTCTAGGTTCTCAATGCGCCACACCTGAGGCCAGTACCAGGCGAGTGTGAGGTCTGGGACAGGCGCCACCAACCCCTCTCACCCGGGCAAGGCCTCCCTCCCTTCACCATACCTGCACCTCTCCACTCCCGTCATCTACCATCCCCTGCTGGGCAGCCACCTGAGGCTGGACATGCATGGACATGGCATCGAACTTCACCTGCTCCACCTTGGCTGGAGTGAAGGGAATCATAGATGAGGTCCCCCAGGCCCTCACCACAGCCCTGAGGGGTAGCTATAATCCTTAGACCCGTTTTAGAGATGGTGAAACCGAGATCAGAGAGATTCAGTAGCTTACCCAAGGTTTCACATGGCAGAGTTATAATATAGACCCATATCTCCTTGTCCCCAAGACTCATGCTTCACCAGGGCACCCCAGGGGAGCCAGGAGAGGGGCAACCCTTTTAGCCTCCCCCAGGTGCCTGGCACTGAGCCTGCCCTCAGCCAATATTATCTGGTGAGAGACTGAGCTACTTGGTTTCCAGGGAGACCCAAGCCCATTCCCAATGAGAGGCAGGTCATTCTCAGCTCCCGATTGTGACAACTCTTGAGTTTATCCATATGCCCTCATGTCCCCACACCAGCTGGGGAGCACAGACCAGGGTAAAGTGCACACAGAGGAGGGGTAGCCGGGAAGGAGGGCAAGAGGCAGATCTGGGTGCTCTCCTGGCGCCATTCCTGGCTCCCAGCCTGCCCTGCCCTGCCTTGCCGGCCCTTACCCACGGAGCCCACGGTGTGGGTTTTGCCCAGGCCTGAGGTCCTGCTGGGCACTGTCCACTTCTGGAAGAGCTGCTGGAAGACAGCGGACTCGGCCCCATCATTCTGCACCTCCACCTGCGTGCTTGGCGGGTACTTCTTGGCTTTGATGAAGTTCTGGGGAGAGATGGGGTGGCTGGGGCTGTGTCCCACCCCTATCCCCCAACCCCCGGTACAAGCCAAAGCCTGGTTCTTACCCCTGGTCCCAAACCCAAACCAGAACCCAACCCTAGTCCCATTGCTAACCCTGCTCTGGCCCCACCTTCAGGTCCAAACCAGATCCTAAACTTGACACCAACCCAAACCTACCTCTGACCCCCGCCCCAAAGCCAACTCTGACACCAAATTTGTCCCCACCTCAATTTTAACCCCGGCCGTCAGCCCCATTGTCAACTTGAACCCAATCCTCAACCGTACACTGACCCCAAGTCAGTTAGGGTTACTGATTCCAGCCCAACAATGGCCCCAAACTCTGACTTGGCCCTGCCCCATGCTGACCCCATCCTCTCTGTGGGAAGGGCGGCCTCCGTTTTTCTTCCTCCCTTTTCTGAACTCAGCTTGAGGTAGGAGCCCACCTCCTCAGGAGGCCCCCATGCTGCCTGGTGCTTGGCTCCCTGGTGTGCAGAGAACCCTCCAGATGGCTCTGGAGCAGACCCTCAGACCCCAGTGGGTCTACGCCTGGCCTCTACGCCCCAGTCTGACCTTCTGCCCTCTCCCTGCCATCTCATGCCCGACCCCATGCCCACCAGGGCCTGGCTTATGGCTCCCTTCCTCTCCTGGGCATTGGCCTTCTTCCCCTTCCACACGTAGATCTTCAGACCCCCCTGGTCCAGGATGTAACAGTCCTAAAGGTGGAAGACAGAGACCCAGAATGAGGGCCTGCTGGTGCGCAGTGCCGGGCTGGGGAACTGCTTGGGAGCCAGGGCGGGGGGAGGGGGTTAGGAAGGGGTGTCCAGCCCTCTCACCTCGTGATTGAGCAGGTCTTGTGTGAGTGGCCGCGTGGCAACTTCTCTGACCACCAGCTTTCCCTCCGTGTCGGACACACTGCGGGACAAAGGTACAGCATAAACCAGGGGGCTCACGCCCTCAGCCGGCACTCTGCCCCCAGGAAGTCCCCCACCATGGGAAGAGCCCAGCGGGCACTCACTGGTACAACTTGAGGGCGGCCTTGAGGGCAGGTTCCACCACTGTGTCAGGTACAGCTGCCTTCAGCTCCCTGCGCTTGCCCAGCACGTGGTTCATGACCTCCATCAGCTGCGGGGACGCCTTCTCGTTCTCCCCGTCCACCACGGCCACGTAGGTCCGCCCGCCCCTCTCCTGGTCCCGGATCTCCTTGGCCAAGGTCATGCCCTGCGGAGAAGCCCAGTGACCCATGGAGGCCGGCAGGGACAGGGCCGAGACCACAGCCTGCCTGCGGCAGCCCCCTAGGGGTGAGGCACCCCCTGCTTTTCTCCTTGGAGGGGAAACCAGGTAAGAACCCGCTGGGAGAGGGTGTTTCAGGTGGACCTTGTTCGCCTCCACTTTTCACATTGTTTGAAATTTACGATTTTACTTCACAATTTTGGACAAAAGCTGAGCTCTCAAGGTCACAGTACTCAGTCTCTTTGCCCCATAGCGTGCTCAAACACTTGTGCACACACACACACAGTCATATACACACACAGCTTCACATGTGCACACACACATATGCACAAACCCACACACGCAGACAGCACAGTTTCTCCTGTCCTCACACATAGACACATACACACGAGGGTGAACAGTCCACATGTTCACACACACACACACACACAGCCTCACACCCACCCTGGCTCACGCTCCTCAGCCCAACATCTACTGTTCAGTTACGGGCATTGAGTCCCAGGCCCCTCTCTCTCCCTCCAAGGCGATCTCACCCCATCCCACATTTCTGTCTCCAGCCCAGCTCTCTGCTCTCACCTTATTAACCCAACTTCCATAAGAGTCCCGTTTTAAGATGTCCAAACTGAACTCTAGATTTTCTTCCCAAATCTGTTGCTTCCTGATCTTTCCCATCTCAGGAAATGGGACTCCGTCCAGCCCTATAACTGCTCAAGCAGAGCATGAGCTCTGCCTCACCCCTTTCTCTTCACCCCCATGCGACACACAAGTCTAGTGGATTCCACCTTCCCAGGCCAAGGAGCCAGGGCACCTGCCCCCTCCTCACCTGATGGACAGAGGGCTCCCTGCGCCCCTTAGCCCCTTCATCCCTTTGTCACTCAGAAGTCAGGTGGCCTTCAACAGCCTTCCTGGCACTGAGAACAAATCCCAACCCTCTTACACAGGCTTTTGACCACATAACAGGCCCCTATGAGACAAGCTCGCTTCCTCTCCAAGCTCCCTGAACCCCCACTCACTCTCAGGCAGCCCCCCGACCCCAGCCATTTCTCTCCTGCCTGAGGGCCTTCTCCTCCCCACCCTCATCAACTCCCAGGAGCTTTCCCAGAATTCCCAGCTGTACACCCCACCCCTCACTTCTGCATTATTCCATTCATGTCCATCCTCCATTGGATGCTCAGCTGGAGGCCAGAGCCAGGGCAGAGCTCTGCCCCTTCATTCATCAGTGGATCCCAAATGCTTGGCACAGGATGTGCCACACAGTAGGTACCCATTAAATCTCAGGGGATTCGCCACAGGTGCACACGCCAACTCCAACATGCACACCTGTTCCCAAACACATGAAGACTCAGATCCACCTTCAAACACTGCCCCCCGGAGGGAAGGGCCTGGGGAAATGGGGGCGGCTGGGCAGCAGAAGTCTGGGGGAGGCCAGGTGCTGGTGTGCAGGGCAGGTGGGGGCAGGTCGGGCTTGGGGGAGGGGTGATGCATGGGTAGGTTTACCCTGAGTCTCTCCATGCGGTTACTCTCCGGCCCGTTCCACTGGATGATAAGCTTCCCGAGATCCAGGAGGAAAACATCCCCGCGGTTGAAACTCTTCCAGGACATCTCCACCTGGAGAGCCACGGGGGAGGCTCAGACCCCACTCAGACCCCTTCCGTCATCCGACATCTCTTCCCCATCGCCTTCCCGCCCCTCACCCTTCTTCGGCCTCTGCCCTTCACCCCAACTGGGAGGGGGACAGGAGGCCATGCCCTAGGGCTCTGATTGATGCCCACCTCTCCAGCCACCACGTTCCTCTTGCCCTTCACATGCAGCAACCGCTGGACCTCACTCGAGTTGGTCTCCACGTGCTTCATGCCGGAAGCCACGCCCCCTTTCCGGATCCTGAGAAGAGAGGTGAGCTGACCCCAGAGAGTGGGCTGGGAAGTGTGACAGGGTGTTCGGCTAAGCGGGGTCATCTGGGGGCTGGGGCTGGCGCTAGGATGAGTGCATGAGGCACCTCAGGTACAAACTTTAAGGAGACATTCGCTCTCAGGGTCATGCACGGGTAAGGTCCATGCATTGCCTGCATTTGCATGACCCTGGCAGTGAATGCCTCCTGGAAGTTTGCTCCCTAGACGGCTCCATTCCACCTTAGTCTCTCCCCTGCTGGGAGTCCTTCAGAAGCAATATGGAGGGACAGTGCAGGACTCTGAGGGCAGGGGTTGAAGAGAAGGAAAAGAGGGTAGATTCCGTGGACTGAACTGTGTCCCCTCCCAACCTCATATGCCGAAGCCCTGACCCCCAGTGGGATGGTACTGGGGATGGGACTGTCAGGAGGTAATCGATTTAGAGGAGGTTTAGATGACGTCAGGGGTCAGTGCCCTTATAAGAAGAGACATCAGAGAGTTTCGTTCTCTTCACCAGGTGAAGACACAGTGAGAAGGTGGCCATCTGCAAGCCAGCAGGAGAGCCCCCACCAGCAACCGAATCAGCTGCCACCTTGATCTTGAACTTGCCAACCTCCAGAACTGTGAGGAAATTAATTTACGTTGGTTAAGCCATCCAGTCTATTTTTGTATTTTTTGTATTTTCTGTGTTCTGCTATGTCAGCCTAAGCAGACTAAGACAGAAGAGATGCCAGCTCAGCCTTAGCTGGTTTGGCTCAGTAGAAAAAGCGTCAGCCTGTGGACTGAAGGGTCCCAGGTTTGATTCCAGTCAAGGACACATGCCCAGGTTGTGGGCTCGAAATAGGGGTCATGCAGGCAGCAGCTGATCAATGATTTTCTCTCATCATTGATGTTTCTATCTCCCTCTCCCTGAAATTAATTTAAAATCTTTAAAAAAAAGCCGAACCGGTTTGGCTCAGTGGATAGAGCGTCGGCCTGTGGACTCAAGGGTCCCAGGTTCGATTCCGGTCAAGGGCATGTACCTTGGTTGCGGGCACATCCCTACTAGGGGCGTGCAGGAGGCAGCTGATCGATCCCTCTCATCGATGTTTCTGGCTCTCTATCCCTCTCCCTTCTTCTCTGTAAAAATTCAATAAAATATATTTTTAAAAAATCTTTAAAAAATAAGTGCCAGCTCAAATGCCTAACTGAGTGAATACTGCTGTAAGTGTGGGAAGAAGGGGAGCAGCAAGACAAAAGGGAGGGGTGGGGACTGTGACTAACTGGAGAGCTCCTGGCCTATAACCACAGACCAGTAACAACTTGGTTCCTGACCATGTGTTTCTATGGGAAAATTCCCGAGACTGGAATGTGAGCTTTTAGTGTAAAAGTCCTGTTTTAGAGAAAGGAGCGGTCATTTGCCAGTTGGTTAGAGGGGAGACTTGATGTGATGCCCTGGAGGTTGATTTACAAACATTCCTGGTTCACAGAGTTACATAATTTCATTTGGGCAGCCAAAGACAGCACTTGGAAGGATGAAGACCAAGGACAAGGCAGCAGCAGAAGTGGGGGTGGGGGAGTGGAAAAAGAAATCACCCTCATGGGCTCCCCCCCAGCCTCAGGCTCCCTTCCCGGCTCCAGCTCTGTCCCCCAGCCTCAGGTGTGCCTCCCCTGCCCTGGTCCCACTCCCCAGCCTGCAGCGCGCCCCTCCATACACAAGGCCCTGCTTGAAGTAGCCACGGAAAGTCTCGCTCTCATTGCCCTGGACTTCTCGGTGCTGGACAGCCCGGCCCTTCAGGAAGTCGTCCATCTGTGTGGTGTAGATGGCAGCCGCCCCTTGCTCATCCTGGGACGAGGCCTGGCCAATCCAGTAGTGGATGTCATAGGACAGGTTGCTGCCCGTCTTGTGGATCTAGGGAGAGGGAATGTCCAATGTGCCTGAGACCTTGGGCTCCCACAACGCTCTCCCGCCCCGCTGCTTTGCATGGTCTCCCATGCACATGCAGCCTGGGCCACAGATGAGCCCTGAGTTGTGGCACCAGCTCTTCCTCCAAGACAAGGGGCAAGCAGCTTCCCTTCTGGGCCTTGCTCACCTCCTCTTTGGAAGTAACTGAGCTGGACTATAGCAGCATTTCCCAAAGTGATGTGCATGGACCAGCAGAGGTCCCTGGGTGATTAGGTGATAGACAAGCAAATGTATATATGAAATTACTATGTAAATATTTTATAGCTACTTTCTGTTTGGGACATGGGACACTGCTTTCCACGTCGGTGATGATATAGTTATATTTTTAAACAAATGTATTTAATTTTTAAAAGTGTGTTATATGCCTGGTTGGTGTGGCTCAGCAGTTGAGCATTGACCCAGGAACCAAGAGGTTTCTGGTTTGATTCCTGGTCAGGGCACATGCCTAGGTTTCGGGCTTGATCCCCAGTAGGGGATGTGCAGGAGGCAGCTGATCAATGATGTTCTTCTCTTATCAATGTTTCTCTCTCTCTATCCCTCTCCCTCTCTCTGAATACAAATATATATATAAAAAGTTTTATTATAAATAAATATATATATATGTTAAAAAGTTTTGAGAAACAATACAAATGCATTAATAGTACAGGTGGTACCAGGATGTGGCCAAAACCAAGAAGGTGATATGAAGATGGCTGTGAGTTTGGGAAATGTGGACTCAAGTAGGGTGACATTCTACGAGTTCAGAAGGTCCCTGAGACTACGAATCCACAGAAGGTCATCTCAGCTGGGAGCTCAGTGGCCCAAAGGCAGGAAGAGCCTCTTACAGCTCCGAGCCTACAGAGTTGCCACTAAGCTGAGCACCTGCACACACGTGGTGAGAACAGTCTGGGGCTGAAGCCAGGCCAGCTCTTCCCACTGCCCCTGCCTCAAGTTTCCTCTCTGACCCCACAGAGGGCTTTGCTCTCTGTTCAGCCCCCTCTCCCACCTGCCCCTACTCACAGCGAGGACTACATAGCAGTCACCATCAAAGAAGCTACCAAAGGTGCTGGGAGGAACAGGCACCATCTGCATCGCCTGGGGAGAGAAGGGAGGTCAGAGGGACTGCCCTGGACCACTCAGGACCCCAGCTTCCTCTACCCTTAAACACAGGAGTTGGGAGAGGCAGAGAGCTGGGAGGAGGAGGGCATGACAAAGCTGATGAGGAGAAGGGATATGAGGAGTGGAGGAGGCAAAGGAGCAGGGGCAGAGGCCGATGCCCCGAGGATAGGGGAGGGGCACTTGGAGGGAAGGATTGGAGGACAGTAAGCACCCCACACCCAGGCAGACCTCACCTCAATCCTCCATATTTGCACCCCAGGGGTGGTGATGTTGAGGGAGCTTTTGACTTGGGCGCTCAGTTTGGTCATGGCGGCGAGCCTAAGGGGGAAGAAGTGTGAGAGGAAGGATTGAGGAGCTGGGAGCGCTTGGAGTTCAGGTGCTGCTCTTCCAGTCCAGCCCTGAGAGCTCCCAACGGTGCCAGAGGCCAGGGACCTGGGTGGAGGGAGGGGGAGATGAGGTTTGGCTCCCTACTCTGGGCCCTGATTGGCTGAGGGCCCAGACCCATTTCTTCTTTTCCTGAGACTCATTTCTAATCTTGTCACTCTCTTCCTCAAACACCTGACTCCCTGTCACTTTCTGAATAAAGCCCCCTCTCCTTAGCCTATCACTTAAGGCCCTTCTAGCCTCAAATAATTTTTCTTTTTGAAAATTTTCATCAAAGATTGATTTTAAAAAACCAGAGTTGTGTGTGTGTGTTTGTGTGTGTGTGGTGTTGTTTTTTTAAAGAAAGCAAAGAATAATAAGGGCTGAAAAGTGTATGCACCCAAAAGAATTGACAAAACAGGTGTTCAAACAAATGCTTGTAATGAAGTTCATAGAAGTCTTATTCACAATAGCCCCAACGTAGAAACATCCCAAGTGTTCATCAGCAGGTGCACTGATAAACAAAAGGTTGCGTATTCCCACAATGGAGTATTATTTAGCACAAAAAGTACGGTACATGTTCTAATATAGATGAACTTTGAATACATTATGTTTAGAGAAAGAAGCCAGACACAAAAGGCTTGTGTGATATGACTCCATTTATATGAAATACTCAGACTAGGTAAATCCATAGAGATCGTATGGTTTTCAGGGGCTGTCGGGGGAGGAAAATTGGGAATCACTGCTATCGGTATGGAGTTTCCAGTTGGGATGTTGAAAAATACTGGAGTTAGATAGAGGGTCATGGCTGTGCAATGCTGTGAATGTGCTGAATGCCACCAAATTGTAGGCTTTGAGGTGGTTAAAACGGCAAATCTTATGTTGTGTGTTTTACCACAATAAAAAAGTGTACGCAGCAGTTTCCTGTTCCTTCCCAGCTACCCCCAAACACCCCTCAATCACTGTTCTCCTGGCCCACAAGATGTAGACTCCACAAGGGTGGGGTCAGGTTTATTTTTTCAGTACTGAATCCTCCCTCCCCATGTAGCACAGTGCAGCACTTAGCTGGCTAAGTGGGTGGGTGGGTGGATAGATAGATGGGTGGGTAGGTGGCTAAGTGGATGGATGGATGGATGGATAGATGGATGGATGAATGAGAATGAATGAATGGATGATGGATGAATGTATGATGAATGGATGGAGGATGGATGGATGATGAATGGTGGATGGAGGATGGATGGAGAATAGATGGAGGATGGATGGAGAAAAGATGGATGATGATGATGGATGATAGATGGATGGATGAGTGGATGGGGGGTCAGTGGGGGA
>NW_006290306.1:1731460-1738109 GCF_000327345.1 Myotis davidii | reverse complement strand
TAATTTATCTTTATTTTTGGTTGAATTCCTCACATTTTGGGTCTCCCTGGTAACCTTTTCACCCCGTCCTTTTCTGAGGTGGCTGCTGGCTGCGGTAATTCATCATGCACGCATCTCACTCCGGGCCTGGCTCCCTGACAGAGGGAACAGCCGGTCTCCCAGAGGTCAGGGACACGTTTCTCCCTCCGTCTTTCTCAGTTTCCAGCATAGATTTGTCACTCTGAGAAGGCGTGACGTCTGGATTGGATGTACTTTAATTGATTTCACCCTCGACAAGTCAGACTGTCCATCAGCTTGCTCCTTGGGCTGCCCTGAACTTTGCTTAAGGCTAAGGTTTTCATCTGTCCCGGACCCAGGCTGTCACCAAGCAATTGACTCCCCTCTGCAGCCTCCAGGGGCCAGCCCACTTCCATTCCCATTACCTTCCTGATGGAAGAGGGAGAACAGTGGGATATCACAGGGCAGGGACACAGAGGAAGGAAAATGAGGACAGAATTCCTAAAAGAATGGACTTTGGGGGAAGCCTTTTAAGTTGCCCCCTCCTCTGGTGAATGTGTCTTATTGCTTTGTATGAATTATTGATGGAGTGAGATCAGGGGAAGAATGGGTGGGTAGGTAGATAGATGGATGGATGGATGGGTGGCTAAGTGGATGGATGGATGGATGGATAGATGGATGGATGAATGAATGAATGAATGAATGACAGAGTGAACTCCCCACTGTGAACCACCCTCCACCTGCTCAGCTGGGAGAAACCTCCCCTTCCCAAACTCTTTCATGGTATCATTTATGACACTTTTGGTTTTGACTTGTAACTGTGTTCTCCACTTCAGCTGCTCATCAGAATCACTTGGGGAGCTTTTAAATGATACTGACTCTCCAGTGGGCAAGCCACTTCCCAGGGATCCTGATTTAACTAGGCTTGGGTAGGGCCTGGGCATGGGTGCTTTATTTTCTGCCTTTTGAGAGGCGAGGCATGGGTGCTTTCAAAATTCCCCGGTGATTCAGATAGGAACCAGGGCGGAGGACCTGGTCCCCAGTTGTCCTCGTCCCTGGTTTGCTGCCCCTCCCACCGAGCCTACCACCCAGCCTGGCCCAGGGTTACCCTCCATGAGTGCTCCTTGAACTGATCCATAACGAGTGAAAGATCAGGGTGCCCCGCAGACCCAGCCTCGAAATGACAGCCTGGACTCTATCTAATCTCTGCACCTTGACTCTGAGTCACCTCTTGGGACAATGACCTGGCCTTTTACTGCTCAGAAACTCCCTCTTCTGAGTCCTGAGTGGTGACCCCTCGCCCTGGCACTTTGGAGTTTGGGGCAAGGTCTCCGGGCCCAGCCTCCCCTCCAGCAGACCAGGCCACCTGCCAATGGCCAGCACAGAGCGTGTGCCGGGTCCTGCCTGGTGTCTCTGATGGCCCTGCTCCCCTCCATGAGTCCAACGCACAGGGACCCCAGGCTGCCAGGGCTCCTGGTTCAGGACAACAAATGTGGTGCAAAGGAAGAGAATGTTTGTTTTATTTCATTCACCACCTTTGTCAATATCCCCGTTTCTCTGAGGCAGATTCTTTGACACTAGCTGTATGAACATGGGCCTAATCAATTAGATGATCTCTGAAGTCCCACCAGGGACATGCTCTGATTCTAGGATGAACAGCAAGAGGAATAGAGGGTGGACACGAGGAGGTACTTCTTGCCCATCAGAGAGGAGATTCAGGTAAGCAGGACTTGGGGACCTCCAGCAGCCTGGACAGATAAGGGGGAGCCTCCTTGTGGCCAGGGGTGAGCAAGTGGTTATAGGGAGGCCCCCCATGCTGCTTCTCACCCTCCCCTCCTTATCCTTGCTCCTACCATCCCCTTTGCTGATGCCCTCCCACCTTTCTTCACTTGGCTAATACTTAAATGTTCTTCTGGACTCAATTTAGGTCTCCTTTCTCCCAGGAGACTGTCTCAGAATCCTCAGGCTAGTTCAGGGCCCCTCGTCTGGGGCCCCAAAGCATCTGGGCCGATGGCTGTCTTGTCCCCCGACCACATGGTGATGAAACGACCTGTTTGTAAGCCCGAGGTCCTCCAGGCCAAGGACCTAGACATGTTTGTCTGTGCAGCCCCCAGCTCCTAGCACATAGTAGGTGCTCAGCAAATAGCTGGAAGACTGCACTGTGGAATGGAAAGGGACTGACATTCTTGGGGCCTTGGAGGGAGTTAGGGTTCCTATCCAGCCAGGTCCCATCTTCCCTTTCTTCTCTGCTGCCCTGTTGTCCTCAGAGTTCAGGTCCCAGAGAGCCTGGGATGCTGTCACAGCTCTTAGTCCTCAGTCATGCAGTCTGAGCTGGACAGAGACGTGACTGTCCCCAAAACAAGGACACCTTCTTGCTTCCCCGGGCCCGTAACAGCAGCAGGATGGACACACCCCAGCCCCCCAGCCTACAGACTCTGCCCCCCCGGCCCTGAGGTGCCTGAGCAGGCTTCCTGGGAAGGGGGTGGTCAGTGTGTCCCAAGACGCTAGTCTGGACTCGTCTCTTGCCTTCGCTCCCATTTCAGCTGACTGGGGCCAAGGGGACAATGGGTCCTGGTGGAAGGGAGATGGGGCAGTTCGTGGACCAGGGCCAAGCACCCAGTCCCCTGCCTCTGCTTTGCCCATTCAACCCCTGATGGCTATTGATCACACCCTAGGACCCAAGAGACAAGACTCCTGAGATCCCAGGAGTGTCAGGGGAATGGTGACACCGAGAAAGAAACCACTTCAGATGAAAAAGAAATGGGTAAAGGGGTGAGAGAGCGGAGGAGTGAGGTCAGTGAGTCCTGGCTAGCTCAGGACTGTCAGAATTTTAAGTCCCAAAGTCCCGCACCTCTGGATTCTCCTCAGGTCTGGGCAACGGGGATGGTTGACACCTGGAGTGAGGCGTGGGCTAGCGGCAGGCAGGGTCCATGGTGGAGCCTGCACAAGTCTTTACTTGGAAGCCAAGGGAGCCACAGGCTCACGGCTCTTCCCAGACTCCAGGGCACCCAGGCTCCCCCTCAGGAGGCCCCACGTTGCCAGAGAGAAGCGAGGGACCCTGTCCTCTCCCACCACCAATGGGCCCGATGGTCCCTGTGTCCCTGCAGGGTTGCCTTACCTTGCTGGAGAAGGCAGCTGCCACCTGGGAGATCTCAGGGAGTTGTGGCGAGCTGGCTGCGGGAGAGCGACCTTTGTCCCCACCCCCCTCCTCTAGGAACTGCCCTCTCCATATAAGGAAAGATAGGGCCCTTGAGAGAGAGAGAATGGCTAAGGGGGTAGGGAGGCAGGAGCCCAGCAGGTCCCTGGGAGCCAGGAGCCTAAGGACAGCTCGACAACCAGACCCAAAGTCCCTCACCCCAGGCTCCCGCATTCTGCCAGGGATGGGGTGCATTTCTGCCCAGAGCCCAGGCCCTCACTGCGGTTGATGG
This sequence comes from Myotis davidii, assembly GCF_000327345.1. Classification (NCBI taxonomy): domain Eukaryota; kingdom Metazoa; phylum Chordata; class Mammalia; order Chiroptera; family Vespertilionidae; genus Myotis; species Myotis davidii. The sequence continues at coordinate 1,734,684 of NW_006290306.1, read as the reverse complement.
CACCTGCCAGGGAACAGGCTCCGCAGTCGTCTCTCCTCCCCTGGGGGAATGGTTCCTGGGGCAAGGGAGCCCCAGAGCCAGAGATGCAGGGCCAGGGGTTCACTCGTAGGGTCCCTCCAGGACAGATGGGACCCTGACACCCTAGAGGTCTCATACTTGGCATGACACTCGCTCAGAGGGGGCACATTGTTCTTCTTGCCCCCCCCCCCCTTTCAGGCTCCACCTGGAGTGTTTATGAGCTGCCATAAACCAGCGCCTTTGGACTCTGCCACCCTCTCCCAGCAGCCAGTCTCCATTCCCTCCTGAGCCCGGGGCCCAGGATTCAGGATGGGAAAGGAGAGCGACCCTCTCAAGTGCGGAAGTTGGCTTTGCCCACAAATTCAGCATCCTGGGCAGCAGCCCTCCAGCCTGCATCCCTGCAGAAATTCTCCTGTCACCTCTGAACTCCCGTCTCCTGGAGGGTGAGATGCAGTGGGCTGGGCGAGGCGGCCCTCCTCCTGACACCTCCCTGAGTTCTGGAGACCGGGTGTTCCATGTGTGCACATATGTGCAGGTGTGTGCAAGTGTGAGCGCTCTGACGTGCAGCCTGTTAAGCGTAAACACACTGCAAGTGAAATTTTGTTTTTGAAAACAATACCCTCCCCTAGCAGGTTTGGCTCAGTGGATAGAGCATCAGCCTGTGGACGGAAGGGTCCCAGGTTCGATTCCGGTCAAGGGTACATGCCAGGGTTGTGGGCTCAATCCCCAGCAGGAGGCAGCCAATCAATGATTCTCTCTCATCATTTATGTTTCTTTCTCTCTCTCCCTCTCCTTTCCTCTCTGAAATCAATAAAAATATATTAAGAAAGAAAAAAATACCTTTTTTATGAATAAAAAGAAGTATATGTTCATTCAATTATACAAACAGGCAAAAAGGAAAGAAAAACTTTTCTGTAATTCCACTATAAAGGTAATCTACAGATAAGTCACTATTAGCATTTCTCTCAACAGCATATATGTATTATATATATATGATACCTATCTATGGATTGATTGATCTATCTACATATATATACTTTATTTTCTGTAAGAGAACATATGTTGCGTAAATTACAGAGGCAGAAAAAGTAATTCCTAGAAGACATGGGCTTAGCAAACAAGTTCTAGAGGTGAAAGAAGGGCCCGTGGAGCTTGGGAATGAGGAAGCCAATGACCATACATCCATATATCTTTTTCTGTGACATGATTGTTGTTTTGCAACTTCATTTTGATTATCCCATGGCAGTCCATTAGATAGCATAGTTTCTGTAACCAATAGCTCGTTTTCAGACTTCTAAATTATATCCAATTATTCGATTCTATCAAGAATGCTGTGGTAATATTCTTACTATGAAATATTTGCCATTAGACTGCATTCATTATTCTTTCTTTAAGATAAACTCCTACAAGTGGGGTTGCTGGGTCAAAGATGTGAGTAGGCCAACTGCCTTCCAGAAAAGTTGCGTTAATTGGCAGCCCCGCGTTCAGGACAGGCAAACAGGCGATTGCCTGTTTCTCTACATTCTTCCCAGCCCTGGGCTCCAGTTTTTAAGAAAATCTTTGTCCAAATGAGGTATCACCTCACACCTGTCAGAAAGGCTACCATCAACAAATGACAAGTGCTGGTGAGGATGTGGAGAAAAGGGAACCCTAATACACTGCTGGTGGGAATGCAGACTGGTGCAGCCATTATGGAAACAGTATGGAGTTTCCTCAAAAAATTAAATATGGATCTGCCGTTTGACCCAGTGATCCCACTTCTAGGAATATATCCTAAGAATCCCGAAACACCAATTAGAATATATGTACCCCTATGCTCATAGCAGCATTATTTACAATAGCTAAGATCTGGAAACAGCCCAAGTGCCCATCAGTAGATGAGGTGGAATCTAAGTAACAAAATAAACTGATGAGTAGAGCGGATCCAGAGACCCAGAAGCATGGAACAGAGTGCGGAATCTCGGAGGGAAGGCGCGGGAGGGTGAATGGGTGGAAAGTAATCAACCAGGAACTTTGTATGCATATATGCATGGCCCATGGCCCCAGACAGTGGGGTGGTGAGGGCCTGGGGGCGGGGGAGCGGGAGGGGGTCAATGGGGGGGAAAAGAGGACATATGTAATACTGTCAACAATAAAGAATTATTATTACAAATAAAGTTTGGTTACTCCAAAAAAAAAAAAAAAAGAAAAGAAAATGTCCATCTGAATGTCAAAAAGAAAATCAGCATTGTGATGATTTATATATTTTTTTTATTACCAGTGGGATAGACCACTTTTAAATATATGTATTGCCTATGTCTTCTTTTGTGAATTTTAAAGTAATTTGTTGATTGCTTATATAGTTAATGCATTAAGATTGGTAACCTGCCTGTCATTTATGGGTTCTCTACTCCACTTTGGTGCTTTTAATTTAGCCTCAGGATTTTGGAGGAGAACCTATGTTTTTAAAAATTATTTCCAATTTCTTTTTTTTTATATATATATTTTATTGATTTTCCACAGAGAGGAAGGGAGAGAGACAGAGAGTCAGAAACATCGATGAGAGAGAGACATCGACCAGCCGCCTCCTGCACATCCCCCACCGGGGACGCGCCTGCAACCCAGGCACATGCCCCTGACCGGAATTGAACCCGGGACCCCTCAGTCCGCAGGCCGACGCTCCATCCACCGAGCCAAACCGGCCTCGGCTCCAATTTCTTTATTATGAAAATGTCAAAAACAGAAAAATACAAATGATAGTAAAATAGTATCACAATAAACACTGATGGGCTCAAAAATTCTCATTTGCTGTGTATGTGTGTGTGTAAGTATGTTGCAGATATCATACTATTCGGCCCCAAATATTTAGTTTATCACTCATCTCCTAAGAATAAGGACATTCTTCTTCATAACTGTAATACAAGGCCCTGGCCAGGTAGCTCAGTTGGTTAGAGCATGGTCCTGATACGCCAACGTTGTGGGTTAGATCCCTGGTCAAGGGCATGTACCTGGGTTGCAGGTTTGAACCCTGTTTGGCATGTGCGGGAGGCATTCAATCTATATGCCTCTCTCACATTGATGTTTCTCTCTCTCTCTCTTTTCCTCTTTCTCCCTCCCTCCTTCATTGCACTCTCTTTGAAAAAATATCCTCGGATAAGGATTAAAAAAAGAGCCGAAACCGGTTTGGCTCAGTGGATAGAGCGTTGGCCTGCGGACTGAAAGGTTAC
>NW_006290306.1:1730544-1731431 GCF_000327345.1 Myotis davidii | reverse complement strand
CTTTACGTGGAGGGCAACTATCTTGATGCAGTAATAAGCAAATGTCAGGACATTTTCAACATCTGGTTTACGAAAGATAAGGATGCATATAGTGAAAATAAATCAAAGCCATGAGAACTACCTGAATGCAATCAGGGGAGAAGATAACCCAGGCACTGAGCAAACTAAACTCTGAAGATGATTACATCTTCTCATGGGACTGCACAGTAAGTTAAAAGTGCCTTGCCTGGCCGATGTGATTTAGTGGTTGAGCATCAACCCAGGAACCAGTAGATTCCTAGTAAAGGGCATATGCCCAGATTGTGAGCTCAATTCCCAGTGGGGGGTGTGCAGGCGGCAGCTGATCAATGATTCTCTCTCATCATTGATGTTTCTAGCTCTCTCTCCCTCTCCCTTCCTTTCTGAAATCAATAAAAGTATATATTTTTAAAATAATAAAAATAAAAACAATCAATAAATAAAATAACTGGAATACAATTTTCACATGAGAATGGTATCACAAATTATTTATAATATCATCTTCTATCCAGTTCATGGTCAAATTTCTCCAATTGTCCTCACAAGGACTTTAACAGCTGTTTTTATTGGTTCATGATCAAATTAAGATCCTGCATGTCCTTTCATTGTTATGTATCTTCAGTATTCTTTTTTTAATCCTTTATCTTCAGCATTATTTTTAATCCTCACCCAAGGATTTTTTTTAAAATATATTTTATTTATTTATTTATTTTTAAATATACATTTTATTGATTTTTTACAGAGAGGAAGGGAGAGGACAGAGAATTAGAAACATCGATGAGAGAGAAACATTGATCAGCTGCCTCCTGCACAATCCCCACCAGGAATGTGCCCACAACCAAGGCACATGGACCCTTCAGTCCACACGC
>NW_006290306.1:1727603-1727881 GCF_000327345.1 Myotis davidii | reverse complement strand
CAAAAATGATAGTAAAATAGTATCACAATAAACACTGATGGGCTCAAAAATTCTCATTTGCTGTGTATGTGTGTGTGTAAGTATGTTGCAGATATCATACTATTCGGCCCCAAATATTTAGTTTCACTCATCTCTCCTAAGAATAAGGACATTCTTCTTCATAACTGTAATACAAGGCCCTGGCCAGGTAGCTCAGTTGGTTAGAGCATGGTCCTGATACGCCAACGTTGTGGGTTAGATCCCTGGTCAAGGGCATGTACCTGGGTTGCACGTTTGAT
>NW_006290306.1:1717735-1727571 GCF_000327345.1 Myotis davidii | reverse complement strand
GGCATTCAGTCTATATGCCTCTCTCACATTGATGTTTCTCTCTCTCTCTCTTTTCCTCTTTCTCCCTCCCTCCTTCATTGCACTCTCTTTGAAAAAATATCCTCGGATAAGGATTAAAAAAAGAGCCGAAACCGGTTTGGCTCAGTGGATAGAGCGTTGGCCTGCGGACTGAAAGGCCAGGTTCGCCAGAAACCAGCTTTCAGCGAGCTGGGATCTCAGAGCTGGAGTCAGAGCTGGAGTTATACATTGTTTTGATTATAGAACTGAAACAAACCAGATACCTACTTTCAGCAGCGGAGGCATAAGAGCTGGAGCTTCAGAGCTAAAGCTGGCCCAATATTAAAAAAAAAAAAAAGAAAAGAAGCAACCAATGAATTCATTAATAAGTAGAACAACAAATCAATGTTTCTCTCATTCCCTTCTTCTTTCTCTCTAAAAACAATCAATAGCCCTGGCTGGTTTGGCTCAGTGGCTAGAGCTCTGGCCTCAGGACTGAAGGGTCCCAGGTTAGATTCCTAGTAAAGGGCATATGCCCAGATTGTGAGCTCAATTCCCAGTGGGGGGTGTGCAGGCGGCAGCTGATCAATGATTCTCTCTCATCATTGATGTTTCTAGCTCTCTCTCCCTCTCCCTTCCTTTCTGAAATCAATAAAAGTATATTTAAAATAATGTCACCGGAAGTGTTTTGAACAGCAGTCTCTCGTTACTGCAAAACAGCTAGGTCAGCTTTGTGGCTGGAAGGAAAATAAAATAACTGGAATACAATTTTCACATGAGAATGGTATCACAAATTATTTATAATATCATCTTCTATCCAGTTCATGGTCAAATTTCTCCAATTGTCCTCACAAGGACTTTAACAGCTGTTTTTATTGGTTCATGATCAAATTAAGATCCTGCATGTCCTTTCATTGTTATGTATCTTCAGTATTCTTTTTTTAATCCTTTATCTTCAGCATTATTTTTAATCCTCACCCAAGGATTTTTTTTAAAATATATTATATATTTATTTATCACATCGATTGGTTGCCTGTGCCCCCACCAGGCCCCACCAGAGCCTGGTCCGGGGATGTGCCTGCAACCAAGGTACTGTCCTTGGCGGAAATCGAACCTGGAACCCTTGAGTCCACAGGTGGACGCTCTATCCAATGAGCCAAACTGGTTAGGGCAGGATTTTTTTTTCATTGATTTTTTTAGAGAGAGGAGGAGAGAGAGAAAGAGAAACATTGAGATGTGAGATACATTGATGGTTACCTCCCACAGGTGCCCCACAGGGGCCAGGACGAACCTGAAACCGAGAAGGTCCTCAGCCCATGCTCTAGTGTGGTTCTCAACCTTGGCTGCACATTAGAATCACCTGGGACTCTGTTTAAAATCCTGATTTCTGGGCCTCATCCTCCGGAAATTCTGTTTCTTTGTTATGGGGTGAGGCCACAACATTAGTAACAAAGAAACAGAATTTCCAGAGGATGAGGTCCAGAAATCAGGATTTTAAAAAGATTCCCAGGTGATTCTAATGTGCAGCCAAGGTTGAGAACTACTGCTCTAAACTTTGAGCCAAACCGGCCAGGGCTCTTCAGAGATTTTAAATCTAGAACAGTCTCCCAGCCCTTTTTTCTATGACATTGACTTACCTGAGTCAAGGACAGTTGTCTTGTAGAATGTTCACACTGTGGACTTGTCTAAATCTTTGTGTCTTATTTAATTCATTCCTCTTCCTCCTATTTTCCCCACAAACTGAAAGTACCGCTAAAGGTTTGTCCTGGTTAAACAGGTTTTTTCAAGAATACTTGAAGAAGGCCAGCTTCTCAAACTGTAGTATCACAGAATCACCTGGGAACCTTTTTAAAATGCAGAATCTGATTCAGTAGGTCTGGGGTGGGGCCCGAGATCCTGCTTGTCTAACACGCTCCCGGGCGAAGCTGATGTGCCTGCTGGTTCTTGAACCGCACATTGAGTAGCACGGGCAAAGGTGATGCTGTGTACCTCACATTGCATTGACTCGGCGATATACGAAGTCAAGTTGACGCAGCATGAGTAATGCGAAGTTTGCTCCCTTGCTTTCTGCCAGCATTCCACTGTAAAGGCACTTTCCCCCATTTACAATCATAAGTCATCTTGGGGTGATAATTTGGCACTGACAGTACAAAAGTTATTTTAATCCTCATCTGAGGACATGTTTTTATTGATTTTAGAGAGGAAGGAAGAGGGAGAGGGAGGAGAGGGAGAGGGAGGGGGAGAGGGAGGAGGAAAGAGAAGAGAGAAACATTGATGTGAAAGTGAAACATGGGTCGATTGCCTTCTGCATGCACCTTGACCTGGGATCAAACCCAATGCCTCTTGACAACGTTCCAACCAACTTAGCCACGCTGGCCAGAGCAGTACGGAAGTTTAAAATTCTTTATTTACCACCTTATTCTTCTTGTTTTGTAATTACTTTTTAACCCTGTTTTCCCCACAGTATCTGTTTAGCTCGCTGCTGTACCCTAGTGTCTGGTACAGGCATGCAATGACTATTTGAAGGAAAGACATGGAATTTGAGTTCTGTTTTGATGTTATGTTTAGAAGATTGACTGTCGTTTTTGTTTTAAACTAATTTTTACCTTTAAAAAATGTACCTGGTACATTTACTAAACACAAACAGGTGTTCGTAAAAATGTGTCCCTCCCATCTTAGATGAGTCCCACCCAGTCCTCCAGCACTACTTCCCAGGATTAGCCACAATTCCCACTTCTTGTTACCCTACTGGAGTAAACAAAAATATATATGTATATTTGTCTACCTTTATATTGCTTTTTAGTGGGAATACACCATCACTATTGTTACAAATCTTTGTTTCATTTACTGGTCTATCTTGGAGGTCATTCTATATCTGCTTGGATAGTCCCACCTCACTGTTTACCCCATGCATGGTATTCTCTGGTATAGATAGAGCAAGATTTACTTACAGTCCCTCACTGGTGGACACTTAGGTTATTTCAAGTGTTTTGCTATTACAAACAAGGATGCAATTAATGCTGGATACGTACAAAGTTATGTGTATATGCATTCTTTCTACAGCATAAATTCCTAACAGTGGAATTGCTGGATCAAAGGATGTCTGCTAAAAAAATAAAAATAAAATATGGATAGATTTTCTTTTTTAATTGATTTTAGAGAGAAAGAGGAAGAAGCATCAATTTGTTGTTCCAGTTATTTATGCATTCATTGGTTGATTCTTGTATGTGCTCTCACTGGGGATCAAACCTACAACCGTGGTGTATCTGGACAATGCTCTAACTACCTGAGCTACCCAGCCAGGGCTAAAAATTACTTTTGAAAAATAGTATTGTCAAATCACTCTCCAAAGAGGTTGTACCAGTTTACACTCCTGCCAACAGGAGTGTATCAGGTGCCTGTTTCCTCTGCATGTTATGTATGTGTGTGTATGTGTGTGTGTGACAGGCAAATAGTGAATGTCTGTTCCATACCGGGCTGTCATTTTCACTGCAGCTGACATCTCCAAAACCTCTACCCCAGTCCCTAGGGCCAACCAGCCACAGCTTCCTGTCAAGTTATCTCCTAGCTCACATCCATCCTTCCTCCTCCTTTTCACTCTGCCTCTGTGCCCCCATTCGTCTTCATTCTCCATTCTCCACCCTCCACGGCTGTGGCCTCCCAGGAAGGTCTTCCGTCCCATACCCCTGACTTATCTTCCAACGTGAAGCTGCCAGGATGGAGCACACCTCTTTCCTGGTTAGTGTCCCCGTGTCCCTCAAAGACACCCACCGCCTGCAAGAGAGAAGGCCACTGCCTTGGCGGGCCTATAGATCTGCATTATCGGGCCCCTCCTGCCTTCTGCAGCGTCATTTCCCATCTCCCCTGGCTGTGTACAATTCCAAAATTGTCCTTTCTCACTCCCTGCTGGGGCGGGCTCCTGGCTCTTGGGCTTCCTTTCTGGGGCTTCTCCTTGCTGAGGCCACCATCACCTGACTCACGCCTCCTTTCCAAACTCCTCTTAGCCTCACGTCCTCAGGATGCATTTTCCAAACCCTGCATCGCCGCCCAGGCCGGTGAGGTGTCCCCTGTGCTCCCATCCGGCCTTCCATGTTCCTCCTCGAACTACATCTACAGCATGGAAGGTCTTAGATCATCTGTTCAGGCGTCCTTCTCCACACTAGAGTGTGGGTTCCTTGAGAGCAGAGGCAGGCCCTAGTCGTGGTGTGTCCCCAGTCCTGGCACCGTGCCTGGCACACAGGAAGTGCAGGCATATGTGGTTACCTTGAACTTTGTGGGTGCAGGGTGGGTGGTAAAGGCTGACTGCGGTCGCAAAGTTGGGAGCCCTGGTGACTCCCTGGCCTCTGTGGGCCTGTGGGATGCAAATCTGGGGGACTAGTGTTTGCATGGAGAGCAGGAAACCCAGTGGCACCCCAAGGAGGACAAGGGCAGAAGCAGGCCACCTGGGCCTTCACTGGGCCAAGGGCTCAGAGGCTCCAGCTCACACGGGAGCTCATGGCACTGAGGGAACTGCAGGTGCTCTTCCCAGGTCGATGCTTCCCAGCACTTCTCTACCAGGAGCAGGGGAGGGGGGCGAAGGAAGGAAAAGGGGCAGCATCATACACGTGGCAGGTCACCCTCAGAGACCTGGGGGGCAGATCCGCATCTGGGACACCAGGAGGGAGGCTTGAGGCTGGACTCACAAGGGGATGAGAGGTTGGGGGTGGGGGGCAGGGCCCAACCTTTGGAAGGGGCAGATCTCCCTTCTCCCCTGTGTTTGTGGGGGGGGGAGAAGGGGGAGGCGGGCGCCCCCCGGGAGAGGGGTGAAGTAGAAACGTTTATCTTCCCAGCCCCCCAGGGTTGGGGCGGGGGCATATCGCCCACGGCCCGGCGCAGCGGAGCCCTGCGAGGCCGGAGAGGCCTCTAGTGGCCACCGTGGGAAGCAGGAGAGGGCGGGGCGGGAGGGCACTTCCTGCCAGGGCCTGGGGCTGCCCAGTTTTGCAAAGGAAGTGCTGCCAGGGCTGGAGGGGCGGGGGCAGGAAGTGGGCCGGAGGCTCGTGCAAGGGTGCGGCCAGCGGGAGGCCCACGGCAGCCTCGCTCAAAGGTCTTCGGTTTGGAGTTGAACTTGGCTCCCATTACCCCGCCCCGCTCCCCACCTACCCCCACTGGGGCCTCACGAACTCCTCCCCTTCGCTCCGGGCAGAGACCCCACCCCTTCCGCCTCCAAATACCTTCCAGGGGCCTCGCCTAGGGACGCATTTCTGCGTAGCCTCTGAGCTAATCTTACGGAGTTCTCCAGGGGCAGCATTGAAGCAGCTCTGCTGGGAGCCGATCTCCATTTTGCAGACCAGATAACTGAGGCTGAGCGAAGCAGGGAAATCAGACAGTACCCGGGCCATTCCTGCACGTCCGCACTCGGAGCCCGGGAGGGTAGGGCAGCCTCCAGGACCGCCCTCCTCCCTCCACAGGGTCAGCTGAAGCGGAAGAGGCTTCCTGGGACAGTCACGCCCCCCACTCACCGCGCCCAATAACCACAGAGGCAGGTTGGGGGTCTGGCTTTCTCTTTAGTTCGCGTCACACTGAGGGGCTATCACAGAGAAGGCACTTAAATGGGAGGGTCATCAGATTCGGACCAGCCATGCCCTCCCGCCCGCCCGCCCCCAGCTGGGGGTAGGTGGGAAACAAGGACATCTCCATTTGACATCCCCCTTGGCACTGGTATGCGGGTCCCCGTAACTGTTAGGCCCTGGGAAGAGCCCAAGGCCTTGACCTCCAGACTCAGCATTTGGGGGGGAGGGATTCCAGGTAGAGGAGGCAGAGCTGGAAGGCAGATGTCGGGGAGCAGCCCTCAGCCAGCTGGGGATGAGGCAGGGGGCTGCAGAGTGGGCTGGCATGGAGGGGTGTAGCTTGGCAGGAGTACCCCCCAAACCCCACAAGTGTCCCACCTCCTACAGATCCCCTAAAGGCACGGGTGAAGTATGGGGTGGGTGGAGAGAGATCCCCCTCCCCTCACACACACACTCAGCTGGTTGGCCTAGCACAGGCTGGGCCCAGAGAAGGTGCTCAATAAATGTTTTAAATGAAGCAAAGAGGGTGTGGGTGACAGGACAGGGCCTGGGGCCTCTTGGCCCAGCTTGTTTCGCTCAGAAAATAGCAGTTTAAAAATGTAAAAATCCTTTTCCTCCCTCCCCCCAATTTATGGGCCCGGGAAAGGGGTGAGGAAGGGCTGTCTCTACTCCAACCCTTCCCCCTCTCCTTCCCCTAAAAATCTATATACACATATACATATTTATATGGCACCATAAAGGGGTCCTGCCTGTGCCCCCACACTTGGAGCTGGGGGAGCTGAGCTGCGGAGCCCTGGGTGGAATGGGGAGCAGCCCTCAGTGAGGAGTACAGAGAAGCAGGACTGGGTCCTGAAGGACAAACCCCTGCTGCTCTCACAAGTGGCCAACGGATCTTCTCCCCTCCTGTGCCCCCCGAGACAAAGGTGGCGGGGTCTGCAGCAGCCCCCACGGAGGAGGCGTGAGGACTAGCTTCTCTTCGACGGACAGTCTGGAGACTGTTCCAGGCAAGAGCTGACCCGCCCTGGCCCTGGGAAAGCCAGGCGGGGAAGAGGGCTCTATGCAAGGCACTTGGTGTCCACGTTCCCAGGTGGGGCCCAAGGCAGGGGGCAGCAGGAACTCTGCCCCTCCCCCAAGCAGAACCGAAAGGGCCGAGAGGCCCAACTTGGCAGCAGAGAAACATGGCAGCATAGAAAGAGAAAGGGGGAGCAGCATGCAGGGCCCCGTAGGTCCCCCAAGAAGAGCGAGGAGGTTCTAAGGCACTGACACAGGGACCCAGGGTCTCACTGCCCTCTGTGCAGCCTGCTGCCCCCCTTCGCAGCCTGGCCAGGCTGGTGGGGGAGACGCCCACTTCCCCATGGCACTGAGGTGGCCCGGGCTGCTGGGCTTTCCGAAGGAAGAGTCCGTGTGTGAAAGGTGTAGGTGTGGTCAGGGGCAGGTCCTGGCCCCAGGGCGCCTCACTAGCTGCCAGGCCGTGGCTGCCTGAGCACTGAGTACACGTCATCCACTCGGCTGAGCTGCTCGAAGAAGGGCAGAAGGTCATGGAGCTCTGTGTCACTCATGTTGTCAAACCACGAGGCCACCGGTACCTGGGCAGATGGGTGTAGGGTCACCACCCTGGACGCAGAATATGCAGGCCACCCCTGAGCGCCCATGGCTGGGTGGGCTATCTCCTTGAAGCCCCTTACCCACAGTGTTCAAATATTTTGACAGCAGCACCCAGTAAATCACATTTACATACATAACAAAGCAACAATTTTATGAAATGAAACTTAATCTAACTGTGTGCAAAGCACTCTGATATTTCCTACTTTATTTCATTTTTTCAAAACTCCAACTAGGAACCGTTAAATTATTTTTGTGACCCACTAACTGGTCACAACTGGCCACTTAAAAAATTGCACCTGCTCCAACGCCCAGCAAGCAGAATGATCTGAACGATCCATAAAGTACGGGGCGAATGGGCACAGGTCTATGAGAGGGAGGAATGGGAAGGCACCAGGCCTGGGAAACCACCCAGCTTGGGAGCAGAGGTGGGGAGAAGCCCAGATGGACGGACCCTTTTCTTGGGCCCCAGCCCCCTATCCAGGTCCTGCATGGCACTCACGGCATTGTCCGGATGGAAGACGTAGGAGGCAGGCGAGTTGTCCAAGATAAGCACCCGCCGCAAGTCTCGGCCCAGCCTGCTCAGGTCCTTGACGTAGTTCCCCCGGTGGAAGACACACGACTCACGAAACAGCCGTGCTCGGAAGGCCCCCCACTTGTCCAGCAGGTCAGCTACTGGGTCTGCATACTGTGGATGGGAGCTGAGTCATCTGGGGCCAAGGGGGATCCAGGGGCCGCTGCCCAGAGGCCACATGCTGGTGAGGAGGGGGGGTTGTGCCAGGAGCCCTGCACTCACCTTGGCCAGACTGGCAGTGAACAACACGCACTCGAAGAGCTCGCCCATTCGCTGCAGGAACTCGTCCACATAGGGCCGCTTCAGCACGTAAACCTGGGGGGCGGGCCAGTGAGGGGACTGCTGGGCCTCAGGCTGGGAGTGGGGGGTGGCAGGGGGCTGGGAGGGAAGGAGGCAGGGAAGCACAGGGGGCAGGCTGGTCCCAGGTCCTATGGGGGCCCCACTTGACCAGCCACCCCAACTGCTGCTAGGGAAACCTCCCCCTCTCAGAAGGGGATCAAAATGAACCTGTGAGTTCCAGGCTTCTGGCCCTGCCTCAAGGGGCATCACTAATTCCAGGCCCTTCCCGCTCCACGGCCTCAGCCAAATGGAGGGGCCTGGGGCAGCCCCCTCACCCCCAGGCTGCAGGGCACCGACCCCCGAGCCAAGTAATGGAGAACAGGCTGGACAGCACACAACCTATCCTGAATTACTTGAACTGGGTCCCGGGCAAGGTGGGGTAAGGGGGCGCCAAGAAGAACCCCATTCCCCGCAGGCGTTACAGTCAAGTCTCTGAGGATCTGTGTGACCCTGGATAAGTCTCACACCCTCTCTGGGCCTCTGACATTCCACATCTCCCAAAGGCTTATACGAAGCTCTCAGGATTGGTGGGAAAAGCCAAGCCCACCGCCTCCCCCCAGGACCCGGCCCCTCACCTGGTGGACAACCCCGTCGATCTCCACGGGGATGATGAAGTCAGCATTGTTCACTGGCTATGGGGGAAAAGAGCGGCTGGAGCTGCGGCCAGGCCTGCCCAGACCACCCTCCCAGGCCAGGCAGGCCCCTCCGAACCAGGGCTGGGGGCCGCGGGGCAGGCCCACCTTGAAGGAGCTGTGCACCAGGGTCTCGTCCAGGTCGATGACCACGCAGATCTTGTCTGAGTCCTGGGCCTTGGCCTCGGGGAGCAGATACTGGACCGGGGTCTGCTGTGGGGACGAGCGGGGCTGGCTGGGGGCACCTCTCTCACCCCCGTCATTTCTTCATACAAGTCTTCCCGCCTGCAGCCCTCAGGCTGGCAAGTCACAGGGACAGGGGAGAGGCCACCCTCTTCCCAGATTTGCCCCTGCCAGCTCTGGAGCCAGCGTAGGCCGCCTGGCTCTCTGGGCCTCACTTCCCCACCCGGGAAATCCAGGCAGAGAACAGCGTCCACCTACGACGGGGGCATTTAAATTCTCTTGGAGGAGCTCTCGGAGCTGTCAGGTGACAAGCTGGGTAGACCTTCCAGGGCCTGCAGGCTGGTCAAGAAAAACCCTTTCCCGAAACCCCCATCTAGGGCGAGCCCAGGTGCCCTGCAGCCCTCACCTGGCCACCACGCACCTTGGGAACAGCTCCGTTTTCCTCCACAAGCAGGGGTGCCCCACTGTGGCTGGGCAGGGCCTCTCCATCATCCCGGCAGACGCAGCAGAAAAGTGAGTGGAAGATGCCCCGGCTTCGGGGCTTCTGAGAAGCAGATGACTTCTGGTCACCTGGAACAGGGAGGCCCAAGGTGGGGGCATGCCTGTGTGCCCCGGCGCCAGCCCGGGCTCTGAGGGTCTGGACATACCCCTTTCACTGAGGGAGACGCATTAGCATGGCTCCAGGCCACCCCTCTGCTCCCACACGTCATTCCAGTGTGGGGTACACGGTACCCCCATCAGGGAGTGGGCTGGCTGGAGGGGGCACCAAGGGTCCTATCTTTTCCTCCCAGCCTCCACCTGCTAAGGTATCGGCCCCACTGGGGGCACCTCCTGACCCCACCTTTACCTGAGCAGCCCCTGCTCAGTGGGGCCCTGGAGGGCCGGGGCCTGGGGTCCACTCCCGCCTCCTTCCATACTCTCAGCCCCTGTGCGTCCAAAGTCCTCAGGTCCGAGGCTGGACGG
>NW_006290306.1:1715717-1716409 GCF_000327345.1 Myotis davidii | reverse complement strand
CTGTTTTCGCTTCTGGAAAATGGGGATAAACTTCCTGGTTTTATCTTTGATTGTTGCAGGGACCACTTCGCGGAAGTCATGAGCGAACGGTGGCCCTTGGCTCCCTCCCAGCGACTAAGATTCACACAATTACGCCCCTGACCGGACTGTGCCCGTCTGCACCCATCGCAGCCGCGGGGCCCGGGGGTGTAAGGCGGGAAAACCCAACTTTTTGCCCTGGGACCCCCCGGCCCACCTCTTCCAGCTGCCCCGCCCGGCGCCCGGCAGAGCGGCCATCACCCGGCGTCCCCGCCAGGAGGCGCCCTCTCCGCGCCGTTCCCTCGGCCGGGGACGCGCTCCCACCCCTCCGCGCAGCCACGTCCCTCCGACCTGGAAGGAACGGCCCTTTCGCGCGGCCTTCCCAGCCCTCCCCATCCCACGCCGTCTTCCGAGGCCGGGGCGGGGTGTTTGTGGCGCCCGCCCCGGGGACGCGCAGCCTGCGGCCCGGCCCTCGGTGGGGCTGACATGTCTTAGGCTTTAAACGGCGCTTCCGCCCGGTCGGTGCAGGCACACCTGGCCGCGTCCGCGCGGGTTCTTCACGAAGCAAACTCCCGTGTTACTGGCCCTGAGTGTGGGTTTCTGTTTCCTGTTTATTCTCTCCTTTCGTCGTTATTATGTATTCGTCATTTAAAAAATAACGCCAAGCCTGGACA
>NW_006290306.1:1705659-1715264 GCF_000327345.1 Myotis davidii | reverse complement strand
GGGGGGGTGGTCTGGAGGGGTGTCTTGGAGTTTCTTCACTGTGTGTGTGTGGGGGGGGCACACCCAGTGTCTCTCTCTCCCCCAGCGCTGGGGTCGCTCGCCTTAGCACATAGTTTATTTTTATTTTTCAAACCAGGAGGAACCAAGTTCTGGAGGCTGTGACTTCTCCATCCAGCACGCAGCGAACCCCATCTCCAAATGGGGAGCCGTGCAGGAAAGGCGGGTCCCAGGCAGCTCCGGGGGAAAGTCCGGTTTAACTCCGGAGCTGGGAGGACCGCAGGGGCCGCCCTGGACCTGGAATGACGCCCTGGCGGGACCTCATCGCTCACCTCGCGCCCGCGGTGACCCCCTCGCTGGCCTTTGGTCCCCTCCCCCCCGCATTCCTCGTCCCCGGGTCCCGAGGCCCGGGCCTCACTGCCCATCCACTGCGGCCCCTCCCTGCGCCACGGGAGCGAAGAGTCCTCCGCTTGTCAGCGCTTTCGCCCCCGCCCCCCATGCCCGTCGCCCGGTGGTTGTTCAGCTTCCAAGTCTGTCCAAGGCCTTCTCGGGTCCTGACCCCCCCTCTTTCCAGCTCCGCTCGCACGTGGATCGTTCCCACCCACTGAGTAGCGATTTGTTACTAACTCGGCCGCCTCCACCCGCACACCCGCCCGCGGGCGCTCCTGGCGGGATCCCTGGTCATTCGGAACCCGCCTCCCTCCGCGCCCAGCGCCGGGCCGGAGCCCCTCTAGCGCTCAGGGAACTGACCGGGGCGTCTGCGGGGGCACAGACGGCGGCGCCCCGGGGAGCTAGGGAAGGGCTGGGAGAGGCCTTTCCCCGCCCCCCCCCCTCTAGCTCGGGCGGCCCCCGGTTCTCCAGAGCCAGGCCCGGGAAGGGACTTGGCGGCTTTCTCGCTCAGGTCACCTCTTCCACGGTCGCTCTGGCCGAGCCCGACCCGTCCCATTCCGTGCCTCCTGGAGGGCCCCACTGGCATCGTTGCCCTTTTAAGAAAGAGGAAATTCTCATCAACAAGCGCCCCATCCTGAGCGCAGAGCTGGCCCCGCCGAATCCCCGGGAAATTAGGGGCACAGCGCCCGCTTCAAGTTCAACACCCGGGGAAGCCTGGCGACCCCTTCTCCGCGCTGCCGCCTCCGCTTGGGGCCAGGGTCCGAGGAACGGGAAGAGGCCGGAGGAGGGGCTTGGGGGAGCCTAGAAACCGCCCAGGGAGCGTCTGTAAAGTGCAGTCCCGGCCAGGGGCGAAGGCGTGTCGGGCGGCTCCCGGCGGCGGCGGGGGTTCCCCGCCCACACAGCTCTCGGTGACCCCCTCCTGGTCTGGGCGGATTCTGAGGCCTCAGGGCGGGAGGCCCAGTGCCCGCCTTTTCTTCCGCAGCCGGGAAGGGCGAGGGTGCGGCTGGGCATGCTTGCGGGCGCGCGGGACAGTCCCTGCCCCCAGGGGGAGCTGGGAGTCCGCGCCCTGGGAGTGTGAGGGCGGGCGTGGGAGTCCCGCTGCCGGTTTCCTGGGGAGGCGGCCGATGAATCGGGCCTCGGAGGCAGAGACTCGGGTTCCTATGACCCGGTGCCTGGAGGGGCGAGAACCGCGCCTCGGTTTTACTGCCTGGAAAATGGGATTGCTGGTGGATCAGAAAGGCGGAGGCCACTCCAGCGAGAGGAACTAGACTGCGAGAGAAGGAGGCATTGGAGTAGGTGGCTCTTTTTTAAAAAAATATTTTTATTGATTTCAGAGAGGAAGGGAGAGAGAGAAACATCAATGATGAGAGAGAACCATTGATCGGCTGCCTCCTGCACGCCTCCGCACTGGGGACCGAGCCCGCAACCCGGGCATGTGCCCTTGGCCGGAATCGAACCTGGGACCCTTCAGTCCGCAAGCCGACGCTCTATCCACCGAGCCAAACCGGCCAGGACAGGTGGCTCTTCTTGACGGGATTTTGTGCTTCCTTGGTTTCCGTTCCCCTCTTGAACGAAAATAGAACTGGCGTTGAGTTCGCATCCACCCGACTGTGTTTTAAGTGCCAGTTTGGAGCCTGCCCCCACCTGGGACTGTCAGGTCACTCCTGTAAGTGCTCAGTAAATACTTTAGGATTTTTTTTAAGTCCCGTTGCCAAGCACTGTGTTCAAGTGCTTTACACCCATTGCAAGGTTGATGTCCCACTTTACAGATGAGGACACTAAGACCTGTAGCTTAATCACTTGTCCAAGCTGGGAAACAGCAGGTCCCTATGGAACCCAGGTTGGCCTGCCCCCCAGAACTCCCACTCCATCTTCTGCCTCCACTTCCCCCACTCCCCTGTCCAACAGGCCAGTCTGCCCCATTTATTTCCCCGCTTCAAGCAAGTCCGGGGGGAGTTCATCCAGAGGGCTCCCCCGTCTGCTTCTCTTCAGGAAGCCCATACAAGAAGTGTTGGTGGGAGCTGTGAGCCAGCCGGGTGGCCCCGTGGGCAATGAGACAGGTCCAGACCTGGGGGAGGGGTGATTATGAGAACCAAACCTCTGGGGAAGCCCCAGTCCATCCCCTCCCTCCTGACCGCCCTCCCTCACTCCCTCCACCTGTTGCCTCCACTCCTTGCCCTCCCGATCCCCAAGGCACCTGCTGGCCCTACAGTACCAGGTAGGCGGTGAGGCCCAGGTAGGCTGCGCCCAGCAGGGCTACCAGGCCGAAGTAGGCGGGGTGGGGGAGGCTGGGCAGGTAGCTGACCACGAAGTAGAGGTTGATGGCGCAGATCAGTGTCATGATTGAGGAGGTGATGGCCTTGCTTAGCCTGGAGGACAGGAGGGAGACTCAGGATTGCTGCACCTCCTCCTCCTCTCCAGTGCCCACGGCCAGTCTGGAGGGGTGGGGGGGGGATGGCAAAGCCAGCTTCTCTGGGCTGTGGATCTGGAGCAGACCCTTGTCCACTTCTGCCTCTTGGGCCCTGCAGGCTCCACCCTGGTGGGATTTTGCAAGAGCAGAGTCTGAGGTGAAGGTGAAGAGCTCAGGTTCTAGAAACAGCCCTCGCCCCCAGATTTCAGTCTTGGCTCCCCCATTTGCTGGGAAACTTCCTTAACCTCTCTGAGCTCCTCTGGATAAGGGGGATGATAATGGTAATTCCTACCTCAGGGTGATGGTGAGGATCAAATCCGGTAATGCAAGTCCAATGCCTGGGATGGCGAATACTCACCAGCCATTGGCAAACTCCTGCATGAGGGTGGGCATGCTGGTGAATGTGAGGATGGGCAGCACAGCGAAGGGCAGCTGGGGAGAACGGGGAGGATGGGGCTGAGGGACCCTGCCCTCGGAATTCAGCCAGGAGGAGAGGATGGACCGGAGTGCCTTTCACCCTCTGCCTGGCTGTGTGCCCTTGGGCAAGTCTTGTAACCACTCTGTGTCTCTACCTCTGTGCCTTCCAAGTTTGTGGGGCTCCTGAGCAGGAGAGAGTGTTTGGGGGCTGTGGTCCCAGGCTGCCTGAGTTTGAACCTCAGTTCTGCCATTGGCCACTGAACTGCGTGCATCAGTTTTCCAAGCTGCAAAATGGGGACAACGGTGGTTTGTACCCCGGCTGGCTGTAGGATTATGTGAGGCTTGTTGGCAAGGTGTATGTAGATTGTGCCTGGAGGAGGGTGAACTCAATATAGGGGACTGTTGTGGTTCCTGTTTAGCTCCGCAAGGGGTCAGGGTGGTAGGGCTGCCCTCACCAGCAGGCTCTGCAGCACGTTGAGCAGGTCGTTGAGGCCTGAAAGGTCTCTCAGGTCCCTGAAGACGGCCACGAGCACGGTGGGCAGGATGGCGCAGGAGCGAGTGAGGACGACCCGGGCAAAGCGCGACCACCGCAGCTTCAGGAAGCCCTGGGGTGTGGGGTGGGCACCTTGATGGCTGGAGATTCCAGATGAAGGACCTCTGTCTCCCCTCACCCCATCTCATGCTGGGGGAACCCTCTGTTTTTGCATTTCTGAAATGGGGGGCAGCTCTGTCCCTAGTTGGCAATGGGTAGGAAGAAACTGGGGGAGTTCCCACAGCTGATGGCGGCAGACCGAAGAGTTCTATGTAAAAGCCTCCTATCAGTCCCGGGCCTGCAGCCTTGGACCAGTCGCTCACCTCTCTGAATCTCTAGTCTGAATCTCTAGTCTGCAAAGTGGGGTTTGTAAAGGCTGCTTTAAGGATCAACGAAGCCCGTGTCCCCGTAATGTGTCAATTGACCTCGCACCCCTGGCCCCAGGCCCCACCTCCATCACAAACTGTCCCGCGTAGGTGCCAGTCATGGTGGAGCTCTGCCCGGCCGCCAGGAGACCCACGGCCCAGATGTAGAGGGCGGCGGGGCCGAAGAGGCAGCCCAAGATCACGCCCTGGGGGGAGGGGTGTGGTCAGACGCGTGGCCCCGCCCTTCTCACGAGGCCCCTCCCCTCGTGGGCGTAGCCGTCGCCTGAGCGGCTCGGGCCCTCCGCGCACTCACGCCCTGGTAGATGTCCACGTCCACCGTGTGGTTGTTCCTGGGGAAGATCTTGGCGTAGTCGCGGAGGCTGCTGTTGGCACAGACGCTGAACTGCGGGCGCCCGGGCAGTAGGAGGGAGAAGGGAGGTGCACACTCAGTCTCCGAAGCTCAGACCCCCAGGCCTCGACCAGGGGCTGAGAACTGGGGGCCCGCGGGCTGAGTCTGGCCAGACATGTTTTGCTTGGGTAACAAGTTGTTTTTTTCTTTCATGTGAATTTACTGCCAACATTTAAAAGTGAGAACTCGCCCTAACCGGTTTGGCTCGGTGGATAGAACGTTGGCCTGCTGACTCGCCCCAGGTTCGATTCCGGTCAAGGTCATGTGCCTTGGTTGCGGGCACATCCCCAGTGGGGGGTGTGCAGGAGGCGGCTGATCGATGTTTCTCTCTCATCGATGTTTCTAGCTCTCTATCCCTCTCCCTTCCTCTCTGTAGAAAATCAATAAAATATATTTTTTAAAAAAAGTGAGAACTCACACGAGAACCGGGTTCCCAGGGGTCTGTTGGGCCTGTAGGAGCTGGCATTACCACAGAGGAAATAGGCTGGCAGTGCCTCAGCTGCCCCCCAGGCCTCTCTTCCTCACACTGAGCCCACCTCCCCAGCTCTGTGACTGGCCAGGTCTGGAAGGCAAGGGTTTGCCGTCCCTATTTAGACCTCTCTCCTTGTGTGGAGGAGCAGCATGAGGCCAGGGAGGGGTGTGACCGCAGGAGCTCACAGAGCCAGGCAGTGGCAGTGACCACGTGGTCAGCATTCGGTAAGCACCCCACACTGACCAGCTGTCATTTAGGACCTCGTCACAGACCCACTCGGAAAGGGAGACAGGCACAGGTCACAAACCCAGGGGGGTCACAAATCCAAGAGAGTCGGCCAAATGTCACCTCCTCCGAGTCCTCTCCTGACCACCGGGGCTGACCTGGCCCTCCCTCCACCACATCCCCGGTGATGTTCCACTGCTTCCTTTATTTCCCTCACACGATGTCCATACTCTTCCCTTCTGTGTTGATTTGATGGTTTGCTTCCTGCCTGCTCACTCTCCACCCCCCAAATCTAAGCTGCACGAGGGCAGCGTCTTCATATCATTGACTCCCGTATCCCCAGGACCCAGGGCACTGCCTGATACATCACAACTGCTTGGTAAATATTTGCTGAACGGATGACCGTTTATCTGCTAACGAAGATTATGAGCAGAGAGGACTCGGAGGAGAGCATGAGTGCTGTGCGTTCCCGCTCTACACTCGTGCTCTGACACCCTCTCCTCCCAGAACCCCCTCCCTGCAGATTGCTGGGCAAATCCTGCCCAGCTTTCCAGGTGCAGCTGGAATGCTGGGTCTCCCAAGACTTCGCTCCTCCCTCCCAGGCCCTTCCCTTGTATGTCTGTGCCTTGCAGCCTCTTTGTGTGGCTCTGACCCTCAAGAGTCTGCCTGTCCCAGCTGGCATGGCTCAGTGGTTGAGCGTCAACCTATGAACCTGCAGATCACGGTTCAATTCCTGGTCAGGGCACATGCCCGGGTTGTAAGCTCAATCTCCAGTTTGGGGTGTGCAGAAGGCAGCCGATCAATGATTCTCTCTCATCATTGATATTTCTATCTCTTTCTCCCTCTCCCTTCCTCTCTGAATTCAGTAAAAATATATTTAAAAAAGAGAGAGAGAGAGAGAGTCTGGCCCTAGCTGGTTTGGCTCAGTGGATAGAGCGTCGGCCTACTGACCTAAGGGTACCGGGTTTGATTCCAGTCAAGGGCATCTACCTCGGTTGCAGGCTCCTAACGGCGCATGTGGAGGCAACCTATCAATGTGTTTCTCTCACATCCATATTTCTCTCTGTCTTTCCCTCTTTCTTCCACTCTCTCTAAGGATCAATGGAAAAATATCCTTGGTGAGGATTTAAAAAAAAAAAGTCTGCCTGTGGGGGGCTGTGTCTCCCCAGTGGGTTGAGGATAGGGGTCCCAGCCAGAGGCCAGGATCACAGATTTCCTCTTGCTACCAATGCCTGGAGTCTAGAGCAGAGATTCAAAGAGCTTAGCTCATGGCCTGGGGCCCCCAGCAATGCTGAGGATGGGGAGGTGTGGTGGATGGGGAGGTGTGGTGGATGGGGAGGTGTGGTGGATGGGGAGGTGTGGTGGATGGGGAGGTGTGGTGGATGGGAGGTGTGATGGGTGGGAGGTATGGTGCAGCTCACCGCGTCCTGGTTGGTCTGCTGGTAGAAGGCCTGCCCAAAGACGGCCACAACAAAGAGGTTGATGAAGAATGAGACAGACAGGGCGATGGTGGCCTCAATCAGGAAGTACATGTTGGCTTCTCGGATGTCAGCCCGTCGGGTCCGGTCTATCTCTCGAGACTATAAAGGTCAAAGGGGAGGGAATAGCTCAAGTCTCTCAGGGCCACCCCAACACCTTCCACTCACACACCTCTATGTTCTCCCCAAACCCCAGTTCTCTCTAAAGCCCCCCACATGGAAGTCTGGGACAGGCCCTGGTCAGTGACCCCTTCCTGCATGCCCGGTTTATTTCTCCTGCGGCCTTTGCCCTCACCATCATTCCCCCTGCTTAGAATATCTTCTCCCCTGATCTTCCTTCCCATCCTTCATGTCTCAAAGGCCACTCCTTATAAAAGCCTTTCCCGACCACCTTTCCTAAAGTAGCCCCCGTCTCAGTCATTCTCTGTCACACTTCTCTGTTTCGTTTCCTTTAGGGCACCTTGCACAATCTAGAATTCTCTCTGACATTTTACTTGCTCATGGTCTGTCTTTCCCTCTTGTCTATCTTGCCATCGACTTCAGGAGCCAAAGGGGAGGGGCTCCAGGCTTGGAGAATGGGCCAGTGTGACGCCAAGGGACCAGGCACCTCCCTCCCTGCCCCTGTGCTCACCTTGACCAGGGCTGAGTGCAGGTAGATGTTGTGGGGCATGATGATGGCGCCAACAATGCCCACAGCCTGCAGCAACTCTGGCTGGCCGCAGCCAGGGCACGAGGGCAGGAGCAGGCCTCGAAGAAGTGGTCCCTGAGCAGGACGTGCCACCACGTACTGTGGGGAGGAGCCTGGTCAGGACAAACCTTGCCCCTGCAAAGCCATTCGCACCCTCCACCCTGACCCTGGCCCCTCAGGCTCCGCAGGGGGCAGAGAGAGGGGTGGCCTTCCTGAGAGTGTAGCAGCTCTGGCTTCCCACCTCATAGCCAAAGGTCAAGGCCATGATGGTAATAAGGAATCCAAAAAAGGCTTCCAGCTTCCGCAACCCTAGGGAGAGAGCAAAGGGGCAGAACATTCAAAACAAAACAAAAAACCATAACATAAGTGATTATTAATGGTGAGATCTTGAGCACTTTGT
The DNA here is from genome assembly GCF_000327345.1 of Myotis davidii. NCBI lineage: Eukaryota > Metazoa > Chordata > Mammalia > Chiroptera > Vespertilionidae > Myotis > Myotis davidii. The sequence continues at coordinate 1,707,481 of NW_006290306.1, read as the reverse complement.
TCCAGGCACTGTGCCAAGTGCTTAACATATGTTGGCTCAGTGAATCCTCACCACAGCCCTGTGACGTCTGTGCTGTTATTTTCCCCGTGTTCCAGATGAAGAAACAGAAGTCTGGGTAACTTGCTCAAGGCTACGCCGAGCGAGAAGCTGAGCCCTCCCCGAGAACCGCAGAGCATCCACTGGCCTTACATTCACACGCCCCAGCCCGCAGCCCCCTCAGAGGAAGGGCACACCCACCGTAGTTATCCAGGAAGAGAAAGAAGAAAGTGTCCACGATGGTGATGAGGACGCCACCCCAGAGAGGGATTCTGAAACCAGAGTGGCCTGGGTCAGCCCAGCCTGGTCCCAGGGCCCCAAACTCCCACTCTCAGGGCTGGAGACTGGAGTCTGATCTCCTGGGAGCAGGGACCCAAGTGGCCCCAGACAACTGCAGGAGAGGGGAGTGGGAGTGTGCTGGAGGTGGCAAATGGCACAGAACGGAGAGGAAGGGCCAAAGGGGTGGGGGTCCAGTATGGCAGGCAACCCGGAAGCCTGCAAGGTCACTGACATTGTGTGACTCTAGATACAATCACTTTGCATTTCTGGGTCTCTGTTTCCCCACTTGTCCAATTGGGCAACAACTCTGGGTCAAAGGGGACTGCAAGAGGAAATGGACACAGGGAAGTAAAAGGCCTGAGGAAGAAGTAGCAGCTGATCCCAGCTCTGGACTGAAGAGCCGGAGCCCGTGGGGCAGTACCGTCCCGCCGAGAGCAGACTGAACGCAATAGCTGTGCCGATGACCTCTTGCATGTCCGAGCCCACGATGGCTAGCTCGATGGTCAGCCAGAGGAGGGTGCGGGGCACCTAGGGGAGAAGGTAACCTTCCTTAAGGCTGGACAGTTGTTTGTCTCAGTCCTACGTGCACCTTTCAATACTCAGCACTGCCCTGCTGGGCTAGAAGCCTACTAACTGCATTTGCCAGCCGGCCTTGTCAGCCGGCTTCCAGTTGGGTTTGGCAGGAAACACTAATGGGAGATGAAAAGGCAGGGAGAGATCATTTCCCCTGCTTCTGGTGGCATTTCTGGCAGCAAAAGCACCTGGCCACCCAGGCGCCAGCAGCACTGGTGGCCGTTTTGGCAGAAGTGGCAATGCTCCCAGGCGCTCGGCAGCAAATGATGGCTCTTGGGCTCCTGCCCAGCAGCTTTCTGACCTCTGGGTGACACCCTCCTTCCACTGCTTGTCCCAGCTCTTCCAACACCTCTGTGGTGACATCCCTGCATTAAATACCTTTGCGATGTGTAATGTTGAAATTTTTTTTTCCTGTCTGGACACTAACAACAGCCAAGCCCCCAGTGTCCATCTCAGCCAACGACCAAGCTGCTGCCTCCCTATTTTTTTGCCTTAAGCAAGTCACTTCTCGAGGTTTCCATTCCTCCTTCTGTAAAATGGACAGGGTATATCCAGAGTCCCTTTCAGTCTGTGTGCTGTTAGTGTGAGCCTCAGTGTTCTATCAAGTGGACTTGTAACACCCCACTTGAGAGTATGTATTTATTCGATTATGGAACCTGTAAGTGGCTGTTTCGGGCTTGGGACCTGTGGGTGTTTCCTGTCCGGGCCCACCAACCTCACCTTAGGGTAGTAGAGATGGCAGATCTCACCCAAGTCCTTGCCTGTCACCACGCCCAGCCGGGCAGCAAGTCGCTGGCAGAGCAAGCCCAACACCGTGGCCCACAGCAGCACCCACAGCAGCTGCGGGAAGGCAGGGAGAGGCCTTCAGCCAGAGGGGCGAATGAGCTAACCCCAGAATTGGTGGCACCCTCTAACCAAGGACACTCCTTGGGGA
>NW_006290306.1:1700365-1705376 GCF_000327345.1 Myotis davidii | reverse complement strand
ATACATCCACATTCTGGGAGGGATGCCCTGGGGACCTTTTCCGGCCCATTAGGACCTAGCATCTCCCATGAACAGCAGCCATGCAGGCCACTCTGGGGAAAAGGGGCAAGCTGGGGTCTCCACTTTCTTAATCGGGTCACCCTCCCTCCCCACAGTGCCCCAACTCCATTACTTTGAATCCAGCCACAGCACCAGCCTGCAGGTCCGACTCGATGTTTCCTGGGTCCAGGAAAGCGATGCTCATGAGGAAGCCAGGCCCCGTGAAGGCCCACAGCTTCCTCAGGCTGAACGTGCCCTGTGGGTGGAAATGGGGTGAGGATGTCCTGGGTCTAGAGGCTGCAATAACTGGCGTTGGTTCACCACCAGCTGAATTCCAAGGGGCTCATCAGCCCAGGCTGGCCAGCCCGGCCCTCTATTCCCCATTCCTGGAACCGCATTCCCCAGGGGTTAGTGGAGGATACGGGGTGGGAGGAAGCAGCAGGATTTGCTAAGTAACAGCCCATCGGCCGCTATGGATCCAGCACATTCAGCAGCCTGCCTGCACCTGACCGGCTTACCTCCTGCAGACCCTGACTCTGCAGATCCCAGAGCCCCAATAGGGGATTTTCCTGGGGTCAGGCCTCCCTGGTCCAGTTCCTCCCTCCCCAGCTCCTTGTCAGACCATAGGTCGTCCTCTCTGGAGTCCACTGAGCCAAGGGCCCCCCACCCCAAGCCAAGGGCCCCCCACCCCATTCCAGGGCTTGGTCTGGCAGCCTGGGCTCTGCTAAAGATTCTGGAAATGCAGGTGACAGCATCTAGAAGCCAGCCCACAACCTCCTTTGCTCCTCCCGATACCCTTATCTAGGTCCCTTCCTTTAGCAACCAATCCTCGAGGCTCCAACCTGAATTCACCCCAAGTCCCTTTGCCTTCATAGGAAAGCTGGGATTCATCCAGAAAGCCATTGATGATTTTTAGATAAGTGGTAAGCTAAGTGATGGAGATAGAAGCAGGAAGGGGGCAGTTACACTGTCTCACCGCGGCTCAGAGCTGGAAGGGACTTGCCATGGTCTTCAGGGGACTCCCTCACCCAGCCCGTGAGACACACCCCACCCCGCCCCCATATTGTCCTGTCAATCCTGAAAGAGTCCAGGAAGTTTCCAGTATTCCCACCGGCTTTGTGTCCGGGATGGAGATCTTCTCACTCAGGTAGGTCTCTCCGGGAGGTGCTTGCTGTGGCCCTGCGCTGGGCGGGCTGGAGATGGAGCCATAGCTGGGACTGCTTAGCCTTCGAGGAACCCTGTCACCTGCAAAGGTGAGTGACCTGCTGCTTTCGGTGGCCCAGGGCTAAAGCCATGTGTCCTCCCCTGCCTCCTCCTGGCAAAGTGCAGAATCAAAGCCCAGCTGAATAGGGGCCCTTGACTTCCATGTAGGGTCCATGACCTTCACCCCCTGACCAAATGTTCCATACAATGTCAGAAGTGGAGCCTTCAGCATTACTCTCCTTCCATGTGAGTGCAAAGGTCCCCACATCCAGATCTCTCCTGCCACAGAGGATGTGGAGGGGGACACGGGGCTCGGAGGAGGGCTGACTGACACTAACACTGGCACGTGTGCCCCTTGGCCTCACCCCTGCCTCCTCCAGCAGCCAAAGAACTTCCAGGGGCTCCAAGGACACAGGGATCAGACAAAGGGGATGCAAAGAACCCAACCCCAGGCTCGTGTCCGGAATTATGGCCCAGACCAGGACTCCCATGGGACCAGGGGTTCCTTTGCCCCCCTGACTCTCCCCTCCCCACTCCTGGAGGGGGATACTCACTCGCCATGAGGACGACAGGTCAGGCGCTTTCTGCGTGTGAGTGGCGTGCTGCCCGCTCCTCAGCCGCCGGCTCTCTCTGGGTGCCAGTACATGTCAGTGTGTGAGCCCACACCCTCTCGCCCATCCGTCATGAGCCCGGCTGTCCTCACACACATGGGGCGTTGTGAAACACTTTCCGAGGCAGAAGTGGCCAGCTTTGGCGGAAAGGTCTCCTTGGACTTCTGTTCCCCTTCTGGCCTGAGCCCCACAATATCTGTGGCTCCCTTCCAGGCACCCCATGTTCTGCATCACCCAAGTTAGCCCTGATTTCCAGATAGTTTCTACCACTTGGGCATTCACATCCATATCACTTGACTTCCCCCCACCCACCTCCTACATAAGCAGTCCAGCTCTTCTCCTGGAGTCCCTTGACCACTGGTTGGGCTGATGGGAGGGAGGGAGTCCTGATGGCTACCTAGGCTTCATTTCCTATTGAGTGCCTCAGAGGAAAACACTTTCCAGACACTGCCTCAGGGACATGCATTCAGTACTCTGGCCAAGGCGATCCTCATAAGACAGGGGCACTGAGTCCTGGCCCTGGTTCTGCCACTCGTTCACTTGAGATTGTCACCAGATCATGTCTTCTCTCTGAGTTTGTTTCTTCGATTAAATAAAGGATTCAAACTACCTAAGAGGTTAAAATGTAGATGCCCATGGAGGCCAGGTTGGTAAGATCAACTATAAGACAGGTTGGGAGTAAGAAAAACAGCACTAGCTCAGTGTTAAATGACATATGATGCTGAGCCTCTGTGTGAGGAGACAGTAGGGAACAGTGGTGACTGTAGCAAAACAGAGGTCAGGTATTCTGTCTGAGGAGGGCAGTGTCTATGGAGTTCCAGCCAATTGCCATGTGGGCCGATTGTCACAGTGCCTTCTGATTTGTCAAGGATGCTAGGAATTTTATGCAAAATAGGCTTTTTGAATACTAGACCCCAAAACATTGAAAATATTGTATAATCTAAACAAAACATCCCTACGGGCTGGGTTCTACTTGAGAGGTATTATCCTGTAACCTCTGGATAAACGGTGGGCAAGACTCCTCCAGCTCCCAGTCTCTTCCCTTTGGCAGCTTCTGTGCTCCCCATTTCCCTTCCTCAAGTTCTTCTCCCTCCCAAACCCCTCATGTCTTCTATCTTGTGGCCTTCTTTTTCTGTCAAGAAGATTCAAAACTGGAATTGTTATGGAGTGTCCAACTCCAAAGTCTGAGATCTCAAGACCCAGAGAGAACCCAGTCAGGTTCTCAGGGCCAGACCTGATCTGGGATGTGATGTATGCCGATGTTGAATCAAAAACTTTACCAAAGCTCGGAAACCCAGGGTCAGAGGAGGCAGTCAATACCCTGACTCCTGGTTGATGGAGGAGACTGGAGGGACTGGAAAGTGGGGGAGTGGGGTGAATGATGAGTCAGACAGGAGAGAGCAGCATCATGATTTGTGCAACCCTATTGCTCAAGCTCCCATCACCGTCCCTGACCACTAGGTTTGTGCACATTTCCCAATCACTGCCTTGGGCTCAAGTGGGCATGGCTGGTGTAGTATGTTGTGAGGGTTAATTTTATGTGCCAACTTGATTGGACCAGGATGTGACTGGATATGTGGGTGTGCTGATGAGGGTGTTTTTGGAGGAGATCAACTTTGAACTGGTAGACTGAGTGAAGTGGATTTCCATTGCTGTTGTGGATGGGCCTCATCCGGACAACTGAAGACCTAAATAGAACAAAAGGCTGAGTAAGGGAGAACTCTCTCTCTCTGCCTGACTGCCTGTGAACTAGGTTTGTTTTTTTCCTGCCTTCAGACTTAGCTTTGACTGGAACTTACACCGTGGAAATTACCCTTCCTACTTCTCAGGCCTTCAGACTGGAATTATGTATGCCATTGGCTCTCCTGGGTCTCCAACTTGCACAGATCAGTAGGCTTCTCAACCTCCATACTCATGTGAGCCAATTCCCTATGTATACTAGTCTATCTATCTATTACAGGGTCCTCAAACTATGGCCCACAGGCCACATGCAAATACAAATATTGTATTTGTTCCCGTTTTTGTTTTTGTTTTTTTAATATATTTTATTGATTTTTTTACAGAGAGGAATGGAGAGGGATAGAGAGTTAGAAACATCGATGAGAGAGAAACATCGATCAGCTTCCTCCTGCACACCTCCTACTGGGTATGTGCCCGCAACCAAGGTACATGCCCCTCACTGGAATCGAACCTGGGACCTTTCAGTCTGCAGGCTGACGCTCTATCCACTGAGCCAAACCACCTTGTCTACGCTGCCTCCATCGTGTGACTGCCCTAAAATTTTATCTATCTATCTATCTATCTATCTATCTATCTATCATTTCCATCTCTCTATCTATTGGTTCTGTTTCTCTGAAGAACCATGACTAAGACAGATGTCTTCTTTGTATCTTTTGTGGGGCCTTTCTTATAGTTAGGGACTCAATAAGTATAATTGATTAACAACTGATCAATACTCCGTACAACCTTTAACTTAACCATTATAGTGTAATGGTTAAGAGCAGAGGTTCTGACAGAGTAGCAGAGAGCGGGAGCTGTGTGAGCTAGAGGATTAGAAACCTGCATATCAGTCCCCTTGCACCTGGAGCTGTTGCTGGATACTGAACCCTGCATGTGTGCAGTGAAATTTCATGAAACCCAATTCACTCAAAGTGAAGCACAAACCGAAATGTAAATATAAAACTTTTAGAAAAAATAAGTAGGAGAAAATCTTTAGAATCCAAGACTAAACAAAGACTTGTTAGACTTTACACCAAAAAGCATGATCCATAAAAGGGAGAAACTGATCAATTGGATCTCATAAAACTTAAAAACTTTTTTTCTGTGAAGGACCCTGTAAAAAGATAAAAAGACAAGCTAAAGACTCAGAGAAAATATTTGCAAACCACTTATCTGACAAAGGACCCGTATCTAGAGATAGAAAAATCTCTTAAACTCAACAGTAAAAAAATCAGACGAGCCGAAACCGGTTTGGCTCAGTGGATGGAGCGTCGGCCTACGGACTGAAGGGTCCCAGGTTCGATTCCGGTCAAGGGCATGTGCCTGGGTTGCGGGCACATCCCCAGTGGGAGATGTGCAGGAGGCAGCTGATTGATGTCTCTCTCTCATCGATGTTTCTAACTCTCTATCTCTCTCCCTTCCTCTCTGTAAAAAATCAA
>NW_006290306.1:1696505-1700323 GCF_000327345.1 Myotis davidii | reverse complement strand
CCCCGCCATGGTGGCTTCATCTGGAAGGAAATCTGGAATGACATCTGGAATGTTGTTCAGCTGTCCGGTCTAATTAGCATATTATGCTTTTATTATACATGACTAGAGGCCTGGTGAATGAAATTCATTCACAGGAGGGGGGTGTGTGTGTCCTTCAGCCCAGCCTGCACCCTCTCCAATCCGGGCCGTGAAAGGGATGTCCTACTGCCCATTTAGGCCCGATCCCGGTGGGGGGTCTCATATTGGAGAGTGCGCAGGCTGGGCTGAGGGACACCCCCCCCCGCACGAATTTCATGCACTGGGCCTCTAGATCAATTATAAATGGCAAAAATTATGAACAGGCATTATCAAACAGATGTACAGATGGCAAGGAGCCCCTGAAAAGATGTTTAGCATCCCTAGCCATTAAGGAGGTGCAAAGAGAACCATAATGAGATATCACTACACCCCTATCAGGATGGCTAAAATAAAAACCAGTCGTAGCACCAAACGTTGGCAATGATGTGGAGAAACCAGACCCCTCATAAGATATGGGTGGGAGTGCCGAAAGCATTCCTGGCACTTCAGAAGTACTAAAGATTTGTTTTCCCTTTGCTCAGAGAAGCATGTTTCCTAGTGTTATGGAGCAAGAAGAGAGGGGTCATAGAAGTTCCAGGAACAAGTGATACCATCTAAAAACAACCCAGTTTTGAAATGGGTGTCACAGACCAGGCAGGAAGGTGGCTGACTCCTTCCCAAGTCATCTGACGCATGACAGCAAGGCTCTCTGTTGGTCGGATGTTCCTGCCCAACCCTCTTCCCCACGGTTGCAGATTATTGGGGTTGGAGGGGGTTACTGTATCTCTGCAGAAATATTCTGGGTGCACTAGGCTGAGTCAGCCTCCGTTTCAGTTCTCCACAGAGAACTGGCCAGGGCCCTGCCTTCCTCGGGGTGACCCATCCCCAACCCCTCCCACCCTGTTGGGCTCCAGCCTTCTGTTCCCAACATGCCAGGCTCAAACCCTTTGCACTTGCTGTTCCCTCTGCCTAGAATGCTTTTCCCGCAGCTCTTCACAGGTCTGACTTCTTGTCATTTAGGTCCCAGCTCAACTGAGACCCCAGAAGCCCATGAAGTCCACCCTCACCTCTGCAACCCTGAGTCACTGTACTCACAACTTGGTTTTATCTGTTTTCATCAATGTCTGAAATTTCACATCTGAAATGAACGTTTGTGTTTATTGTCCATCTCTCCATGTTGCCTGGGGACAGGGACTTTGTCTTGTCACTGCTGATCTCCCAGCGCCACAAATAATCCTGGCACTTGGAAAGGGTCCAATAGTTGTTCAACTACTTGCCTGATTGAATGAAAGGAGCTTACTCTCTACTATCTAATATGGCAGCCACTAGCCACGTGTGGCTATTGAAATTGAAATGAATTTAAATTAAAGTAAAACCCCAGTTCCTAGCCATATTTACCACGTTTCTAGTTGTCAGTGGCCACATGTGATTAGTGGCTACCACACTGGACGCTGCAGGTACAGAGCATTCCTATCATTGCAGAAAGCATTGTTGGATGTCCTGCTCTAGACCATGCACATACATTGCACTTTCTTACTTCTGCTTATGTCATTTTCTCTGCCTGGAATGCTTTATCGGACCTTTAATAAAAATGCTACACATGTAGAATTTGGCAACCTGTTAAAGCAAACAAACAAAAGCCTTAATATCAATGCAACAATTACACTCCTCAGAATGTATCCTTGGGGGGAGGGGACACATATGTGATGCCCTTTGTAATACTTTAAGCAATAAAAAAAAGAATGTATCCTTAAGAAAATAATTGCTGATATATGCAAAGATTTAGCTACAAGGATATTCAATGCAGCAGGGTTTATGATAGTAAAAAATAAAAAGGCAGGGGAGGGGAGAGATTGGTTACCTTATCGTAGAATCATCAAAAAATGTATACACACTTTGAATAATTATTAATTTTGTAATACTTTAAGCAATAAAAAAAAGAATGTATCCTTAAGAAAATAATTGCTGATATATGCAAAGATTTAGCTACAAGGATATTCAATGCAGCAGGGTTTATGATAGTAAAAAATAAAAAGGCAGGGGAGGGGAGAGATTGGTTACCTTATCGTAGAATCATCAAAAAATGTATACACACTTTGAATAATTATTAATTCCAATGTGTTAAGTCTGCAAAGAAAGAAACATCAATTGAGCTATCAGCTGTTAAAATGTGTATACATTTGTGGGGATACCCTGTAGAAGACTGTAGTGACAGGGAAATATTTTCAAAATATATTGCTAAATGAAAGAACCCATTAAAACACATGAAAAAAGTTACAAAACACAAGGAGATTGGGGTGGGAATCTAGGGAGATTCCAACTTTATCCGTATGAAACTTTCCAAGAATGCAATTACCAGTTACTGAGAATCAATTACTGTATGATTTCACTTTTTGTTAAATGAAGTCCCTTAGAACTGTGAAGACCAGATCAAACATTCTATGCAAAAGTGTTTGACAGAGTAATTGCTGAACAAACACCACGTTTTGCTAGAAAAAAAGAGTAGAGAGAATATTTGCCAAAACCTGAAGAGTGGCTGCTTCTAGGTAGAAGAATTGAAGTGAATTCACTTCTTCTCTTGGTTTATCACCTTTTTCTAAGGTTTTTCTAATGAGCATAGGGGAAGGGGACAATAAAATACATTATTAAAAATTCTTTAAGTTGCCCAGTAAGCATGGCTCAGTGTTGAGGTTAACCTATGAACCAGGAGGTGAGTGTTCAATTCCCAGTCAGCACATGCCCAGGCTGCAGGCTCAGTCCCCAGTGGGGGACGTGCAGGAGGCAGCTGATCAACGATTCTCTCTCATCATTGATGTTTCTCTCTCTTTTTTTTTTCTCTCTGAAATCAATAAAAATACATTTTTAAAAATTCTTTCAGACTCAAGTGACAGTTCTCCATGAAGCCTTCCTTCCCTGATTCCTGGGCCATGAACTAGCCCCTACTCCCAGCCTTGGAGATACTGGCTGGTATTGCTCACCGGAATGCAGAACTTCTCCGAGGCCCTCCTCTCGCAGCAGGAAGTTGGATGAATGAACTGACCGAGGGCACCCCCATTGCCAGCTGCCTTCTGGGCGCTCGCCTAACATTTGTTACCGAGCAGCAGCTAGCACTGGGCAGAAACAAGCTCCTGGATAGCAAGGAACCTAACGGAGGAAGTGATCACCTGCCCATCTATTTCCTCCGGGAGCCGATAAATGGGGACCATCACACGCAGTTTGTGGGGATCCGAAGGTCAGTGAGAATGGGGAGCTGGCAGCGGGTGCCGGGAGGCTTCGGAGGAGAGGAGGAGAGGAGCGAGACCAGTGGTGGTCAGGGTCCCTTCCCCATCTCTCCCCCGACGTCACCTGCTCTTTTTCTTGGGGTGGGGGAGCGGGCAGTTACGTTACGTGGTACCCGGAGTGATCCCGAGTGGCAAGAAGCCCCACCCCCGCTAACCGAGTGACTAAGAGCGTGGGTTTTGGAATGTAACCTCAGGATTTGAATCCAGCTCCCCACGTGCTCACTCTAAGAGCTATTTAACCTTTCTGTGCCTCTAGCTTCTTATCTGCAAAATGGGGATAATGATGGAAAGAGCATTTAGGAAGACAGGCTGAGATTCTTTTGATAAACGATGTCAAGGGCTCCTATTCTTAGTCAAGACACAGGCTGGCCAGGGAAGGTTCCAGCTCGGTTTATTCCATCAAAAGCGCAGCAGGGAAAGCAAGGCCTCCGGGTCTCTGCCGGGCCCCAGCCTCAGGGCTCGGGCCTGGTGCCTGCCCCG
>NW_006290306.1:1687914-1696357 GCF_000327345.1 Myotis davidii | reverse complement strand
CAACCCGGTAGGAAGAGAGATCTTTAACTTTGGGATTTATGCGGGGGGAGGGGGGCCCTGGGGGAGCGGGTATAGGCACCCCAGGCTGGGGGCAGCCTCTCCTCACCTTCCGTTCCAGGAACCTCGAGTGCAGCTCTATGTCCTCCTCCCACGCCAGGGGCTTCTTCTCAAACACTGGGCGAGGCTCAATCTCATCTGGGAGCCAAGGGAGGAAGGTTGTGCATCCACCCCCAGAACCCCCCTCGGATACACAGGGGAGCCCAAGAGCACCCAGATTGCAGGCAGGTGAAACCCAGGGTCCGCCCACATGGGCACAGTTGCTGGCAGTGGGTCCCTGCAAAATGACCCTCCCCTAATGGCCTTGGGGTCAAGGGCTGGAGGGTAAAGCTTCTATATCGGATCTCCAGCTCTGATGGCACCCATAGCACCCTCAATCCAGCCCCTGCAAGGTGGGGGAGGGGGGCTGGGTGTTCCCACTCTCCCACCAACTAGAGGCTTCACTCACCTTCCTCCCTCAAGACGGGCATCTTGGTGATGATGCAGCAGCCGGGGGAGCCCACCTGGACTCGCTTGGCCAGGTGCCTGGAGTGCCACACAGGAGAAGGTGCCACACAGGAAAATTCCTAGACCAGCCCACTCCCTTGAAAGGCAGCCGTCCTGGGGGCTTCCCTTTACTGCTGTCCTCCCACTTATCTTTGAGTTCCCAGGTCAAGTTCATTTCCAATTCCCCCAGTAATGGCTCTTGCTTTTCAAACTGGGCACTGTTCCTACCCCTGAAGATACACGCTGGTGTGCCAGGACTGGACCAAAACCTTTAGAGTCGTAATCACTAAAAAAATCATGAGCCTCTGATACGTGACGTGCAAAACAGCAACCACACGCTAAGTGATGAACTAAGGGAGCCCAAGAATGCTCTGATGACCCTGTTTAGTGTAGTGAGCATGTCAATACCTCTTCAGAAATGTCAAGAAACAAATTCTTCTCCCCCTCCCACATTTCCTCACGGTTTGGTCGCCTGCATGTTGCTGAGGACAGCTTAGCCGTGCGCCAGAATGCTTCTCCCAGCATCTTACTGCGTGCTGAGTTTACCAATGTGAAACCCGGCACCTGTGACAGCTGCATTAACTATGCCTTAGGTCCTGGGGAATTGGTGTGAGCGTCCTCTGCCACTTAGGGCTCTGTGGTGAGGTCTGGGAGGCGTCATGAGGACCAGGAGAGTAAGTGAGTAAGTGAAGAAAGGGTGAAAGGTGTGGCTAAAGCAGGGGCACTCAGATCTCAACAGCATCTCTTCCTCGTGGTATCCCCAGAAACAGTGGTCTTCCTTCTCCCATCAGCCTCCAAGGCTGAGTGCCCAGGCTGTGCTCACACTGCCCCCTGGGCCTGCCCCAGTAGCTCACCCGTCAGACAGTAGGTAGAACTGGCAGGAGAAGGGGATCCCCTCCACCGAGTGCACGGTCTGCTCCACGATGAATGCGTCCGCCTGCTGACGGCCCACCTGGATGGTCTGGGAGCCCAGGGCTTTCTGGCAGCAGCCAAAAAGGAGAGAAGGAGGGGAGGTGGATGCCCACCAGGGTCTCTCTGACAGTCTTTCCCTGGCCCTTTTCTCCCTCTCACAGCTTCATTCCTTGTTCATCAGTAATGAGCAACAATTGGCTGTCCAGGCACCACAAGATTTGAGTTGTGCCCCAAAGTTAAGTTGGGGGTCCCCTCATAGCCAGCACCAGCCTGTTCCTGCCCCAATCCCTCCCCATGACCACATGCTTCTAGTTGGTAGATTCTGTTACAAGGATGAGGATCAACCAATTACGTGTGTGTGTGTGTGTGTGTGTGTGTGTGTGTGTGTTGGGGTTGGGGGCAGTGGAGCTCTGAGGGGTGGGACTAACTAGGACTTGTGGCCCCTCCTGCTGCAGGCAGGATGCCCTGCTGGAACTAAAACATAAGCCCCTGGTAGGGCTGCAGCCATGGGGAGAAAAGTGCTAACGCAAAACACGTGTTTCCGAGAAAACGGGTAAATGGCATGTGCCTGTTTGTGTCCAACACATTGCTAGGGCTCCCTGCAATATGTGATAGAAAAGGCTAGAATGTCATTCACAAAGTTGGTCAAATCAGCCCCTAAGTGTGTGTCCAGAGGCACGGCTTTAAAATCACGTATTGCAGGGAGTCCTAGGTATGTTGATTATGAAATTTTAGCCAAAACAAAAGAAAGGAAAAAAAAAAAAAGGAAGACCCTTCAGGGTTAAGACACAATAAAGAATATTTAAGTGTACTTGGAGATACTGCATTTCCTGACGTTAAAAATATGTTTCTTTTTCCTGGACTGAGTGTTGTTTCCCTCACCTGCTCACCTTTTAGTCCCTCTCCCCGACTCCACCTGCCCCCGCTTGATCTCCTCGATCTACCTTCTCCTGCCTGTGGAAGCCCCTGTCCCTTGCCCTGGTTTCATCCCCATTCCACTCCCCTTCCACTCTGTAGTTTTCTCTTCCCCTACTTCAGCATTTTCCTGCCCCTTCTAGTTTTCCCCAGGCCAAGTCCACGTCCCCCCACCCCCCCCCCCCCCCCCCCCAGCCCCGCCCCGCCCTGCTGGAGATCCCTCACGTAGGTGGAATAGCAGAATTTGCCCTCCATGTCCAAGGCCAGGAAGCGGGCATTACTGGGCACCATCTGCCTCCAGGCCATCACCCTCAGCAGCAGCAGGTTGGCAGCCTGGGAGATGAAGCCTGCAGTTGAGTGCCAGGGGAAGAATGTCACTTCGTTCCTCACTTCCTGTTCAGGACAAAAATGTGTTAGGAACATAGAGCCAGAAAGGGACAGGGCGGGCGGGCAAGCCAGGTGTTGGGCATACAGTCCTCACTGAGCCCCCTCTCCAGGTTCTGATGCAATTTGGCCTCCTGGTGTCCAGAGGATATGGAGGACGGTCCCCACCTGGCTCCCACCCTCACCTCACCCTCCTTGATACTTCTGGTCATGGCCAGCTGGTCCCCCTGCTTCAGCAAACTTGTCTTCTGCTCCATGGGGAGGATGTGGAACTGAGGGCCAGAGCATGGAGAGGAGAATCAGGGGCTCCCAGGATTGTATACGAATGCCCCCCTCCCCGACCAAAGGTCACCTTATCCATTCTCCTTTATAAGTGAGAAAACCAAGGGGAGATTCGGATAGAAAACCTTCCATGTGCAGGAAAGCCCACGAATAGAAGTCATGTGATGGTGCAGAATAAAGTTAAAAAGCAAATACACTTCAAATACAGGCTTCAAAGATGGGAACGGTTTGTGTGGGAAGGTTCTTAGGCAAAAGGGGCTTCCACAGTGTAGGCAGGCCACGTTCCAGAAGTTAATGAAGTGGCTGGGGCGGTTGTGAGGGGCACAGAGCAGGAGAATTTGGAGGCAGGTGGTGACAGGCCCTTAGGAAAGGTCAGGTTCTGGGAAAGGTCAGCCAGCGTGGCCCTAGGAGATGCCCGGCTCTCAGGCTGGAGGGGTCCAGCTGGCTGGACCCAGCGTTTGTGTATTAGAAGGCCCTCAGAAGCAGCCTGCTGCTGGCCTCCTGTTCCCTGGATGGATCGTTTCCCAGGCTTTTGTAGGGATTACAGGGTAACTGAGGAGAGAGTTAGGGTGACATTCTATTGAACCTCTTTCCTTCCTCTTCTCTTTCTCCCAGGGTCTCTATTCTCTCACCCTGGATTGGGGTCAAGGTTCGGGGCTCCAGAAGTTACCTTGATGAACTCCTGACTATGTTGTTCCACGATCTCCAGGTTCCAGGTGAGATAGCCTGGGGCAGAAGGAGGGGAACAATGCCATTGAGAGAGACAGTGTTGGAGATTGCAGGAGGGGAGGGTGATGGCCCAGGTTGGAAGGCCCAAGTAGAGTGTGGCCATAGCAAAAACTAGACAGAATTGATGCTCTTGTCCTGAGTCTCCCCCACCTCCCTCACACTCTGCCTCATTCTGGTCCCACGGTGAAGTCCAAGGGTTGGTACTAAGCAAAGTCCTGGGGATGGAGAAGGGGAGGAGAGGGGTGCTGGGGTAGGGGGAGGGAGGGTGTTCTGCAGCAGGGACTCTACCCAGGAGAGAGTTTCCGCAGAGCATTTTGTCCACGAAGCCACGGCTAAAGGCGTGCACAAGGGCGCATGGCAACATGGTGCCCGTGTTGTCTTCGTGTTTCCCACTCTGCACCTCAATGGTCAGCTCTCCCTGAGGCTCCCCTGTTTTCGAGACCATGGCCAGAGTCTCAGAGAAGAACAGCATCTGCAGCTCCTCCTGGCCTGGGGGAGGGAGGTTCCGTGGGGACAGTTAAAGCCCCAGCTCCCAGCCTCAACTCTCTGATTCCCTGGCCACTAGTATCCCACAGTCCCTACCCACTCGCTCCTCATCCCCGTCTCCCAGGCAGCCCCTACAGCAGCCAGCAGGTGAAGACACTCCCAGCGACCCCCATGTCCCTGGTCTTCCCTTGAAAAATACCAACAAATATCAACCCTTTCTGAGTCCCAGGAGAATCAAGGCTGAGAGAGACCAGGCCAGGTCTGGGCCTTCCTTCTCTCTCCCCTCCTCTCCACACTTGTGCCCCCGACCCCCTGCCACACACACACACACACACACACACACACACACACACACACACACATACACTGCCCAGGCTCACTGAGGGAGTTGAGGAAGTGAATGGCTTCAGCATTGGCCTCTGGGGGTGGCGGACTCTCTGGGGCTGGGGCCGGCTGGTCCTTGGCCTTGAGGCCTATGGAAGGAAAAGAGGCTGGGATGGCCGACCCCAGAGAGGAGGACAGGGGTGGGCAATGGTCCCAAGAGCAGATTCCTCCGAGGCTACCTCCGGGCAGGTTGTGAGGGAGAAGGTCGCCCTCCCCTCCCCAGCCCCAGCAGCCCTCTTCCCACCTTTGGATTGAACTTTGGAGGACATGCTGCCTGCTGCCTGCTGCCTGCCACCCGGTCTGTTTCCAGCTGTCTCCATGGCAACTAGGAGCTAGCTACTGTCTCTTAAAGGGCCATTTCCCACTTCACCAAACACCCAGATCTTAGAGCAGTGGTTCTCAACCTTCCTAATGCCGTGACCCTTTAATACAGTTCCTCATGCTGTGGTGACCCCCAACCATAAAATTATTTTTGTTGCTACCTCATCACTGTAATTTTGCTACTGTTATGAACCTTAATGTAAATATCTGATATGCAGGATGTATTTTCATTGTTACAAATTGAACATAATTAAAGCATAGTGATTAATCACAAAACAATATGTAATTATATATGTGTTTTCTGATGGTCTTGGGCGCCCCCTGTGAAAGGGTCGTTCGACCCCCAAAGGGGTCGCGACCCACAGGTTGAGAACGGAACTGGTTGGAATTGCACGTGGGTTCCGGGACTCAGCACAAGCCTGAGGTACTGTCCAGCAGAGGGAGCACGTGACATTCTTAAGAGGCCCGATGGTGACATGGATGATTAGCATGGCCTTAGATGTGGCCCTGAGTCAGACTGCCCTCACGCACAGAACCCAATTCAGAACCCAATTCGATGGCCTGTGAATAGCTCTGCGGGTTGTGGTCCTAACACGTAACAGAGATGGTGGTACAGTGACAGTGCAGCAAACTTATAACCATGCTGACTCTAGGCCAGGCACTGTCCATAGGGCCTCACATACATGATCTCAAGCTGCAGAATAATCTTGTGAGCAGGCACTTCCCCCCTCCATTTGATGGCTGAGGAAACGGAGGCACCAAGAGATTACATGTCTTCCCAGTCACACAGCTAGTAACTGGCAGAGCCAGGACTCAACCCACGTCAGTCTGGCTCCAGAGTCAGAATTCAGAGAAATGAAGAAGTAAATTCATTGAATCTAAACAAATGGTGCCATAACATGGGTAGTAATTAAAGACAAAGGCTTGAAAATTGAGTTATGATGTATTCAAACCCCAGGTTCTGGGCCATCTGATCCCCACTTGTAAGTGTTGGTCTGGGTGAGTGGCTATAAAAAGGGGCTCAACCTAACAGGTTCACACAGAAGAAAAACCTTGGGAGGAGGTGGGGAGATGGGTAGAAAAGGTAAAAGAAAGTATTAAGAAGTACAAACTGTCAGTTATAAAATAAGCCCCGGGGATGCAATGTGCAGCATAGGGAATGGAGTCCATAATATTGTAATTACTATGTACGGTAACAGATCGGTACCAGATGTATTGAGGTGATAACTTTGTAAGGTATATAAATACCTAATCCGCCGAAGCCGGTTTGGCTCAGTGGATGGAGCGTCGGCCTGCGGACTGGAAGGTCCCAGGTTCGATTCCGGTCAAGGGCATGTACCTGGGTTGCGGGCGCATCCCCGGTGGGGGATGTGCGGGAGGCGGCTGATCGATGTTTCTCTCTCATCGATGTTTCTGACTCTCTGTCTCTCTCCCTTCCTCTCTGTAAAAAATCAATAAAATATATTTTAAAAAAATACCTAATCACTATGTTGTACACATGAAACTAATATAATATTGTATGTTGACATAAGAGAAAAATCTTGACATAAAATCTTAGTCAGCTAAGGAGGTGTGTTCCTCACTCCCCATCCCCTCCCCCACACCATATCACTTGGGAAGGTAAACTTCAGATAGCTCTTTACTGGGTAATTATCTATCAACTTTAGGAAAATTTAGAATTATGTGTGGAACTGTTTAAGAGAATCAAACTAACAGTGTTAATGTGTGTGTGTGGGGGGGGTTGTGTGTGTTGCATTGTGCATATTTGGTATTTTAAGTACTTGAAATGTTTAAAATAATTTGGCATAGTGGGGTGCTTAAAAGATGAGCCTGGAGATTCTAATTTAAATCAGACAGTGGAATCATTTATTTAGACTGTTCTTCGAAGTTAAATTCTTATTGGGATTGTAAAAACATTAAAACAAAAAAAAATCTTCAAATTCACTGCATTTAAATGTTTACTTATTAGAATGCAATAAAAGTACTTGGGAGGTTAGTTTGTCAATCAATTGCTTTATTTAAAAAAATTTTAAAAGAACTGAGTTCTTTTCATTTTACTTAATTTTTTTGCAGCTTTATTGAGATGTAATCATTATACAACAATTACTATAAAAAAGAAAATATGGCCAGTGTGGCTCAGTTGGTTGCGCTGGTCAGGGCACCTGGCAGGCTCAATCCCCAGTAGGAGGCCTGTAGGAGGCAGCTGTGGGTGTTTCTCTTTCACATTGATGTCTCTCTCTCTCTAAAATAAATTTAAAAATATTTTTTAAAAAGAAAATATGGTAATCTACTTATATATAGGATAAATAAGTGCAATATAAACTGCCTAAAGCCATTTTATTTTAAAAAGAAGACCATTTAGTAATCAAAGACCCCTTAGAGGTTATTAATAGTCATTAGATATGTGATTAGAATGATATGACTGGTAATTGAACTTAAGAATTTTTGAAATGCTTTAAAATATGCATTTTAAGAAAGTGAGCATTAATTTTTAAAAGCCAAAGTGATTTATGAATAAGCCTCTCTCTGCACGTGAGCCATCAGTGGCAATAGGAAAACTCACAGTTGCTTTGGAAAGCAGTTTATTATTTCCTCAAAAAGTTAAACATGGAGTTACTGCATGACTTAGCAATTCCACTCCTAGGTATATACCCAAGAGCACTGAAAACATGTCTACGCAAAAACTTATACACAGATGTTCATAGCACCATTATTCATAATAGTCAAAAAGTGAAAGCAACCCAACTGTCATCAGCTGATGAATGGATAAGCAAAATGTGGTAAATAAATGCAATGGGATATTACTTAGCCATGAAGGGATAAAGTGCTGATACATGCTAAATGGATGAACCTTGAAATCATATTGAGTAAAAGAAACCAGTCACAAAAGACCACATATTTATGATTCTATTTATATAGCATGTCCAGAATAGACAAATCTAGAGACAGAAAATAGATCAGTGGTTGCCTAGTTGGGGGTGGAGTGGAGGCATGGTGGCAGGGAGTGACATTAAATGGGCACAGGGTTTCTATCTGTGATGATGAAATGTTCTAAAATTAGATGGCGGCCATGGCCAGAAAACCGTGCCTATACTAAAAACTACTGAGTCGTGCACTTTTTAAAAGGGTGAATTTTGTGTTATGTAAATTATATCTCAAAGTTGTTAACAAAAAAAATAGAGGATTTAAATAAAATCTAAAAAAAAGTAAACCCTATTGGTTTCATATGTAAATCACTAAAGTTTTTCTTTTCCTATATATTTTTTCAAACACTGTGGAGGCCATATGTCTACTTCCTTTTCTTTATAATTAACTAGAGGCCCGGTGCACAAAAATTTGTGCACTCGGGGCAGGGGGTGGGTCCCTCAGCCCGGCCTGTGCCCTCTTGCAGTCTGGGATGACTCCATCATATTGGAAAGGGCAGGTACTAAAAGAACAGAATGCAGAACTTGGAGAGAACAGTGGGAAACCTTAAGAGAGGCAAGAT
>NW_006290306.1:1686478-1686937 GCF_000327345.1 Myotis davidii | reverse complement strand
TGTGGTGGGGTTCCCTCAGCCCGACCTCCCCGCTCTCACAGTCTGGGAGCCCTCAGGGGCAGGAGGTGACCCCCCATCACACCTCTGCTGCTGCCACTGCCAGCATCGCAAGCCTCGGCTGGTGCTGGTTACCTGAGCCTTGGGTGGCCCTGGGTGGCTGGGGGGTTGAGGGAACTGGGGGACTCCGGAGGCAGGCATGCAGAGCATGACTGCTGCCCTGGTGGAGCTGAGCACCACCATCTTGTGGCTGTGGGCATCGCCATCTTTAAGGGTGGGGCAGTCAATTAGCATATTCCCTCTTTATTAGATAGGATTATAGCATCAAAAATCTGATATAGAATTTTCCAAGGTGACTTCATATGCCTTTTCTCATCAGACTCTTCTAATAGTAAGTGGAATTGTTAGTGAAGGGGTATGATTTTGCGGCTTTGCATCACTTCTGGTATCAGCTCCTGGTCC
>NW_006290306.1:1682726-1686428 GCF_000327345.1 Myotis davidii | reverse complement strand
CTCAAGGCACAGTGTTTCAGTTGGGTATGACACTGCCCTTCCAGGTATAGTCATGTGACCTATTTGGCCAGTGAGAGAGGTCCAGATACCTTATCCCTATGGATGGTTCAGGGTTGGTCACATGATCCCAACTGGGCGTATGAAACTTGATCCCTGGGACTATGGGAGGTTCTGCTAAATGGTGTGAACTAGTAGCCTGGAACTTCTAGAGACATTTTGCTGCTGCAGGGAGAAAGCCTGACAGAGAACCATACCAATACTGAAGAAAGCAGGTCCGAATGGTGATGATACTGTTCATGTTCATGCCTGAACTTAACATGACATAATCTTATTCTTCTCCATTGCATGAGCTGATAAATTTCCCTTTTGGTCTAAGCTCCTTTCTGTTAAGTATTTGTCACTTGTCCTTGAAAAGGTTCTGACTCACTCATGCTTGTCATCTCCATTGGAAACTGAGGTCAAGGAAGTGACTTATCCAAGGCCACTTGGATGTTGAGTGACAGAGCTGGGATTAGAACTCAGGTCTCAAAGCCCAGTGACACCTGCTTCCTACAAGCAAGGAACAAGTGGCCTGGTTGCTACCAGTCAGTTCCAGCTCTGGGAGAAGCATGTGTCATCATTCAGGACAGATGCATTTGTTGGGAGGATGACCCAAGGCCCTGGGAAGATGTGTCACCAGCGTTAGAGAACCATCACCAAGGGCCCCTTGCAGCTGGGTGCCCAGAGTGACCTGGCCCTGGGGCTGGCCCATTCAAGACAGCAGTGACACAGAGACACAGACAACTGCCTTTCTTCAGGAAGGTGAGGACCAGGTCTCTTTCCCCACCCCCACCCCAGGTGCAGCCCTGATCCAGGACATCCTGGGCCAGTGCCACGATCCCCAACTTGGGGTGAAGAGGAGCACCTCAGAGAGAAGGCAGAGGTATGACCAGGGGTGGGAAAACTATGCCTTGAGCTGGCCCCAGGGAAAGGTGGAGCTAAGCCAGTGCCAGCACCGCCTTCGAGAATTTTGCCATAGCCCTAGCTGGTTTGTCTCAGAGGATAGAGCGTTAGCCTGAGGACTGAAGGGTCCTGGGTTCAATTCTGGTCAAGGGCACATGCCCGGGTTGTGGGCTCAATCCCCAGTAGGGGGTGTGCAGGAGGCAGCCAATCAATGATTCTCTCTCATCATTGATGTTTCTATTTCTCCCCTTCTCCCTTCCTCTCTGAAATCAATAAAAATATATTTAAAAAAAGAATTCTGCCATAGCCAAGTGTCACCTTTGCTTCTCATTTTCCTATTTAAATAAATATCTTTAATTACTGTCCTGAATTGAAAAGTGGTGTCACTTGTCAAAAATATTAACCCCAAAGGTAAATACAATGAAAACAAAATGCTGTTGTTAAAATTTATCTCCAGATAGTGGCATCTGGCCCTTAGTTAGAGAGGCATTAGAGAGAGGCCAAGGTTTTGCCCTTGAAGTGTTTTCCACTGCTGTGTTGTGACCACGTAAAACCATCTCCCTGTGGCCAGGCACACCTGTGCATCTCAAGCTTCAGAAAACACAGAGGTAAATGAGTTGTAAGCCCTGAACAGATGCACACGAGCCATAGGAGGGTATATTCATGGCATTGTTTCTGGCCAAAGCTCTTGAAGTACAGTAACTCCAAGCTGGTGGACCTGTAACCCAGAAAGAACAAAACCAGCAATAAAGACAAGCCCACTGAGTAATCAAGCGTCTCTTAAATCATTCATTCATTTAACATTTATTGGGCGCCTACTGTGTGCCAGGCACCGTGCTAGGCGCAGAATACAGAGATGCATAAGATACAGTCCATGCCCTGAAGGGTTCACAGTCTGGAAGGGGAGACAAACGTGTAAACAAGTAATACAGAGTGATAAGTGCCACAGAGAAGCATTTACAAAGAGCAGAGGTAGCCTGGGGATGGGGGTGGGGGGCATGGGGTTGTCTTCCTGGAGGAGGGGGACCATTGAGGGGGATTGTGAAGGATGAACAGGTGTTTGCCAGGCAGACCAGGCAGGAGGAGCAGGGAAAGGCATTCCAGTCTGAAGAAACAGCATGAGCGAAGGCACAGAGGCAGGAAACTGCATATCTTGGGGTGCGGGGAACTCTATTCTGATAGTATTGCTAGAGTTGGTACTAGAGGCTGTGGCTAGAGAGGGAGGCAGAGGCCAGATGATGAGGGCAGGGGGCATCTTGGAGGCTCGCCAGAGGTGAGCAGAGCCTGAGGAAGGAAGACAAGGCCCCGGGCTGACCCAGGTACGCCTGCTTGAGGACCATAGCGTTCCTCATGAGGCCCCAAAGGGACCTGGACCCAAGACCAAAGGAGACGCTGAGCTGAGGGAGGGCTGAGCGGAGGGCAGGGCCCAGGCCTGGGGTCCTGGAAGCTGCGCTCCCTTGAGAGGCCTCTGCTCCCAGGTTCCCATTTCTGAACTCTGCCTCACAGACCCCTCCCAGCCAGGATGGGGCCAGGGACCAAATGAGCAATGTCACAGAATGTTCTTGGCAAACTGCAAGGGGCCAGATGAATGTCGTTAATAACGAAAAGAGGAAAGGGGCTGAGGATAAAGCAGAAGTTAGAGGAGGCAGAAGTTCCTAAGAATAAAAGCCATAATGAGAAAACTGCAGTGGCCATGGCGGACGATGGCTCTCTCTCCCCTGAAGGGAGGGGCCTGTTGGCCCAGGGCAGGGGCAGAGGCCAGCGGGCAGGACCAGGCCAGCTGTGCAGGGAGCCCGTGTGACCTACAAGATTGTTGTGCTGCAATCCAGTACCCTCAGGTGTCTCCTGAGCCTGAAGTCAAGGTTTCCTTGGCAACCAGGACCCTCCCTCTTCCAGGCTGTAGAGAAGCCACTGAGGCTGAGCCTGGATAGACAGCCAGACTTCCAGCCCTTTCATCTTTCTCAGAAATGGCTCAGTTGAAAAATGCCTTTGTGGGGGCAGGGCGGGGAGGCTGGGGGAGGAGGGGCGGTGCCTCAATAAACCAGAGCCTGCTTGGGGAGGCTGAGTTTCCCAACCCTGAATGGGGGAAGGGGGACAACGCACTCAACCTGTTCACGGCTCCTGTGGCCTGGGCTTAGTGGCTGCAGCGAGAGCGCTGCCTCCTGAGGGAGGGGCTCATCGCAGCCTCCAGGTGCTCACTGCCAGCGCAGGAACCCTTACAGTTAGGTCTGGAGATGCCCCAGGGCCCCTCCTTTCCTGTTAGGCTTGTCAGCCCAGCCTCACCCCATGGAGTCTCCAAGCCTTGGAGCAGTCCCTTCCCTGGGCCTCAAGGTCTCCCCGCCTTGTTCCTCCTCTCTCCATGACCAGTGTCGGGGAATGATGCCACCGTGGCACTGATGGAGGTGGTGTTGGTAGCAATGAGGGTGATTTGTGTGGGCGATGGGCGGCCTCCCCACCATGCGGGTGGGCTGGGGGGGCCGGGGGACATCACTTGCTCTTGTGCAGGTCCTTCAGCCGGCGGAGCTTCTCCAGGAGCTGGGCCCGGGAGCAGCCATCGTCCTCAGCGGGGCCCGGCCCTGGCCCCACAGTCTCCTGCAGCACCAGGCAGTGGGTCCTCAGGAAAGGGTTGTAGGAGCGCTCCTCTCCCAGGGTGGACGGGCACTGCGGGACCAGAGCAGCAGCTGGCTTTGGTGGGGAGAATCTGGACACTGTACCCAACAAGGGAAGCCTCCCGCCCCCTGCCCTGTCCTGGGTCCAGGA
>NW_006290306.1:1677078-1682399 GCF_000327345.1 Myotis davidii | reverse complement strand
CCCTCCGGGGAGTGCCCTCACGGCCCCTCACCGTGCCCTTGCGCTCCATCCGCTGCCTCTGCACCCACTGCATCTTCCTCTCCCGGGCCAGGTTCTCAGGCTCCACAACACCAGCAAAGCCCAGGTTCTCCTCCGCATACTCATGACCTAGGGACCCCCATGGGGCCAGACGCAGGGCAGAGAGATTGGTGTGTGATCAGGAAAAGTCCTCCCTGCCCCCAGGTCTATGGTACTGACACCCAGGAGGAAGGGCAGCACTGCCCAGGAAAGGTGGGCACAAGTGAGCACGTGTGAAGTGGCAGAAGCAATTCAGGGGAATCCACCAGATCTGCAGCCAGGAGACGGTGTTCTAGCACGAGTCTGCCTCTGCCCTGCCCACCTTTGCAACCTCAGTCAAGCCATGGCACCTCTCTGGGCCGTAGTTTTCTTTGGCAGGTGTAGAAAATAATGCCACTGGAAAAGGGTGTGTCTTCAGTGCCTAGGACAGAGCCTGGCACATGCTAGGTGCTCAAGATAGTATGAGTGAATGGATGAAATGAGATGTTCTGAGGATTAACTGAGATATTGGTTAATGTGTTTTAGAAACTGTAGACTTGTGCAGGCAAGTGTGGCTCAGTGTTTGAGCTTTGACCCATGAACTAGGAGGTCATGGTTTGATTTCTGGTCAGGGCACATGCCCAGATTTTGGGCTCGGTCCCTGGTGGGGGCACGCGGGAAGTAGCTGATTGATGATTCTCTCTCAGCATTGATGTTTCAATCTCTCCCTCTCCCTTCCGCTCTGAAATCAATGAAAATATATTTTTTAAAAAAGAAAGAAAGAAACTGTACACACATATGTCTGTATAGACATGCAATGTACATGCATATACACAGATGGCTGGACATACAATGTGTGGATATGATGCAGACAATGGATACACGCAGACTGGATTTACTGACTCCTCCCCTGATGAGCGGCGGTGACTTTTCATCCTCGGCTCTGGCTAAGCAGAGGCGGTACAGAGCCAGTTCTCCAATAAGAAGGGAGCTGTGGCCCCGGCTACAGTGGACTCCCAGAGCCACCAGAGGTGGAGCTGTGTCAGCTCTGGGACAGGCACTAGGTCTGGGGGACTCTGGGAGGAGGAGGGTTGGGGAAGGGGGCACCTCACCAGGCCACAGCAGAGTGTCGTCTTCCAGCCCCAGCACAGTGTCCAGCGAGCTCAGCATGGTCTCTGCAGTACCCTCAAAGGTCCGTCCTGGTGGGGTCGGGTGTGTTATAAAACACAAGGATACCACAGTATGATATAAGGAACGTGAAGTGGGGCAGGGACCAGCTTGTGCACCTCGAGCCACCAGCCCTCAGCCACGCACCAGGGAGTTGGGCCCATCTATTCACCCCCAGCCAAGCCCCCCTGAAGGCCTCCATTGCACATACTGACATGCAGCTGGAGAGGGGTGCCAGGCTTCAGGCTGGGTCCTAACAACCCCAAGCATGGCCCTGTCAGGTTGTTCCTTTCCACGAGCACTTCCTTCTTTGCTAGTGCTGCCTTTTGGGGCCCTATACAGCCTGGGCCTTGTGATCCCCATCGTCCTCTTGCTCAGGGGTTCTCAAGTTTTTGTAACTTAGTCCCGAGTCACTGTATCAGAGAACCAGGCTCCACCCAGTGGAAACAAACGCCCTGTACTCAGTTACAGGCATTGTCTCATTCTATCCAGTCCCTGTGGGAAGTCATGAGAATATAAAAGAAATTCAGGTAACATAGGTATCGGTTTCCCCAAATCAGAGTAACTGCTAAGGCAACATCTGTGCTAAGACAGTGCTTTACTGCATTGCACGGCATTGAGGCTGTCCTTGGGCCCCTGCCCTGGCCTCTTCCCTCCCTCTTCCCTTTGGGGGAACTCACCACAGCCAGAGAGGAAAAGCAGGTCCCCTGAAAAGAGGCAGGAAGGGCCCTTGTAGGGCTCCCCATCCAGCAGGTAGACCAGATGGCCTTGTGTGTGGCCAGGGGTGGCTAGAGCCCGGATCTGAAGCCGTCCCACGCTCACCACATCTTGATGACACAGGGGACTGAGGAGCAAGGCAACAGGGGAGAGAAGGTACTAGAGCTTATGCCAACCTGGTCCTGCCCTACCACCCGAGGCTCAAGGGGCCAGGTGATTTGCAGGAGTCGGGGCTTCCACACCAGAAAGAGAAGGCACCCCTCAGGGCCTAGAACTTCAGATCCCAACCCTCCCCGCTTCCTGCTTTGGGGATCATGGCTGGATCAGTTGGGGGGTGGGCAGTGCCAGTCTTCAAATGAGCTGCGATTTGCTCTCTAAAGGCCAGGAAAGGCATCAGCAAAATACTTGACTGAAAGTTGGGGGATGGGCCCATGGAAGTGCCATCCCACCCCTGGGTCAGGGACTTACTGGGTGAGGTAGGGGATGCCGTCCTGAGGGCTCCCATACACCCGACAGTCCTGGTGCCGCCGGCTGAGGTCACGGTTCCCTCCGCTGTGGTCCCTGTAGGACAGCAGGGACAGGGAGGGCTTTGAGGGACAACTGCACTAGGCCTCCTCGCCTCCTCTTCCCGTGGCATCTCCGGGCCTGTGAGCCCTGGATGTCCCTGGCTGCAGGACTGAGCCGAGCTGTCCATACCTCCGGGCCTTTGTTTAAGCTGTCTCCCTTCCCAGAATGTCACCCCCACACACACCCTGCCAGCCCCCATTACCGGCCAATGTCAACTGATCTTTCTGGACCCTCTCAGCTCCTGGGTCACCAGCTTCTAATTCTTCCAAGTGGATCTGATTATGCCCCACCTGGTGCCCACCACCCTCTATACCCTGTGCCAACCGCCACTGTTGTCATTGTTGTACACTTTCATGCATGGCTGTCTCCCCTGTTGCACTATAATCTTCTTAAGAGATCACAAGGTCTGTCCATGCCCAGGGCACAGCAGGCATGTAAGAAGTGCCCATGGAACACGGAACGAGAGATAGGTGTCTGCCCTGCCCTCCTCTGGGGCTTCAGGAGCCTGATAAGTGGAGCAGTGGGAGGCCCACTGCCCGCCCTCTCTGCTAGGGCCCCGGTACTTCATGAGGTGTGGTGGCCCCTATCCTGACCTCCGGACCCCCAGCCCAGCCTGACCTTATGGAGCTTAGACCTAACAAGATGAGCTGGGTAAGAGTCAGCTAGGGAAGAGCAAGTGTAGCTGGACCCCCACCCAGCTCCTTACCAGTGCTTGTGGGTGCAGAGAATGGCAACCAAGGTCACACCTTCCTTTTCAATGGAAGCCTGGAGGAGAGAGAAGTTACTGAGACTGAGGAACAGGGCACAGAGGGAGGCTCCAGGCAAAGAGAGATAGGGGCGTGGGTGCTGGGTGGAAAGAGAGGAGGGAGGGGTGAGGGAGAGGGAGGGATGAGAGAGAGGGTAGAGCTAGAGAAAGAGAAGGGGGTGGGAGGAAAGGGCTGGAGCAGGGGAGGTGGTAACTGAGACCCAGCATGAACACACAGGAGAGGTGAGGACGGGAGGGGAGGGGACGAGAGACATAAGCACACACAGGAATAAGAAAAGGGAGGGGAAGATGGAGAGTCCTGGATACTGACAGACAGAGGTGAGGAGAGAAGAGGGCCAGAAAGAGAGCCACAGAGAATGAGGGACCCACAGTCCTGCGTCAGCATCGCTCTCTTGGGATCTGGTCCCTCGCTGCTGCCCTCCCCCCTTCCTCCAGTTAAGCCCTGGACACCCACCCACCCTGTGGCTTTGGGGGTTTCTGTGTGTGAGCGCATGTGGAGGGGGCACATCCCATTGGCAGAGGGACCAGGATCAGCCCTTCTCTGGTAAAGGGTAGCTGCTAGTCCCCAAGGTGAGCCCAGGGACCCCTGGCCCTCACCTGCACGGCCTGAGGGTCTGAAGGGTCCACAGCCACAGCCAGCCGGGCCTGGGTGTCGATGATGAGGTAGCTGTAATTGTCCGAGAGGACGGGGATGGGAAGCACCTTCACTCCTGGGGACAGAAGTGGGTTGTGGGTGAGGTGACAAGCAGGGGGCCCAGGGTATGTGACAGGGAGTAGGCAGGGAGGGTAGTGGGCATAGCTGGAGGCGACACTGGCCCAGGGCCACCAGAGCTCACCGTTGAAGAGGCGGGGCTGGGTTCTGGAGTGGCCTTTGGGGTAGCGATTCCGAGCCCTGCGCAGCTGCTGTCGGTAGAAGAGGTACCCAAGCCAGGTGCGGGTGTACAGGCTGTACCTGCAGGGCGGGATGTCTGTGCTCAGCCCCGCACCCCCGACCTTCCGTCAGGCCCGGGCCCTATGTCTCCCCTCCGCTAGCCACCCTCGAGTCAATGCAACACCACCATCACTTATTGTGTGCCTACTGTTTGCCCTGCTCAGTACTCAGGACAAGATGGAGAGCAAGACAGACACACCCTGCTTGCAGCCCATCAGGGGGAGGTGAAAAACTCAGACAGACTCCTGGAGTGTGAGTTTTTTCAGTGAAAGGGGTGGAGGAGTTAGGAAGCTGAAATAGGTGAGAAATATATTTCAGTAAGAGCAGGACGCGTCACAATGGTGCCAGGGAATGCTGAACCACCTGAAAAGGGAGCCTGGGAATTGGCATTTCTCCAACAACCTCGGGTGACGGGAACGTTGCTGGCCCAGGGACCACAGCTTGGAGAACCACTGGGGTAGAGGAAACTATAACAGAGACAGCAGGGCTTGTGGAGGGAAACTAGAAAGTTCTGTTTGGCTGTTCGGTGGAGGAAGCAGCGAGAGGTGAGGTTGGATGGGCTGACCACGCTTCCTCCCTCTTCTGGCCACCCTGCCAGGCCATCCCGGGCAACACAGTGAAAAGGCTGCTTTCAGGACACGGGACCTGTAAGTGACAGAGCCCTACAAACACCGAAGG
This sequence comes from Myotis davidii, assembly GCF_000327345.1. Taxonomy (NCBI): domain Eukaryota; kingdom Metazoa; phylum Chordata; class Mammalia; order Chiroptera; family Vespertilionidae; genus Myotis; species Myotis davidii. The sequence goes on along the minus strand of NW_006290306.1, from coordinate 1,677,537 downwards.
CAGCACGCAAGGCCAGCCTCACGGTGTGTGGCCCCTGCTGGGTCTGATGCTCTGCTGTTCCCATCTTGAAATCCATAATGATTTTACCTTTGACCTTGTGTGAAGTCTGATGGGACAACAGAACATGCACACAAGCATAGGTGATACACACAACACGTGTATGCTCTGTTCCTTGCTGCCCCATACACATACCGTGTTTGCAATGCCCCATGAGCACAGAATTCTGTCAGATCTACTGTGTGTGGGAATGCAACCAGACTCAAAGTGATACAAGGCGAGTTTCCATCTACAACTGAGTGAGGGGGGCACTGGCTGACCTGAGAGGCCACACCTTCAGTTCAGACCAGAATCTGCTTCAAAAGTATAAAGAAAGCAGCGGGGTTCTAAGAAACAAAAATGACCAAGGAACCCTACCACATCCTTCCTTACGCAAGTTACGTTCTGTATGATTCAACCAGC